>NC_083345.1:107160532-107760532 GCF_019175385.1 Lycium barbarum
TAAATAACGATTATTGATAACGTCCAAATCCACTCCTCAAAGAGAAAGTGTACACGGTCATCGCAATATAATTTATCTAACAATGAGCCAGGGTCGAATCCCCACCGAGAACAATATAAGGCGATTAAGAAAGTAAAGAATTTATGACCAATTCCACTAAGCCAAACACTTTTTCAATAGTTGATTTTTGATTTAAGAACTAACAAAAAATAAAACTAATTAGAAAGGGGGTAAACGATCAATGGGCAAGCATGAATACAACGGGCTCTCAAGTAACGATCGAATATATTTCACGATTTTAACTAAGAGTGAGTCTATGTTAATAGATAATAATTTCTAAAATCTGATTGAAAGTCTTCCAATCAAATCAATGAATATGATTCTAAGCTCTTTCAAGCCTTAGAGTGTGATATTAAGCGCAACGAATTGAATCTCAAGTTAACTTTCTTATTCCGAACTCAAGTTATTAGATGAGGTTTAAAGCCCCAAATCCTTGTTAATTAATATTTTCCAACATCAATTTTTCTCTTCTGAGCTCAAATAGAAGTAAATGGGCGAGTCCTAAAGGTTAGCTAATCGCTTAAGAAACATAAAAGAACATGATTAATTAAAGAAATAAAGACCCACTTCAATAGAAATAAAAATCATTCAATACATAAGCATACCAAAAGATTTAATCCAACTTTGCAAATGAATATTTCCATAAACAAGATTAAAGTGATGGAATAAAATTCTACACACTTAGATATACAATACAAAACATGGAATTGAAGAAAGGGTTAAGAAATTTCTCATTAAAGTACTCCAATCTTCTCCTCCAATGGTGTGATTGATGATGAACCCTAGCTTCCAAGCTCCAAATGTGGCCGAAGATGAGAGATATTTTCCCCATGTCTTCCTTTTGCAGCTTCCTAATTTTCCCAACAAAAAGTGACGAAAATAACCTTCAAATTTCAGATTTCCAGATCTGCATTTTAGCTACTTTTTATGCTTTTAGCCACTTTTCTCATTTTCATCGTTTTGACCTCTTTTTGACTTGTTTTTCACTTGATTTTATCATGATCACTTCTCAATCATATACACCTATAAAAAGGAAGTAAACGACAATAAATTCACTATTTTCTCAATCAAACAAGTCAAAAGTCTAAAATTAAAGAAGAGCTGAGTTGGAAAAATACCAACTTATCAATTATAGACATTTATAATAGAAAATACCTTATAGCCACTATTACACCTTGAAATCAACAATAAAATCACTATCGGAAAAATGAAGAAAATGTGAGAAATCCACCAAGTACACCTATAAACAATGTATCATTTCACAGGCTTGGTTGACGAATTTTTGCTCCCTAAACTTGGAAAATGGCCAAAGTTACTGAAATAATCATCCAAGGGTTGTATTTGTACTCCTCCACTTTTTCCAACTTGAAATTTCTTTTCTGCCCAAATTTCGCTCAGGTATACTGCTATGCGGTGGCAACCAAGACCATAGTGGTCGCAAGGTTTACTTTTTGTTGACTCACGGTCGCGTGGGGTCATCGACCATCTTGTCTTCCGCGATCACGTGAGTCTCATCCATGACCGCGAAGGATATTTTTTGGGCAAATTTTTCGTTTCTTCATTTTAGCTATTTTTTTTTACTTGTTTTCGCTTGATTTTTTTCAACTCTCTTCTCAAACATATAAAACCTATACAACACCAAAAAAACCATCATACATGCACTAATTTTCTCATTGTTCTTCACAAAAATCTAAGTGAAAAGAATATATTAGTTGGTAAAATATCAACTTATCAAATCCCCCAAACTTAAACATTTGCTTGTCCTCAGAATCAAAACTCACAACTTCGTTCAAAGGAATCAACATTTAATTATCTCAATAGTGCACCAACATCAATCCAAATAAAAAAGGTTCACTTTATGCACAAATGCTTAACTTAGATTAATACTAATAATTAATCTAAAACATATGAATTACCAACTTTTCAAAAAGAATTCAAATTTCATTTTAAGGGCTAATCAAAGTGGCACCCAAGTCATGACTAAAATTTCAAAATTTGTCTTTTTGTCACAAAACAAATTTTTTCGTTCATTTCTCTCAATTGAAAAATGGAACACTTTCACAACTTCAATTCTCATGTGGGCTTTTGATCAAGGGAAGACACATTTATGGAAAGACGACTCAAAACCTCTCTAAGCACTAGAAATTGCAATAATTCAAAACACACTCTCAAAACTTTTCTACCCTGTGCTATTTTCGTTCCAACAGATAGCCTTCCTTTTTATTCACAGCTCTATATTTCAAGACTAGGAATTTCTCTTTTTTTTGTTACACCCCGTACTTTTGTACGTAAAGTTTTGTCTTGAGTTAGTTGACGAAGACTTAAAAGGCAAGGTTGTCGTCAAGGTCATAAGGAATTATACATGCTCATTCTTCATACATGAGAGCTTGGTATTATGCTTAGTAAGTATTGGGAAGGTTGGATGTTAAGAGAATCAAAGAAATTAAGTTTGTTGAAACTTTGGGAAAATTTTGCAGAATTCCGGACAGAAATTTTGGGTCAACTTTAGAGAGGCATATCTCCTAGAATATGAGGAGTTACGGAACCCTTAACCTATGCATTCATAAGTTCACGAGTCTACTTTCCAATGCAATTGGCAGAACTGCATTTGCACATCGACGTGGGAGTTATGAGTCGTCGAAGATCGACGGTCTGTCGATGTACATCGACGGTCCGTCAACAGTGAGGCGGTGGAGAATTTTCTGGAATGTTATATATTGATCCATTTCGTTTTATCCTTCATTATTTCACACACCAATAGACCCTAAATGTCCTAATACTCCTCTCAACCCTTTTCCTAATTCCTTCCATTATCCAAGTAAGATTTGAGCCCATAAAACCCGAGACTAGTTAGCATATCATAGTAGCTTGTGTTTCTATTGTGTTGGTGGTCTTGTGACCTTAAAGCAAAGTGTTGTAGTTGAGTTTTTGGACTATATAAGGTATTTTTTTTCCATCTAAGCTTTGATATTAAATGGTTCTTGAAGGATTTTAATAGTTTTTAATTAAGGATATTGTGACGTAAAGATTACATGTTGGCATGTCGGTGTTGTTGGCTTGGGGTCTGATTTGAAGGAAGTTTTGGGGTTTATTTACTTATGCTTTGACTTTTAGTTCTTGATTATATTGTTGTTGATGTTGGTATTGATGTTTAGTCTTGATTTGGAATTAGTTTGGAATGGAAATTATATGGGAAATGTTGCCCGAATTCTGTTAACTTAAGAACTAGTTTAAACTTGGATTATGAGTTTGCCCTTAACCTAATTATGTGTAAATGGTCTTGAATGTAGATTTGTGAACTCAGGAAGATAGGCTTTAAGTGAGTAAGGAGACACAAAGGTATTTTAAGGCTGTCCCTTCTTTCATTTTGGCATAATCCTTATAATATGAACGAACGAATGAACGAGCTTCCATATTACTCTACTCTTAGAAGCATTAGGATTACTTTAGTCTTTGATGATCCTACACCCTTTTATGATTGTTCCTTCTGTTCTTGGGTCCTGAGATTTCGTATATTGATGATGTTAGCTCAAAAGATGTCTATCGGAGGTAGTACGACCTTATGTCACTCCAAGAGTTGTAGTTACTCATTATACTTATGCATTGCATTCATTATACATATGCATATTGAACCATGACCAGAAGGAATTATATACACATATATTATATGTATATGGGGTATGGAGAAAGGGATAGGCGTTATATATGCATTACCACCTGATCAGCTGGTGCACAGTGATGATGATGATGGCCGTAGAGAGGCCATGAGATATGATGTATGGATCGGGTTGTACGTTCCTCAGCACTAACATATGATATATGGATCGGGCTGTACGTTCCTCAACACTAACATTTATATGATGACCTATGCATATTATACATCCTTAGAGGCACTTTCAGTTATAAAGAGTTATGTAGATACTCCCAGATGTTTAGCCGCAGATGCATTCAAATATTGAGATTAGTTTTCATGTTTCAGATTTCTTTCATGATTCTTATGTACTTGTTGTTCTTATGTCTTACATACTCGGTACATTATTCGTACTGACTCCCCTATTGCTCGGGGGGGAGGAGGCTGCGTTTCATGCACGCAGGTCTGCAGATACATGTTGGTGATCTATATATTAGGATATCAGCTCAGCGGATGAAGTTGAGGCACTCCATCTATTTCGGAGATGCCAGGAGTCAACATGGTCTTATTTATATAGAGATATGTACACGCATATGTTTATGGGTATGGAGGGGCCCGTTCTCGGCCACGTTACGTTATGTTTCCAGTAGAGGCTTGTGGACAGTTATGTACAGTCACATGGTGTCCATATTTGAAATTTCATTTGTCATCACAGTTGGTTATGATAGCCTTACCAGCTCATATAGCATGCTCAGTATTTTCATATAGATGAGTCTTTCAGAGCAGTTGATATATGCATGTTCCCTATGAGTTATTGTGAGTCACATGATAGCCCTATCAGCCCACCTATGTTCATATTCTTGTTAGATATATGTCAGGTGCTACTAAACTAGTACGATCAAGTGCCCATCATTGCCCTCCAGTTTGGGTCGTGACAGAAGTAGTATCAGAGCAGTTCTGTCCTAGGGTTCTCTACAAGTCATGTCCAATAGAGTCTTGCCTATGGGTGTGAAGTGCGCCACACTTATAAACAAGAGGCAGCAGGGCATTTAGGATAGTTTCCTTCCTTTCTCATTTTAGATCGTGTTGTAGAGCCAAGTCGTAGGATATGAATTTCCTAACTCTAACTCTGATTATTTTGTGACTGAGAGATGATTTCTATAAGAAAAGAGATGAGTGGTTCAAGGGCTCCAGATATAAGTTATTCTTATGAGACCGACCCATCTAAGGATATATCTTCTATAGAGACTGATCCGTCAGAAATTCAGGAAGAATCAGCAGAACAGGTAAGGAACCAGCAGATAATGGGAGCCAGTCTTCAGGTCTCATATTATGATAGGTTATTTAGTGAGGCAGGGCCTTCTGTGAGGCCGGAGAGGTTACAGACAGTAAAACCAAGTAGTCAAGGTTTAATGGTATCCGCAGAATAGGAATCTAATGATAATGATGGTCAAGCTAACAAGATTCGTATAAATGGTACGTTTATAAAGAATTCAAGTGTTGCTGAGCAACTTATGGATGGGCAATAGGAGGGAGAACCTCCTTATCCACCGTTCGATTGATTTGTGCTAGATCAAAGTTCCAGAATAGGATTAAGGTAAGAATTCCCTATAGCATTGAGTTAATAGTGATAATGAAATGCAAATTTGATTGATTAATTACAGAAGGGAGTAAAGGAGCGTATGCAGAAAGGACGTCTTATGCGTATATGAAATTTTATTTAAGAGGATTGACTAACGAAGGGTTTAGAAAATAAATTTGATGTTTTGCAAGAAGGATGCCCAGATATGGCATATGAAGCGAGCTTTATTGTCTTATATCCCCTTTCATACCAATAGCCCTGTGTGGTTAAGTTGTGTATCATAATTATTTTTATGGGTTTTATGGGTAGCTCTGTGAGACATTAGATGTATTTTATAGGTTGTGTGTAGGTTTGGGATAGTAAGAATTACAGAGGAAACTCTGCCAAAATTTCTCAAAATTTAAGCTATTTGAGTATATGTGTGCTGCAAAGGTAAGATGTCATTATAGATCAAAGAAGTTTAGTAATGGGTGATTGAAGGAGGAATTAGCAGTGACCCTATGTGAGGAGGGAGAAATAGTAAGATGGCGCTATACGTAAGTGCGGAAGTGGATATAGAAGTACTAGAAAGAATTAACATGTTCCCTGCGAGTAGAAATTAAAAGAGGACCTAAATGTTTAGGGAAGGTCAAGAGAGACAAGTCGTTTCGAATGCAGTTTTCTGATCTCTATATATGTGAGTCGCATTGGTCTCGAGCACTAAGATTTATCTCCGAGCTTTTGAGGTGTTGAGTATGTTATTTCATGTGTACCAAGGTATGAGCTCATGACTATTAAGTTACGAAAGGGTTAGAGGTTAAACTAATCAGAATGATTTGAGGTTGCGAGGGTGTGCAACTCAACGGGTGGAAGGACGAACCGTCGAGCAGAACGACGGCCCGTCAAATCACCACTGTCGAGCTACCTTGGCCTCTGACCAAGGCTGCACAACGACGGTGCAACAGGATGGTACCGTCGAATAACGACGGTCCGTCGATATACACCGTCGAAGTGAGGCAGTGGTTGAGCTTTTGAGATGTTATATATTGACCCCTATGTTTGTTAAGATACAAGGCGGAATTGGTATGCATATATATGTATAGTACGAGTACAAGTTAGCAGATCAGAGATAGATTCATTGTTGACGACTACAGTTTATATGTTTGATAAACCAAATCCTATG
Organism: Lycium barbarum; assembly: GCF_019175385.1. Taxonomy (NCBI): domain Eukaryota; kingdom Viridiplantae; phylum Streptophyta; class Magnoliopsida; order Solanales; family Solanaceae; genus Lycium; species Lycium barbarum. Next base: position 107,166,968 of record NC_083345.1, read on the forward strand.
GGCTCATAATAACGACATAAGGTAATAAATAAGGAAAAATGTTATATGGGATTGAGGATAAGCTAAGGGAATGATTATATGAAGAAGAGGTCGTTGTAAATAACATGGAGGGAATGATGAGTAAGGAAAGAATAGGATAATGAGTCGATAAAGAGGATGATACGATAACTAAGAGCAAGAGATTAAAAGGAAGATAGGATATCTAAGAGAAAGATGGAAAAGGATAGCAAGTTAAAGGATGAGTGGAGAGTGAGCAGTGACATTACGAAGTATTTGTGATTAAAACAAATGAAAGGAAATATTTAGGAAGAAGGCAGATAATTAAATGCCTGCCCGCTATAATGGCTACGATAAGGATAGTATGAGGAAGATACGCTCCCCACAGGTACTTCTGTACTAGGAAGGAAATTAGCACTTTAAGACGGTTGAGATTAAGACAAAGCCGTCAAGGAATGGTGATACGTGATTATTTCAATTAAGACACTAGGCGTTGTAATTAGTAAATGATTCAATTCCCTAAGTATCAGTTAAGAATGGATTTCTCGCCCCTCCTAAGTACATTTAGAAATCACACCATACCAATGATCCCTCAGGAACAAAGGATCACCCGTTATGGCATTGCAGACTAATTTAGGGAAATTCCAAAAGAACGCAGTTCGATTCAAATTAAAGGTGTTGCCAAAGGTGAAGTTTAAGACATTCTTGGTAATGTCCAAGATTATCCTAGTATGTGTTTTGCCGTCTAAAGAAAAAGAAGACGAGACAAGGCACAAAAAGGACGAAGCATTATTCCTATGTTGCTGAATTATTTTGAGGATTCAAGAGGTTGTTATGAATAAACATTGAGGATAAAGGATATAAGTAAGTTGTTCGTGATGTTCTATCAAGATAAGATGAAGATATTAAGGGGGGAAGAATAAATCTAAGTGCAATAGACAAGATTAAGATAGACTGTTTATGAGTTAAAATCGATAAAAAGGGCAGGATGATCATGAGTTATTTTGGATTAGATAAATTACGTTTAGAAAGGAATTAAAGTTGTGAGACGAACAAGATTCGAAACCTTAATAAGAAATGAATGATAAAGGGAATCCCATGTTAATAAAATGACAACGAGAAGTGGAATCTTCAGGTGAATATTAAGGCAAAAGCGAGACAACAAAGAGTGAAGCTGGGGGTATACAATAAGAGACTTCCGTGAGTAACATGGTAGATGATTGGGAGAACGACGGCGGTACCAAAGAAGACAGGTGGTGAGTTATATAAATTATGATACTAAAAAGAAGGAAGATAAGTGAATAAATGTTGATTCACTTCCTATACTGATGACGGATAATTCAAATGTAAGAAAGGATTGAAAGAAGAAGTAAAACTTAGTCAACGAAACCTATGAGGCTATTCTGAGATTCGCCAATATGACGCTATATGTCTTTAATGCTCCCATATATGAGCTATGCATCTTATAGTTTACAAGTACACCGGATCTAGGGATATCAGATATGCCTATAATCAGTCATCATTCGAGCGTGTTAATCCTAAAGTTGAGTTTCAAGTTGCTATAAAGAGATTAGAGTTTCCCTAAGTACATTGTTGTTAGAATATGATTGAAGGAATTTATAGAGCGTCAGTTAATAAGAGTAATATTTAGGATGAAGTATATGACGACTCCCAGAATGCAATTGTGAAAGGTAAAGTACATAGAGGATTTACGAGAAGTTACCTATGACTAAGCTTAACTTGTAAGAAGTTCAAGGGAACACAATTTGAGATGAACGGCAGGATAGGGAAACTTAAAACTCAGAAAAGGATGGAACACAAACCGAGGATACAACTTTATTACTTGCAGGTATGACAATGAATGAAAGGAAAGCCGGTGTAATGAGTCAAGATTTGATAATACAGGAATGCGACTCAATGCACAACCAATAAGAGATGGGTAATGCTCGAAGGTAAGTAATGGATGGTAATAGTGGGATACCACAACAAGGAAGTACAAATAGCAGTATGGAATCGATACTAAGAAAGATAAATATACTATTACACCAGAACGTAAGCAGGCAAAGAACTGGCCTACGAAGAACCTGATGTAACCATTAGCCAGTTCAAAGGAATTGATTAGCAATAAAAGGAACATTTTTAAGGGAATTGCAGGGCATAAGAATGATATTTAACTTAAGAAATTAGCGAAGAAAGAATAGAATGAGGTAGCTAGTAAAAGAAAGACAAGATAGATAAACTACAAAGGCGGAAGCGACAATGTCAAGTAAAGGATATAGAACGATCCTATCATTGTAGAGACAGAAGTGAGAAGAATGTGGAAGCATATAGAGCACAAAAGTGACAACTCTAAGTTGACAAAGTATAAAAATTTGAGAAGGGCTACTAGCATCAAATGATGATTTAATAAACAATGGGATAATATGGTATCTCCAGTAAAGCATTCAAACCAACGGGTCATATTACACGAAGGACAAAACAAAAGGAAAATTCTAGAGACATAGCACAAGGTGAAGGCAATGGTAACTTGGAAATATAAAAAAAAAAAAAAAGGGTTTCAAGGCTCGTGATAAGGATAAAGAAAGAGTGATGAAACAAACTTTTAAATACTCAAAAGTACATTCTTCGACTTATGTCTTCCAGGTGTTAAAAGGTTTAGCTATGAAAGAAAAAGGAAAAAATAAGTACCGTTTGGTGTCTCGTTTGCAGCTCCAGAATAAGATAAGAAGGCGTGTGATATTAGCAAATTCAATGCAAGGTGTGAGTAGAAATAAGTCGAAGAAATGATAAGAGTACGTGTGAAAGGAAAATGAGAAGAGAAGCAATAAATATATGTCAAGTTAAGGAGAACAATGGTACGATTAGACATGACCTGTTGAGAGGAAGGTATGTGCAGGGCACTATTCAATAAGAGAACGCTTGAGGAAGTATTGATAATTCAAGACTAGTTAACATTCGAGGACGAATGTTCCTAAGAGGGGAAGGATGTTACACCCCGTACTTTTGTACGTAAAGTTTCGTCGTGAGTTAGTTGACGAAGATAAAAGGTGAGGTTGTCGTCAATGTCATAAGGAATTATACATGCTCATTCTTCATACACGAGAGCTTGGTATCATGCTTATTAATTATTGGGAAGATTGGATGTTAAGAGAATCGAAGAAATTAAGTTTGTTGAAACTTCGGAAATATTTGGCAGAATTCCGGACAGAAATTTTGGGTCAACTTTAGAGAGGCATATCTCCTAGAATATGAGAAGTTACGAAACCCATAACCTATGCATTCATAAGTTCACGAGTCTACTTTCCAATGAAATTGGCAGAACTGCATTTGCACATCGACGTGGGAGTTATGAACCGTCGAAGATCGACGGTCCGTCTGTTACACCACGAAATTACGGGTTGTCATGAGGCGATTAGAATAACGCAAGTTAAGGTGTACTTGAAGTCCCTAAAAGTAAGAAAGGATACTTAATAATTCTAATTAAGATTCCAAAGACATTTGAGGCAAAAAGGGAAAAGTTCGTCGAAGAAAGTTAAGGTAGAGTCTTGTTTCGGAGAATTTCACATCATTGAGTTAAGCATTGCTTAGCATCACCTTGAGGAAGATATATAGAGCCCCTTGTATGGTTAATGAAGTTTTATACAAGTTCCAAGAAGGTTTCTTAAGGATTGAAAGTCAAAACAAATCAAAGAAAGCATGATTTCGCGAAACCGAGCAAAATAGGGCAGTGTGCGCCGGCACACTGAGTGTGCTGAGCCGCACACTGTGCGCCAACTCTCCAAAATTGGAGATCTCACTTCCTAGCACCTCCCCTAAGTGGAGGTGAGAGTGTGCGACCGTGCACAGAGTGTGCAAGGTCGCATACTCTCCGTTAACCTGATCCGGGGGGGGGCGCGAAAATGCCACATTTTTAAATCCCAAAGGACCCTAAGTTCATTTCTAACTCATCCAATTGATTTCTCCACCTATCTAGACATTTCCAAGGAGTTCTTGAAGGTTCCATACAACTCTACATCTTTCCGTAACCATCTAAAGAGGGAATCATCATTTACACCCCAAGGTAATCCAAGAAAAGTGATTGTTCTTGATTCCTTGCAAAGTTGGAGTGAACTTGATCTTGAAGGGGGATTGATCTGGCCGATATTCCTTGAATATAAGGTGTGTTTTTCATCTTATTTATATGTTTGGATGTATGTAAAGGTTTAGTGATCCCCTAGAAAGGAAAAGAATTAAAGTGGAGAAGCCATGGATGTTGTAGTGAGAAAGATGACTATGGTGCAACTTAAAAAGGGGATTTTGATGGGAGTTGATGTTAAATCAAATATAATTACTTGAATATGATATTATGGACGTTGATAGTATGCTTTGGGAGTTGTTTTATGATATGGTGAAAGTTAGAGAAATAGGGGAAATGCTACCCAAATTCTGTTAGCCCTTTAGTTACTATAAATTGAACTTAAGCGTATTTTCTATGATATAACCTTAATACGAACTCTCTTGTATGTAAAATTGTGATCTTGGAAGGAAAGCGTTTAGTCGATAAAGTTAAAGAGACGTAAAGGTATGTAAGGCTAGTCCCCTTCTTTCAAAGGCATGACTTCTATATTATGATTTCTTTTCTATATTTCCATGACCTTCTTACATTCCAAAGTTGAAAGTCTAAGATTATTAAGAGTTTCTTATGAGCCAGAAATAAGACATGTCCTATGACGATGATGATGCTATTATGAATTGATAATCTTATTTCATGATCTCATTGATGTTGTTTCTTGTTGTTGTCTCGCCTTATGATATTGGTTCCTTCAAGGTGAGACATAGCGATGATGATTATTCCATAATGTAATCGGAGGTTCCCAACCTTACGTCACTCCGATAAAGTTATAGCTTTTAATTGAGCTCTCATGCATGCTTCATATTATGTATATGTATGATTACACCGCGCCTATATGGTCGGGCAGTCACCACTACGACAGGTGTAGTGGGCAGTTATGATGATGATTACAACATGTTTATATAGCATGTGCAGACACCACTAGTAGACGGCTTGAGATGTTACCCCGGACGCGGGCTAATGATGATCACACCGTACCAATATGGTCGGGCAGTTTACATATATGTATGCATGATAGGATGTTTTCTCTTGTTAGCATGCATGATTCCGCCTTAAGATGCACTCAGTTACAGGTTATCTCTTCATCTTATGCTCTCTTCTTTCTTGATTATGTTATTGCATATGCCTTACATACTCAGTACATTGTTCGTACTGACGTCCTTTTCTTTTATGGACGCTGTGTTCATACCCACAGGTAGGCAGGGAGACAGACCGAATTCCTAGGAGCTTCCTCAGCAAAGACACAGGAGCACTCCACTACTCCAGAGTTGCCACTTATTGGTATATTCTTTTGTGTACATATTGGGGCATGACGGGGTCTTGTCCCGTCTTTATGATTATATATATATATGTGGGTGTGGGGGGGGGGGGGGGAGGGGGGGGGTTGTAGATATCTCATGCTCTTTCTGCTGTATATCATGAATCTCATTTTGTAGCCTTATGGGCCTATGTATATAAGCATGTTTTTGGAGATATTTGGAGATTGTTTCATGATAAATCTTGTGTTAAGGATGATGTATGTTCAGGATGGGCGTGATAGCTAGCATGGTTAGTGGTGCTCGGTAGTCAGCTACGGGTACCCGTCATGGCCCACTTGTTGGGTCGTGACAAAAGTAGTATCAGAGCAGTTCTGTCCTAGGATATGTCTACGAGCCGTGTCCAGTAGAGTCTTGTTTATGGGTGTGAAATGCGCCACTTATAAACAAGAGGTTGCGGGGCATTTAGGAAATGATGACCATCCTTCTTCTTCATAGATCGTGCGATAGAGATATAATGTAAGATTCCTCTTTCACTCTAATTGTGCACTATGATTTCAGCTATGCCGGTGAAGAAGAAAGTAACAGCTGCCCAGAAGGGCAAGACTGCGACAAGAAGGCGGAATGAACAGGAGCCCCCGGTAAATATAGAAAAGGGTGAGTCCCATAATGAGGCTCCATCTCATACCTGGCACACTCTGCCTATTTTAGAGGAGCAGGAAGGGGCCTCAGCTCCAGCTCCAATGCCTCTAGTGCCTCAATCGGTTGCTTCGGGTCAGTAGGTGATCGAGGCTATTCAGTTATTGACCCAGCTAGTTGCTGCTCAAGCTTAGCGGCAGAGTGTGGGTCCAGGAGACAGAGCGGCTAGTGCCAGAGCCCGTGATTTTATGAGTTTGAATCCTCCTGAATTTTTCGGGTCCAAGCCGGATGAAGACCTGCAAGGCTTTATAGATGAGATGTTGAGGACGCTGAGAATAATACATGCTTCAGATACTGAGTCAGTGGAGTTGGCATCCTATAGATTGCGGGATGTAGCCGTTCTATGGTATAATAATTGGATATCTTTGAGAAATAAAAATGCACCTCCCCCCGTTTGCCAGGAGTTTGTAGATGCTTTTATTCGCCACTATTTGACACCCGAGGTTCGAAGGGCCCGAGCTAACAGGTTTCTGAATCTAAAGCAAGGAAATATGAGTGCTCGGGAGTATAGTCTTCGCTTCAATTCATTGGCTCGGTATGCTCCGGCCATAATAACCGATATGGGAGACCGAGTACATCGATTTGTAAGTGGCTTAAGGCCACATTTGATCAAAGATTGTTTGACAGCTTCACTCCAGGAGGGGATGGACATTTCACGTATTCAGGCCTACAGCCAGAATTTAGAAGAGCAGCAGCAGCCGCAAAGGGGCAAGCACGATATTGATAGAGGGCATAGTAAGAGAGCCAGATCCGCCGGTGCTAGTAGTGAGTATAGAGGGGGCCAGAGGCAACAGTATTCTAGATATTCAGGCCATCCGCGACTAGTGCACCTCCTCAATTTGCGAACAGGAAATTTGATCGCCCCATTTATTCAGGACAGGGTCAGAGGGTTCCCAGTTTGGAGGTGATCCCAGTCAGAGGAGACCACCACTATCGCGATGCAGCCAGTGGGGTAGATTACATTCGAGTCAGTGTTGCCGAGGTTCAGATGCTTGTTACGCTTGTTGTCAGACTAGGCATATGATGCAAGATTGTCCATCGATGAGTGGTAGAATTGGGGCCCAACCTACAGGATCAGTAGAAGGCTCTTCTTCATCCGTGCTTCTTGTAGGGCAGACTCCCCAGACTTCAGTAGGCCGTGGCAGCGGCCGAAGGGGAGCATCTAGTTCGAGTGGCCTTCAGCAGCCCCGTATATATGCATTAGCCAGGCGACAGGATCTTGAGTCCTCCCCTGACGTCGTTACAGGTATATTAATTGTATCCTCTTATGATGTTTATGAATTGATTGATCCGGGTTCTACATTGTCATATATCACCCCTTATATTGCAGGTCGTATTGGGGTGAAACCCGAGCCGATCAAACCTTTTGAGGTGTCCCGAGCCGATCAAACCTTTTGAGGTGTCTACTCTTGTTGATAACCCGGTAATAGCGAGACGGGTATATAGGGATTGTCTGGTTGTGGTTTGTGATCGTCAGACTACAACTGGTTTGATTGGGCTGGAAATGTTAAATTTCGATATTATTATAGGTATGAATTGGTTAGCTTCTTGTTACGCTAATATGGATTGTAGAACCAAGATGGTTCGATTCCAATTCCCAGGAGAACCAGTACTTGAATGGAAGGGCAACACAGCATCTTCAAGAGATAGGTTTATTTCCTATCTCAAGGCGAGGAAGATGATCGCTAAGGGCTATATCTATCATTTGGTCCGGGTTCATGACACCGAAGCAAAGCCGCCAACTCTTCAATCTGTCCCTATAGTAAATGAGTTTCCGAACGTATTTCCAGATGAACTTCCAAGTCTTCCACCGGAACGGGAGATTGACTTTACTATTGATGTGCTGCTAGACACTAAACCCATATCTATTCCTCCTTATCGAATGACTCCTGCAGAATTGAAAGAGCTAAAGGCACAACTGAAGGATTTGCTCGAGAAAGGGTTTATTAGGCCCAATTCATCACCATGGAGAGCAACTGTCTTATTTGTAAGAAATAAATATGGCTCCCTACGAATGTGCATTGACTATAGACAGTTGAATAATGTGACAATCAAGAATAAATATCCACTTCCGAGAATTTATGATTTATTTGATCAATTCGAAGGTGCTAAATGGTTTTCCAAGATTGACTTGAGATCGGGATATCACCAAGTGAGAGTCAAGGAAAAGGATATCTCAGTTGATGGTATTCGAGTAGATACTTAGAAGATAGAGGCGGTGAAGACTTGGCCAAGGCCGACAACACCTACAGAGATCCGTAGTTTTCTGGGATTAACAGGTTATTATAGAGGATTTGTGGAAGGATTTTCTTTTATGTCTGCACCACTGACGAAGCTAACTCAGAAATCAGTAAAATTTCAATGGACCGATGCTTGTGAGCGCAGCTTTCAGGAATTAAAAGATAAATTGACTTCCATCCCAGTCCTGACACTTCCAGAAGGATCGAAAGGTTATGTTGTTTATTGCGATACCTTCGATGTTGGGTTAGGCTGTGTGTTGATGCAACACGGAAAGGTTATAGCCTATGCCTTCAGACAGTTGAGGAAACACGAGAAGAATTACCCGACCCATGATCTTGAATTAGCTGCGGTTATTCATGCACTAAAGATATGGAGACATTATTTGTATGGTGTACATGTCGATATTTATACAGATCATAAAAGCCTCCAGTAAATTTTCAAGCAAACAGAGTTGAATCTTAGGCAGAGGTGATGGTTAGAGCTATTGAAAGACTAAGATGTGAGTATTCTATATCATCCCGGAAAAGGAAATGCGGTGGCCGATGCTCTCAGCCGTAAATCTATGGGCAGTCTATGTGATGCGCAGCTGGAAAAGAAAGAACTAATCTGTAAACTCCACCAATTAGCTATCCTAGGAGTCCGTTTAATCGATTTAGGCAATGTAGGAGTTGATATTCACAATCCAGCTGTTTCATCCTTAGATATGGAAGTGAAAAAGCATCAATATGAAGATCCCAAGTTGAATTATTACAAAGATACACTTCCCTAGAAGGAAAAGTCGCCATTTGAGATTTCTGCAGATGGGATTCCCAGGTATCGAAGCAGGTCATGTGTCCTAGACGTTGCAAAATTACGTCGACAGATTCTGGAAGAAGCCCATTACTCCAGTTAATCTGTTCATCCAGGAGCGATGAAAATGTATCATGATCTTAAGTCAATGTATTGGTGGGATGGAATGAAGAAGGATATAGCAGAGTTTGTAGCTCAGTGCCCAAACTGTCAACAAGTAAAAATTGAGCATCAAAAGCCAGGAGGATTGTTGCAAACTATGGAAATTCCAACTTGGAAGTGGGAAGTGATCAATATGGATTTTATTGTAGGCTTTCCTCGTTCTCGGTGAAAGTATGACTCCATATGGGTGATTGTTGACAAACTCACGAAGTCAGCTCAATTTCTACTAGTCAGGACTACATATTCAGCAGAAAACTCTGCGAAGCTGTACCTTAAGGAAATAGTATGACTCCAGTATCCATTATTACCAATAGAGGGGCGCAATTTACAGCTAAATTCTGGAAATCCTTTCAAGAAGGTTTGGGAACTCAAGTGAGACTCAGCACAGCATTCCATCCACAGACCAATGGACAAGCTGAACGCACTATTCAGACCTTGAAAGATATGCTGCGGGCATGTGTATTGGATTTTGAAAGCAATTGGGATGATTATTTGCCACTTATTGAATTTGCCTATAACAACAGTTATCATTCCAACATACAGATGGCTCCGTATGAAGCTCTGTATAGAAGGAAGTGTAGATCGCCAATTAGATGGTTTAAAGTCGGAGAGACATAACTAATAGGTCCAGAATTGATTCAGCAGGCGGTGGAAAAGATCAAGCTTATCAGAGACCGATTATTGACAACCCAAAGTCGCCAGAAATCTTATGCGGACAATCGTCGGTGAAGCCTAGAATTCCAAGTTAATGATTGGGTATTCCTGAAAGTGTCACCGATAAAAGGTGTAATGAGATTCGGCAAGAAGGGCAAGCTTAGTCCCAGGTATATTGGGCCTTATAAGATTGTGCGCAAGGTGGGCCAAATGCCTTATGAACTAGATTTACCTTGAAAACTTGAATCAGTCTATCCAGTTTTTCATGTGTCAATGCTCTGTAAATGTGTTGGAGATCCTTCTAGAATCGTTCCTGTAGATGATGTCCAAGTTACCGAGAAGTTGGCTTATGAAGAGGTGCCCATTGCTATATTAGACAAGAAAGTGCGGAAACTCAGAAAATAAAGAGGTAGCCTCAGTTAAAGTCTTATGGAGAAATAACAACAGGGAAGAAATGACTTGGGAGGCAGAAGAAAATATGAAGTCCATATATCCACAGTTATTTCCACCCCGGGAAGTGATTCAAGATGAGATATCATTGTCTCAAGGTACGTAATGCTTTCTTTTTGATGTTTTCGATCGTGAGTGGCCATGTTTTCTTGTTGTTATTGTCGTAGCCCCGTGAGGCAATGTCATTGTAGGTTGTTGAGACAGGATGGTAGTGCCACATTACAGGGGAAACTCTGGCAAATTGTTTGTATATCCCCGAGAACTTAACATTCGAGGACGAATGTTCTTAAGGGGAGGAGAATTTTATACCTCGGAACTGCGGGTTGTCGTGAGGCGATTATACTAATGCAAGTTAAGGTGTACTTGAAGTCTCTATAAGTAAGAAAGGATACTTAATAATTCTAATTAAGATTCCAAATACATTTGAGGCAAAAGGGGACAAGTTCGTCGAAGAAAGTTAAGGTAGAGTCTTGTTTGGGAGAATTTCACATCATTGAGTTAATAATTGATTAGCATCACCTTGAGGAAGATATATAAATCCCCTTGGATGGTTAATGAAGTTTTATACAAGTGCCAAGAAGGTTTCTTAAGGATTGGAGGTCAAACGAATCAAAGAAAGCACGATTTCGCGAAACTGGGCAAAATAGGGCAGTATGCGCCAACTCTCCAAAATTGGAGAGCTCACTGCCCATCACCTCCCCTAAGTGGAGAGAAGAGTGTGCGACTGCACACTCAGTGTGCAAGGTCACATACTCTCCGCCAACCTGATCGGGGGGGGGGGGGGGGGGGGGAATGCCACCTTTTTAAATCCCAAACGATCCTAAGTTCATTTCTAACTCCTCCCATTTATTTCTCCACCTCTCTAGACATTTACAAGGAGTTATTGAAGGTTCCATACCACTCTACACCTTTCCGTAACCATCTAAAGAGGGAGTCATCATTTACACCCCAAGGTAATCCATGAAAAGTGATTGTTCTTAATTCCTTTCAAAGTTGGAGTGAACTTGATCTTGAAGGGGGATTGAGCTGGGCGAGATTCCTTGAATATAAGGTATGTTTTCCATCTTATTTATATGGTTGGATGGATGTAAAGGTTTAGTGATCCTCTAGAAAGGAAAAGAATTAAAGTGGAAAAGCCATGGATGTTGTAGTGAGGAAGATGACTATGGTGCAACTTAAAAAGGGAATTTTGATGGGAGTTGATGTTAAATCGAATATAATTACTTGAATATGATATTATGGACGTTGATAGTATGCTTTGGGAGTTGTTTTATGATATGGTGAAAGTTAAAGAAATAGGGGAAATGCTGCCTAAATTCCGTTAGCCTTTTAGTTCCTCTAAATTGAACTTAAGCGTATTTTCTATGATCTAACCTTAGTACGAACTCTCTTGTATGTAGAAATGTGATCTTGGAAGGAAAGCGTTTAGTCGATAAAGTTAAAGAGACGTAAAGGTATGTAAGGCTAGTCCCCTTCTTTCAAAGGCATGACTTCTATATTATGATTTCTTTTCTATATTTCCATGACCTTCTTACATTCCAAAGTTGAAAGTCTAAGATTATTAAGAGTTTCTTATGAGCCAGAAATAAGACATGTCCTATGACGATGATGATGCTATTATGAATTGATAATCTTATTTCATGATCCCATTGATGTTGTTTCTTGTTGTTGTCTCGCCTCATGATATTGGTTCCTTCAAGGTGAGACATAGCGATGATGATTATTCCATAATGTAATCAGAGGTTCCCAACCTTACGTCACTCCGATAAAGTTATAACTTTTACTTGAGCTCTCATGCATGCTTCATATTATGTATATGTATGATTAACCGCGCCTATATGACCGGGCAGTCACCACTACGACAGGCGTAGTGGGCAGCTATGATGATGATTACACCATATCTATATGGCATGGGCTAGTGGGCAGCTTGAGATGTTGCCCCGGACGCGGGCTAATGATGATCACACCGTACCTATATGGTCGGGAAGTTTATCTATATGTATGCATGATATGATGTTTTCTCTTGTTAGCATGCATAATTCTGCCTTAAGAGGCACTCAGTTACAGGTTATCTCTTCATCTTATGCTCTCTTATTTCTTGATTATGTTATTACACATGCCTTACATACTCAGTACATTGTTCGTACTGACGTCCTTTTTTTTTATGGACGCTGTGTTCATGCCCATAGGTAGGCAGGGAGATGGACCATATTCCTAGGAGATTCCTCAACAGAGACACAGGAGCACTCCACTACTCCAGAGTTGCCACTCATTGGTATATTCTTTTGTGTACATATTGGGGCATGGCGGGGTCTTGTCCCGTCCTTATGGTTACAGTGCTCTAGTTAGAGGCTCGTAGATATATATATATATATGTGTGTGTGTGTGTGTGTGTGTGATACAGGAGCACTCCACTACTCCAGAGTTGCCACTCATTGGTATATTCTTTTGTGTACATATTGGGGCATGGCGGGGTCTTGTCCCGTCCTTATGGTTACAGTGCTCTAGTTAGAGGCTCGTAGATATATATATATATATATATATATATATATATATATATATATATATATATATATATATATATATATATATATATATGTGTGTGTGTGTGTGTGTGTGTGTGTGTGTGTGTGTGTGTGTGTGTGTATGTGTGTGTGTGGGTAGTAGATATCTCATGCTCTTTCTAGTGTATATCATGTATATCATTTTGTAGCCTTATGGGCCTATGTATATAAGCATGTTTTTGGAGTTATTTGGAGATTGTTTCATGATAAGTCTTGTGTTGAGGATGATGTATGTTCAGGATGGGCATGATAGCTAGCACGGTTAGTGGTGCTTAGTAGTCAGCTCTGGGTACCCGTCATGGCCCACTAGTTAGATCGTGTCGACGGTCCGTCAACAGTGAGGCGGTGGAGAATTTTTTGGAATGTTATATATTGATCCATTTCATTTTATCCTTCATTATTTCACACACCAACAGACCCTACATGTCCTAATACTCCTCTCAACCCTTTTCCTAATTCCCTCCATCATCCAAGTAAGATTTGAGCCCATAAAACCCGAGACTAGTTAGCACATCATAGTAGCTTGTGCTTCTATTGTGTTGGTGGTCTTGTGACCTTAAAGAAAAGTGTTGTGGTTGAGTTTTTGGACTATATAAGGTATTTTTTCCATCTAAGCTTTGATATTAAATGGTTCTTGAAGGATTTTAATAGTTTTTAATTGAGGATATTGTGACATAAAGATTACATGTTGGCATGTCGGTATTGTTGGCTTGGGGTCTGATTTGAAGGAAGTTTTGGGGTTTATTTACTTATGCTTTGACTTGTAGTTCTTGATTATATTGTTGTTGATGTTGGTGTTGATGTTTAAGCTTGATTTGGAATTAGTTTGGAATGGAAATTATAGGGGAAATGTTGCCCGAATTCTGTTAACTTAAGAACTAGTTTAAACTTGGATTATGAGTTTGTCCTTAACCTAATTATGTGGTAAATGGTCTTGAATGTAGATTTGTGAACTCAGGAAGATAGGCGTTAAGTGAGGAAGGAGACGCAAAGGTATGTTAAGGCTGCCCCTTCTTTCATTTTGTCATGATCTTTATAATATGAATGAACGAACGAATGAACGAGCTTCCATATTACTATACTCTTAGAAGCATTAGGAGTACTTTAGTCTTTGATGATCCTACACCCTTTTATGATTGTTCCTTCTGTTCTTGGGTCCTGAGATTTCGTATATTGATGATGTTAGATCAAAAGATGTCTATCAGAGTTAGTACGACCTTATGTCACTCCGAGAGTCCTAGTTATTCATTATACTTATGCATTGCATTCATTATACATATGCATATTGACCCATGACCAGAAGGTGTTATATACGCGTATATTATATGTATATGGGTTATGGGGAAAGGAATAGGCGTTATATACGCATTACCACCTGATTAGCTGGTGCACAGTGATGATGATGATGATGGCCGCAGAGAGGCTGATGAGATATGATGTATGGATTGGGCTGTACGTTCCTCAGCACTAACATATGATATATGGATTGGGCTGTACTTTCCTTAGCGCTAACAGTTATATTATGAGCTATGCATATCATACGCCCTTAGAGGCACTTTCCGTTATATAGAGTTATGCAGATACTCCCAAATGTTTAGCCAAGGAATGCATTCAAATATTGAGATTAGCTTTCATGATTCTTATGTACTTGTTGTTCTTATCCCTTACATACTCGATACATTATTCGTACTGACTCCCCTATTACTCGGCGAGAGGGGGGGGGGGGGGGGGGGGGGGGCTGCGTTTCATGCCCGCAGGTCTGTAGATACAGGTTGGTGATCCATCTATTAGGATATCAGCTCAGCGGATGAAGTTGAAGCACTCCATCTGTTTCGGAGATGCCAGGAGTCAGCATGGTCTTATGTATATAGAGATATGTACACGCATATGTTTATCGGTATGGAGGGGCCCTGTCCCGGCCACGTTATGTTATGTTTCCAGTAGAGGCTTGTAGATAACATGTACAGTCAGATGGTGTCCATATTTGAAATTTCATTTGTCATCACAGTTGGTTATGAAAGTCTTACCAGCTCATATAGCATGTTCGGTATTTTCATACAGATGAGTCTTTCAGAGAAGTTGATATATGCATGGTCCCTATGAGTTATTGTGAGTCACGTGATGGCCCTATCGGCCCACCTATATTCATATTCATGTCAGATATATGTCAGGTGGTACTTTACTAGTACGGTTAAGTGCCCGTCATGACCCTCCTGTTTGGGTTGTGACATTTCTTCCTTTTGTTCCTCATTTTCTTTCACTTTCACCTTTCATGCAACTTTCATATTACAACTTTACCAACCACCTCCCCCAAACTAACGCATTTAACCTATTTTGAGATTTCAATCAATTAGGAACAAAAGGACAAAGCCTGTCACATGCAGGATGCCAACAAAAAGGTTCAAGATTCAAAATGATTGCCTACGAAAAACATGCAAAGGGCAGACAATGAAGGCACAAACGATCCTAGGAAGACTTAATACTAACATCAATTTTCAAACCAAGTATAATTTAGTATTTCACCTTGAAAGACATTTCGGACAAGTTCTAGACTACAAATAGGGTAAAAGAACACACAAGTACCTCACCACACATGACACATGCAAACTCAAATAGAATATATGTCTAAGACCCGATTGAAACAAAATAACTCAAAAAGTTATTCATAACCTATAGAGACTAATTAGTGAACTAAGAGCCAAACATCGAATTTAAAAAGGTCACAAGAGCCTTCACTTTAATCCATTTTTTAAAGACCCAAAATTACTTTTTTGATAAATTATAAAATTAGTCCAGAGTAAAGAAAAAGATCTTTAAATAAAGGCACATTTTCAATTGTGATATTAATGTAACATGAAATAACATCTACTCACAAGACATTGGATTAAGACGAAAACGGTATACTATAACCTTTGTTTAATTTCCTGATTAATGTTGTTGTTGTGTAACAATAAAATAATTTTAATATAACTTCAACTAAGCGCAATCAAAAATATACCTAATAAATTCCCCTCTACGAATAAGTACTATTACTAAACTAACAAAACAATTATTAGTGGAGTCCTAGGCATACACTATTACTGAAGAGTGACTGGAAGTAGTCCTAGGCATATACTAGTACTAGTGAATTTGTCCGCGCTTCGCACGGTACTTAAAAACATTAACAAAGATATAAAAGATTAGCAAGAAAATACTCCCTCCGGATCAAAAAGAGTGCCTACTTAGCCATTTTTTCTTGGGTCAAAAAGAGTGTCCACTTATTAAATCAAGAAAGAATTAACCTAATTTTTTCAGATTTGCCCCTATTAAGTGTTATGTGATCAAATCTCAATATCTATTTAATTAGGGACAGTTTAGTCAAATTACCTATTTTTTCTAGGAATTAATATTTTCTTAAGGGGTGTGCAAATGATTAAAGTGGACACTCTTTTTTATACCATCCTTCTGGGCAAAGAATAAAATTTTAACTAACCATACATTGTGTAGTTTTTCTTTTCCCGTCCATAGCCTTGGTGCTCTCGTATGGTCCTGGAGTCACCTTGATCAAATTGATAGGAATGATTTTCTGTTGGGGAACATAATATATACAAATCACATGATACTATAACCTGGAAAAGTTTTGATCAATTTAAAAATATATTAACTATTGAAAACATTAGTTTCCGAAATGCGAAAATGACAAAAAATGGAAAAGAAACAATATGGTACGAAGGTAAGCATTCATCACAAATAGATGCAATTCAATTAACATATTTAACTCATATCAAACAGTACTATTAGTACAACATAACTTTTTTTTTTTTTGGGTGAAACATAAAAATATTTCACCTCTCGCCATTTAACAATAGTTTGGATTGTCCAAAAATTATATCTATTTTTCTCTTTATATAATTACTCAACTTTTTAGATAATTATTGAAAAAGTAAATTTGAACTTTTTGCCTTGCGCATATTTGAACCTGCTTGGTGCAGCCTCTAAAATAAAAGTACTCTTGTAGAAAAGAATAAATAAAGTATATCTGTATTTCTAAAGGGATTTTAATTCTATACATAATTAAATTAATTTTCAGTAATTGATTATTTAAGAGACTCACATTTCATGTAAGAAAGATATAATTTATTTCAAAATCTCCATTTGATTTGAATTCAACGAAGTATAAATACAACAAAATATCAACTACCTTAATACTCTTCCCAAAATAAAAGTTAAACTTCGATTGCTAGCGCACGTGCATAGTCTTTCTTCAACTAAATGAACAAAAGGCAAACTAAAATAGCCAAAAGAGGACATAACTGGACAAATTATTATCTTGAAAATACAGTTTCATAATTGAAACAATGATCTGATGCCACAATTCTTCATGTAGCAGGCTCTTTTGTAACTAATCTCACACACAAATTTGTTGGTAGTAGGCCAGTGGGTTTTCATATTATAAATATCAACTTTCAACTGTTACAATTTTTGGAGAAGAAAACAATAGAAAAGGAAGAGATGGAGGTGTAATTAAGACAATTTAGAGGAATCCGCGACTTAAGTAGTACAAAAAAAGAAAAGTTGAACCAAACTAGTACAGAAAAAAGAAAAAAAAGCACATTAATAGGTTTCACGCACGAATTTCGTGCGTGAAAGGACCAAACTGCAAAATTGCACTTTGAGCCTTTCACGCACTAAATTCGTGCGTGAAGTAGCAGAGTTTTTTTTTTTTTTTTTTGGGTGTTACCTTTCAAATCACATTTTTTTTCCATACTTTGGGCAAAGATTAGTCATGTTTCAAAACCCCAAAATATCAATATTTTATATAAAACTTAATATCTTTTTTTGCGTACAATAATGTCGGCTCATTACATCAAGTCCACCTAAACGTTTGGATCGCCGTTTTAGGGGTTCTAAAGTGCCCCGAAGTAAGTTTTGAAACTTGTCTATTTATAGGGTTTTGATTTAAGTGTTTTATTATATTTGAATGTACAAATATAAATATTTGATTTAATAATAATTCATCCAATACGAGAGGTTTATACTAATTAAAAAATAATTCATTCCATCTAATTACAATACTAATTCAAAGTAATACAATAATACAATTTTCAAGTTCTAGAGACTCTATTACTTCGAGACGTGCTTGTACTACCACGGCCTTGTTGCCCACACGAACGCTTGTCATGGCCATATTGCTTACAGGTAGAGCACTTGCGAGAATAAGTTCTTTCACTAACATCCATTTGATTGGGTCTACGACTCCGTGAGTTAATACCCAATTTCCTGATGTAATCCTTGTTAGCAACCATCGAAAACGGCTCGTTTGGCCAATAAGCTTCATTACCAAGTGGGTGGAATCGGTCGGAATATGCTCTAAGGTAACTGTGGACCTTGTATTCCCTCGCCACATAACTTGTTACTGTTTTTCTCATTCTCTCGAGGCAGTTGACAGCATGAGAACACGGCATGTGATACGTTTGCCACTTACTGCAAGTGCATGTTCTTGTTGCCTCATAAACGGTATGCACGTTTCCACCCTTACCGTTGTGATAACCCGTCCTAACTTCATACACATGTTGAATTGGGTCATACTCAGTCATTTGGTGATGCTCACATTTTTTTCTATAATGCTCCATAATTTTGAAGGGCTTTGGCATCCATGTCCCGCCGTCGGCTAATATCGCTCTAGCCTGCCTTGTCCTAACAACAAATCGCTCCACAACCTGCTTGAAAGTCATTCTCACCATTGCGGTGACAAGTAGTCCTCGAGCAGATTTCAGCAAGCCATTGAAATATTCTGAGCTGTTTGTTGTGAGCATGCCCCATCTTTTGCCTCCATCAGCATGAAGCGTCCATTTTTCAATTTCGAGCTTCATCAACCAAACATATGCGGGTTCACTTACTGCCCTGATCAGATCCATTTTTGCAGCCCATTTTCGTTGTTGATGCTCCATCGCAGCCCCCCACATCAATTTGTTTAGAGTGCCATTGTGAAACGTTGATTGCAAATTTGCCTTCAAGTGCCTTAAACAATAGCGATGGTAAACAAAGGGAGGCTGCCACCCCGGTAAATTAGCCATATTGTGCAATATGCCTTTATGACGATCAGACAACACGCATATGCCGGTACGATCCTTAATAACATGAGTTTTCAAATGGGTCAAAAAGATCCCCCATGTGTCGTTGCTCTCGTTAGCGGAAATTGCGAAAGCAAGAGGAAATATTGACCTATTGGCATCCATTCCTATTGCAATTAGGAGCTTGATGTCGTAGGCACCATATACATGCGTACCATCTATGGATATCACTGGTCGGCAGTGAGCAAAACCATCAATGCATGGTTTGAATGTCCAAAATACGAAGTTGAAGATTTTACCCTCTATAAACCGCCACTCTACAACAGTACCATTATTAAAATGTTGTAGAGCTGCCATATACCTTGGCAGCGATTGAAAAGAAGTATGCCAATTTCCAAAGACCATCTCAAAAGCGCATCTACGCCCGAGAAATCCCTTTCTGTTGCTTATAATTTTACTATATACAGTTTGAACGTTTCGAATACAATCTTTGATGGGGATCCTGCACAAGTTTAAACAAACAACATTTAGTAATTGATCTTTTAATCGATATAAGACATATAATGTACTAGGTAGGATAAGTTACCTTGGCGTTTCAGCAACGTCTTTAATTAATACTTGAACAATCATGTTTGTATCTAAATTATAATGATCTGCTCGATTTTCTTCCATATCACAAGTGTGTCTTTCGCGGAATTTTGTGATAGCCCACATACCATCAGGCTTAACAATTCCCCGAAGCAACCACTCACAGCCTTGATACCGTCGTTTACAAACTAGTCTCCATATCTTTGTGTTTGACTAATCAACCTTAAACTCCCTCATATCCTTAAAACAATAAATTTTGACAGCCTGTTGCAACACCTTTTTGGATGCGAACAACATTCCCTTTGCAAGGTAGCATCGATCTTTGTTGAGATCCTTTGGTTCAATCCAGGTTTTTTGGCGACTATCATCATCTTCTCTTGTGAAGACAAATGCATCATCACGACCCTGCAGGCTGTCAAGATAAGGGATATTGTTAGAATGCCACTGAATTGGGCTTTCAGAAGTTGGGTTTTCAGCCATCGGTGGTGGTACGTGGTGGTGCATTGGTTCTTGTTGGTTTTGGCTTTGAGGAATATTGTTGGTCATACCAACTTGAACATCATCATCATCTTCATCATCGGTTACCTCTGCATTATTAGCTATTTCATCGTCATCACTTGATGATGACTCATAATAATTAGGAAAATCTTCATTATCAAGTGCATTCATCCTCCTACACGAAAAGTAACATATTTTAAATACCAACATCATATATATATATATATATATATATATATATATATATATATATATATATATATAGATAATTTAATATCAAGGTGATAAACTTACTGTCGTTCATAAGCACTGTCATGGTGTGGAGAATGATCAACTCCACCGAACTGAGAGGATTGACCAACATCCATATTTGGTACCACTGGCGAGTTTTGAGAATAGTTCCTATAAAGATTTGAAAACTGGTTATTGACCAATTCATACAACAAACACGTGCTATAA
The DNA here is from genome assembly GCF_019175385.1 of Lycium barbarum. Lineage (NCBI taxonomy): Eukaryota > Viridiplantae > Streptophyta > Magnoliopsida > Solanales > Solanaceae > Lycium > Lycium barbarum. Next base: position 107,187,489 of record NC_083345.1, read on the forward strand.
TATGAAAAAATCATATTTACCAATTTTCATTGTAAGCTTGATTAAATTACTGGCTTAGATTTTCCAGCGGAACTTGACCACTCAAAATGTCTCCATAAGAACTAAAGTCCCCATAAGTGTTACCATGAATAGGCTGGACTTGAGGGACTTCTTCTCGAGGTATCTTTTCAACATACATCTCAAGAACATTAATGAATACTAAACCACGATATTCTTCCGGCGATCCCAAATAATCACTCAAAGATTCATCATCGTTGATATTGTGCATGCCATAACGCACTACACCGTTTGATATTGTTTGTGGATATCTGCCAGTTATTGAGATTCCAAACTCAGTGGGTGTATTTTTCATTCTTTTGTGCATGTAACTGACTAGTGTTTCATAATTTAAAGTTGTCGGAAATTTAACATGGGCTTTTGGTTTGATACTATAACAAATGGAGTAATTGCCCTCGACGATATCTCCATCCCAAAATAGTGAAACCTTAACAGTTGAAGCATTTTGAGACATTTTTTCTATGAAGTTTGATTTTTTTTTTAATGACTTGTAAGACTTAGAAGTTGATGAGTTTTTCACTCGTCAAGCCTTCAAGTTAAATAGACCACTCAAAATTGACATTATAATGGTGCGCAATACAAGTCGTGTTAAAACGGTCAAATAATGCAGCAACGTATTGTCAAATCAAACCTTTATGTGTCATAGATTCCTGAAATTGACATTGCGCATTAAAATGGTGCGCAATACAAGTCGTGTTAAAACGGTCAAATAATGCAGCAACGTATTGTCAAATCAAGCCTTTATGTGTCATAGATTCCTGAAATTGACATTGTGCATTAAAATGGTGCGCAATACAAGTCGTGTTAAAGCGGTTAGAGAATGCAGGAAAGGGCTGTGCTTTTCACGCACAAAAACTGTGCGTGAATGCGTGAAAGGTTTTACACTTTCACGCACAGTTTTTGTGCGTGAAAGGTTCTGTTTTTCATTTTCACTTTCACGCACAGTTTTTGTGCGTGAAAGGTTAACTTTTTCATCTTTAAACTTTTTACTTTCACGAACAGATTTGTTTTTATTTGTTTTTGAACCTATTAAAATCACGATTTTTTTCATACGTTGCACGAGTTATTAAAATCACGATGTTTTTGTCCTCTCCAATCGGATCCTGCATGTCTGTGAGGCGCAAATGAGCGTAAAGGGCCGACAATAAAAGCTGACTCTGGCCGGAAATATGACCATCTAGAGCCGCGAAACCGGTGAGCCTAGTCAACTCATCCCGGCAAGGTGGCAGCACAGGGGGCTCCTCAATATACAATGGGCGTCCATCAACCTGTAGCCCATAAATGACCTCTACATCCTGAAGGGTAATGGTAGCCTCACCGGTGCGGAGATGAAATGTGTGCGTCTCCGGTCGCCACCTCTCAATCAATGCCGTCACTAGCGACCTATCGTGCTGTACCCGACCAACTTCGACGCACCGGTAGATACCGCCCCGACGTAGTATATCTAGGACACGAGGATGTGTAGGGTGAGCAGCTAAGATCTCCCATGCTGAGTCCCCTAACCGGGTACGAACCTGAGACTTAGGCTGCAGGTCGGATGTCCATATATGTTGCGACCTATGCTCGGGCTGAAGATACAGTAACTCTCGGTCGAAGGGCCCCGGATCAAGAGGGTGGTGATCCATCTGTTTTACGTATTTTAAATCAATCATTAACAAGTAGTATTAGTTATGTAATCTTTTATCAAATTTTTTATTAAGGATTGTGGTGACTCATCTGTTTTACGTATTTTAAATCAATCACTAACAAGTAATATTAGTTATGTAATCTTTTATGGAAAATTTTATTAAGGATTGTGGTGACCCATCTGTTTTACGTATTTTAAATAAATCATTAACAAGTAATATTAGTTATGTAATCTTTTATTGAAAATTATATTAAGGTTTTCAATCCTAAGCTACAGGTTATGAATCCTAAACTAAGGGTTTTCAATCCTAAAATATAAAGATTAAAAATTAATAAGTCAAATAATTAACAATTAGTTAGCATACAATTAGTATAAATAATTAATAAATAAACAATTAACTAACTAATCAAATAATTAACAAGTTATTATCATATATTTAATAAATAAACAATTAAGTAACTAATCAAAAAATTAATAAATTATTATCGTATATTTAACAAATAAACAATTAATTAACTAATGAAACAATTAAGAAATTATTAGCAAATAAACAATTGGCTTAACAAAAACTCATAAATAATTAGCTAGTCTAACAATTAAAATAGCTACTATAACAATTAATAAATACTTAAGTCGCTAATCAAACAATTAATAAATACTAAATAAACAATTACTAAATAATTAACTAATTAACAATACATAAACAAATTAAAAAAAAAAAAAAAGGGCAGTCCCAACAGTGCGTGGGCACTGCCCAAACACGCACAAAAAAATAGCGCAAAACGGCAAATCCACCCCAACAATCCTTAGGGTAATAATATATTTAGCAATGTAATAAAAAATTCGTAGTGAAATACCTAGATTGAAGATTTTTTTGAGTTTTCAAAATGACATCTGCGCCGTTCTATTCCAAAATCTAACCTTAGAAACTTGGTCCTACACTTCAATATACCAAGAATATTGAGTTTTGGATTGAAAACAACAAGAAAATAGCGTTTTTGGGGTTGGGGACCATCGAAAATCGGCGTTAATGGCGGTGGGTGGGGGAAAAATGTCGAGTTCTGTGGTGGGGAAGGAGGGGACGGGTTTATGTTGGTCTCCTTCACACACTAAATTCGTGCGTGAAAGGCAAAAAGGCAACTTGGTCTTTCACGCACGAAATTAGTGCGTGAAAGGTGGAAACTATATTTTTGCAAGTTACTCCTTTCACGCACGAATTTCGTGCGTGAAAAGCCCAAAGTGCATTTTTGCAGTTTAGTCCTTTCACGCACGAAATTCGTGCGTGAAACCTATTAATGTGTTTTTTTTTTTTTTCTGTACTAGTTTGATTCAACTTTTATTTTTTTATTCTACTTAAGTCGGGGATTCCAATTTAGAGTGAGCAGTTACAATATATCAATGCACCTGACATTCATTTTTGGGAAGGTAATTGCAATTAGACGTGACTTTTCTAGAACCAAAGCATATCAGTCATTCAATAATTAAATAATTGCATTAAAATGAGGACATTTATTTTTGGGGAGGTCATTGCAATTAAACGTGACTGAAAGTCTAGAGCATATAAGTGATTCAATAATTAAATAATTGCATTAAAATGAGGAGAAAATCCAAAAAATGCCCAAAAAAAGGAGAAAAAAGAAAAATATGAATGCTGGTCATAGAGAGGTGTCACATCACCTTGTCTATGCCTAACTTTGTATTATATACTAGTAAATTCACCCGCGCTTCGCGCGGTCACCTTAAATAAATAAAATATTAGAAAATAAATAATACTTTGATTTATAAATGAAAATAAATCCTTACTAATAAAATATTTGTTTATGATTCTACAATGAGTTATTACAATGTAAATAACTCATTTACAAAGAAATACGGTTTGTCTTCTTATAACAATATTAAAAACCGAAAAATGAAAAGAAAAAAAACAAATAAAGAAAGATTAAAACGCTCCTGAAATAAAAGTGGAAGTTTTCCAACTACTTCAATTTTAATTTTCTCAATTGCTGCCTCAGTACATAAGAGCACCACTTGAGTTGTGCCGCTTGTCTAGCCTTAGTTCAACAACCACCACAAAAATCTTTCACTGTCTAAAGTTTTCGGTCTTAGAAAAACATCACACTGCCCACTAAAAAGTAAAATTTGCACTACTAATTTAACCAAACTTCTCTATGAAATTCCATCAATATTTTTACTAAAGGAAAGCGTAACATAACTATACAAAACTAACGTATTCCTCATAAACTAAAGAACATATAAAATATTTCTTGTCTCCACTATTACCACAATAGAAGCGAAATATGATGCATGAATTATATCAAATATAAACCTGTTGGGTATCCATAATTTATAATCATATGACATCTGAGCATATCCAATCAAAGGTTACATACAAGAAATAAGTTGGATCTTCCAAAAATCATTTTTTAACCTTATTGAAGTATGATAGTCCGCAAAATCCTTTAAGCTATTCGCTAACCTCTCTGCTTCATGCTGCCATGCCTCCATCCACAATTGTTAGACCATAAAAAACCAAAATTAACTTTCACTAAAGCAAACTAAGAGAAAGAAAGAGGATGAAAAATATGATAAAAACTTATTGCAATTGATGGCAGATGACACAAGTCTGAAGAAGGATTTTTTCAATGTTGATTTGTTGGGCATATGAGAATGTTGTTTACAGAGTATATATTTGGTATGTGATGATGTTTAATGTAAATTAAATGGGTTTAATTGTGGTTGGTAAATGGGTTTAGGGTATGCATATTACATTTGAGAGAGTGATTAGTGAGAATTAAATGGGTTTAATTTTCTGGAAAATGTTAAGGTAAAAAATAAGGCCAAAGGCACAATATTTTTTTAAAAAAATGATACTAATAGAGATCCTGGCAGTTTGCCGAAGTTTGATTTACATCTTACATTGGCAATTATATTTACATTTCTTCTAATTGTTAGAGACGTTTCAATTTCTTTTTCCTCCATAAATAAGGAATTTGAAAGGTTGGAAGTTGGGACAATAATAGCTATTTCATTGTGAATTTAACTCAATAGCCAATTTAGATAGGTATGCGTAGTGTAGTAAGTTGAAAGTAAATAATAAATTACTCCATGAATAAGAAGAGTGGAGTATTAATTATTGAGTCATTTATAGTTGTTACAATAAAATACATAAAAAAAATGGGATAAAAGACAAAAAATAGTAAAAAACTTAAAAAAAAGGAGAAAAAAGATAAATGAATTTCTAGACTATAGAGAGGTGTCACATCACTTTATCTATGCCTAACTTTATATTATATATAAATTTTTAATGGAATCAATTATAAGTGAATTATTGTAACATGACTGCGGGCCTACCGTATCTTTTTTTTTATTTTTTATAATAGAGTAACCTCTAGCTTTTTATTTATGTTTATTTTTTTAACAAGGTTCCATCATGGTGATGGACCACATCTGTCTTTCAAACTCAGCAACAATTTGTCTTTATCGCCTTTTTCTTTGTGCCCCTTTCATTTGATTCCACGTTTAATCTCTCTTTTTGTTTTTTTCCCTTATGGAAGAGGATCATAGATCCAATCAAGTATGGAGTTATTAGCAAAGGATGATTAAATCAAGATAAATATAAACATGTCTAATTTCAACGTCTTGCCGAAAGTTTATGCTCCCGCCGTTCCAAAAGTAAATGGGAATGACATACCTCTTAAGAAAGTTAATTAATGACATTAATTAAAGAATAATTTGTTAATATTATTCTTTTACTTTCTCCAAACCTTTAAAAAAACTAGAAATAGTTAAAGTTGGGGGTTGAAAAAACCATTAGAGAGAAGAGTAATTTTAAAAATTTTGATTAATAAAAAAGGTGTTAGAAATTCATTTATTTTGAAATGGAGGGAGTATCATCTTTTACCTATTGAATTGATATTGGCAATATACCAAAGTACGTAACAATTAAATAATACACTATTCTAGTAGCTTAAATTTTTTGCAATACTACATAGCTTTAGGTAAATAGTTACTCTTTTAGTTCCAATTTAGTGTAATATCATTTCTTTTTTAGTTCGTTGGAAAAAACTACAGCTTTTAAACTTGAAAATAAATTTAACTTATACTTTTTATTTTAATTACTTTTGATGATAATTTTTATAATAATATTTAATTGTATTCATGACATAGGAACTAATATCGAAAATGTCAAATTATGACTAAAAGAATCAAGTCATTAAATGAAACGGTGGCTAATCAAACAAAACTGAGATTTCAAAAATTCAACCAAAAGAAATATTTGATGGTTTCATCTTGTTTAAAAATGCTTTTATAATTCATTAATGTAACTAGAGATCTAACAAATGATAATAAAGGTCGGCATCATTATATGGGTATGGAGTTTTGGGATTATCTGTAAATTAAAATTTATTTATGATTCTTGAAGCCAACATCTAATAAGCATGTTTGACAACTTCAACTTTCAAGTTGACTGCAGCAACATCTTAGCTGGGGAATACATCTCCCCAACTTAAGGCAGCTTTTATGATCTATATTGAAGTAGTACGTTGTAGACCATTCAACATGATCTGTAGATGACAAAGACGACAATATCCACAATATTATAAAATAATAAAGCTACAAAAAGAATATTACAGAGAAAAGAAAGAAGCGGGGAGAATACTTTATTTTTCTTGAGGGATGTCTTTACAATGAAGGAGAGCCTCCATATTTATAGGGGAAAAGTAGCTTGATCCCAAAGTCATAAATCCTAGTTTTTCTCCTAGAGATAGACATCTACAATAATAAATAAATAATATTTATAACACTCCTCCTTGGATGTCTATTTGATAGATGATATGCCTTGTTAAAACCTTACTAGAAAAAACCCAGTGGAAAAAAATCCAGTGAAGGAAAAAGAGTATACAGTTCTAATAATACGCATTTTGGCTGTCTCATTAAAAACCTTACCAGGAAAACCCAATTGGGACAAAACCTTGGCTAAGGGAAACAAAGTACAACGTGTATTAACTCCCCTTCATGAGAACATCAATCCAAAACTTGAATCTTCGCATTCCAATCTTGTGCACCATCTTCTCGAAAGTTGCAGTTGGTAGAGACTTGGTGAACAAATCAACCATATTATCACTTGATCTCATCTGTTGCACGTTGATATCACAATTCTTTTGGAGATCGTGTGTGAAGAACAACTTTGGTGAATTATGCCTTGTCCTTTTATGAATCCTCTCTTTAGTTGGCCTATGTATGTTGCTACATCTTCAGTCTTTGGTTAGAGTTGCATCGGCATATAATATTGTTGAAATCACTCTAAGTGCGTTCTTGACTTGCATTATAAACAAATGTTATCTTTATATGATTTGACTGACACGTAGAACAACATCGTATGACTGTAATCCCTCAAAGTCATATCAAAATATATAAAGATATGACACTTCAAGACCAAATAATTCTTCAAGTTTCTCATTTAACTTCTTTCACCAGATAATATAGTGCTTTTGAGAACTCTTCAAGAGTTTCAATAATATTCAAGTCATCAACTTGCACCAACATATGACAGATTTTGATTTCCACAAAGACGTAAGGATAAATAGAGTCATTTGTACCCTTAGTCAGTGAATATTCATTAAGGTGATAAAATCGCGTTCACATTGCTTAACTTAATTCATATAAGAATTATGAACAAATTTCTACAACTTGTATATGCTTCAGGCATTTAAAATTCTTCAGGAATTTTCATAGTAACTCCTATAGGCTGTGACAACATCTATTTCAATTTAAATGATGTGACATCTTCTGGTGTCTGGACAGCAGGTCCAATAAGCTTTACGCTTATCAATATGCGTCATTTCACTTGATAGTAATTTCTACGTCAGCATGCTTTAATAGACGTAAAATTTAGATCCTCACAATCTATTACAATATTGCTCTATATTGTACCAAAGATATCGTTGATGATATATCATTTGTATCATTTGTATCGGTTCGCAATGTGACATAACTTATTGAGATCTCATCACTTCCATTATTTTTAGGTACCTAAACCTCTCATGAGGTTTCATGAAGTGTTATGTCGAAGGCTTTTCAAGAGCACATTGCCTTCTTATTATAACCATTTTGGTCATTTGCTCCTCTCCCTTTTCAAGGATTATTCTATTTGGAACCGATTGATCTACCATGATTCATTCATGTTGTATACTTTGTCCTTCAGGGACATTAATATTAATAGGAGCATTTTGCAGCTGAAATAAGAAACCAGTTTTGGGTCAGCAAATGCTTCTAGCATTTAACTTGAATTACTTTTGAATGTGGATCATACTAATGATAATTCACAACATATTTCGTAGCTACTTATTCTCTCCCCCTTATGTTAGAAAAACTACCATATATCTCATCTTCTTTGTCGGTATCACCCTTTGTGTATCATGGTAGATTAATTAATCATATACCACACATAAAAAACTGTTAGATGAAAATATCTGATTCCTAACCCTGAACCAATTGTGAGTGGAGAATTTATCATAATTTATTGGTCTGAAGCACACAAGTGATGTTGTTTACAGTATATCATATCTCGGACCAGCACATGAAGCTTTGTTCTCATAAATAATGGTTTAGCTATTTAGTGGAGGCATTTAACGCCAAACCAGCTTAGATATAAACCAGCATTATCAAGATGGATTGTCTTCATTACATAATCTGAAAATTGTGCTCTTAACTCAATTATTTTGAGCAAGTAATTTTTTACATGTCAAACTGCAGGTTGACAACAAATGCACATGTGACTATCTCATTGATACATCTATTTAAGATATGACATAATAGGTGAAGGGGCCCGTATTCACCTTTTATATATTTTCAGAATTTAGGGCATTCAATCCCAACATTAGTCAGTATAATCAACTTATGATGAGAACAAGCAACAAAAATAAATTCTTGAAGAATCCTCTAGTTCTTCATTATATGTCAAATACTCAACGTGCACATCATATTTGAATCGGGATAGACAAATCGCTCATACCAACTGATAAAATCATCTACACTAGTAAACTTCAGGTTTATCATGCCATGTGCTATTTATTTTAGTAAAACTTCTTATTTCTATGACATGAATTCTTTTTTGCATCGATAAACTTTTGGTTATCGTGACATGTAATTTCTCGATAAGGCGTGTAACCTTTCACATAGATATTTCTTACTGTTAGACCCCGTATTTTATACGTCGAGTTATTCGCGAAGGAATCGACGTGAGGTTGAAACCTCGGATTTTTAATTTCTAAACTAGACCTAATCGGTTATAAATTTTACTTAGTGTAAAAATGTTATTGGAGATTAGGAACTACTTAATTGTGGTGTTAAGTAAAAATTTGTGACAATAATGAGCCAACAAGAGTATCAAACGTCCAAGGTAAAAAGGATGACTCAAAGTCATCTAAAATATGGCTAATGGAAGACATACAAATGTGCAATTAAATGTTGATTCATCCACTACATTTTCAATATATTGTGAAAAATTAAATTGGAAGGAAAATACAAGTTATATTCGGCCATAAAACTGAAATTTGGAGGAGAAAAGTTGGAGCATACAATTGAATATTTGAGCATCTACTACTTTATGAAAGTATACATTATTTTAGGAAGACATCACATGGTGGAGGGATCACTTTACATTAAATATTGCTCATCCATCTTGGCATGATTACAATAGACAAAGGGTGATGTATGAATCATTCACCACACTTACGATTGTCTTGTAAACAATTGAAAATAATGAAGAAAGGAGAGACAAGGGAAGTAGGCTAGCCGAAAGTGAATGGAAAGAATTAGAAAAAATTTAAGTGTAAAGTTAATGGAATGACTCATTCCATAAGTGGAGAATGGGACCAACTTGTAAGCATCAGATTTGAACCAAATAATGACCAAGAGATCAGCCATCACAATTCATTTCTACTACACAACACAAAGAAAGAAAAACCTAATTCTAGAGAGAGAAAGTCTCGGCCAAGGGACTGATTTTTGAGCCCTTTGAGTCTTGATCCATAAAATATTTTCGAAGGTGTTTCAACCCTTTAGAAGGTCCCTAGAACGTGAAGATAGTCTTTGGAGCAACAAGAACCATTTTCATCTCAAATCACAAACTCTAGCCAAGTAGAGAAGTCAAGTTGTCAAGGTAAGATCTAACTTCTTTTGCTTGTATTAAGGGTGATGTAGATGAGTAAATATAAGTTGTATACATGAAATGATGTGTGTTGATGTTGGAACATGATAGTAGTTAGGGGGTTATATGTGTTGATGTTGAAGTATGGTTGTAACTTGATGAGCATGAATCGCATGCATAAAATCATGAAAGTTGGTGTTAGAATGTTAGTTGGCCGTAGGGACTGTTTTGGTGGAATTAATAGACTGATTTTCTTTAGTAAATATGGTTGTTATTATCATAGATCTCATGGTAAAAAAAAAGAATGAAAAGAATTGGAAGGTTAAAGGTGAAGTTATGTTAGTATGAAAATGATTGAATCTATGATTTTATGTGAAGTGATGTTGAAGCATGTTGAAACCGTTTGTGGACTGTTTTGTGAGGAAGTTAGTGAACTGTTTTTACATGATATTTTTATTGTTATTATCATGAATTTTATGATGGAATGAAGGTGTTTAATGATTGGAGTTGAAACTAAAGTCGTTTGTGAGTTGTTACAAGAATTGTAGAAATGACGATGTAGCTTAGTTGCGTATGAATTGATGTTGTACTTGTCGTGTGGATAGCTGGTAATAACCTACTGAAATTATATGAAAAGAAGACATGAAATAATGTGTAAGAATCATATGTGGTTTGCTTAGTATGTTCGTAAACGTTTGCAAGAATTCCGAACATTGTTTAGGGACTGTTTTGGACATGTTGTTGGACTGTTTTGGATATGTTGTGGTAATGGACTGTTTTGGACTTGTTGTTTTCATCAAGTTGGAAAAAATAATTATAGTTAAGAGTATACATCATGTTGTCATAGTGGTTGGGCTGTTATAGAATCGTTTCGACGAAATAATATGACTATAGATTAACAAGAATAAATTGGATGTGTCATAATCGCATGTACACTATTATCTAGTGTTGTAAGGTGCGGGCTGTTTTGACACGTTGTTGTTATTGAACTTGGAAGATTAATGATAATTAAGATTATGCTTTGTATTGTATGTTGGATGGGCTGTTATAAGTTGTTACATGCAAACGTTAAGGCTACGAACTATTAGAAGTAACTTGAGAATGTAGTAGCCGTATGTGAATCGTTATTGCATGTTGTGAATGTGGGCTGTTTGGAATATTGTGTGGGCTGTCCGGATTGATATTGAACATATAATTATTGATGTTGGGCTGGTTATATGTACTTGGTTTGGATACAAGAGCAAACGACGCCTAAACATCTAGAAAGGAGTTACTAACGTTAGAATACATTTTGACTTTCCCCGTAACTTAAACGTAGTTGTTGACATCTTAATATAGGTTGAGATATTATTGGGCAGCATATACATATTGTGAGACGAATAAGCGCTAAAGTTATGTGAAGCTAACCCTTCTTTCTTTTTGGCATGATCGTTGTGAAATGAATATACGATATATATACGATTTCAAAGGAAACTCCTATTCCTAGAGCCACTAGGATGGCTATTGATTTTTGATTACCATAACTTATGTTTTGATTCATCTATATTAATGTTTACACATGATTTCAAAGATTCATTTTGATATAATCCACAGGGACATCCGAAAGGTATATGAGATGACTATTATTTGAAATTACGAACGATGGTTCGTGTTGACTATTCTATTGAGTCTTTAAAAATGTTTTGAATTGCATATAGTTTCTCACTACTCTGCTCGTGCATATCTCAATATATCTTTCACCGAGTCCCGGGCCGGGTATGTTATCGTGCACACTTTCACGGTATTGTTCGCCGAGTTCCTCATTAAAGGGACGGGTACAATATATATATATATATATATATATATGTATGTATATTCTGAAGTTATGCTGTGTTATGAAGTTATGCTGTGATATGAAGTTATGCTGTGTTACGGAGTTATGCTGTGTTATGGAGATATGCTGTGTTACGGAGATATATATTATATTCTGAAGTTATGCTGTGTTATGGCGCCAGAGACGGGGTGGCGACCATGTTCACCGAGTCCCATAATGGGGCCGGATATGATATATGATGTTGACATGCATAATTTATGTTTCGAAAGCAAGTACTTGACATTCTTTTTTTTGTACTCATTTTCTGTACTTCTTATTTCAATTATGATCCCGTTTTCTGTATTTCATGCTTTACATGCTCGGTACATATTCCGTACTGACCCCCTTTCTTCGGGGGGCTGCGTTTCATGCCCGCAGGTACAGACATTCGCTTTGGTGATCCGACAGCTTAGGATTTTCCCCTTCTACTATTTTGGAGAGCTCCATTGTTCCGGAGTCCAGACTTTGGTACAAATCCTTCTCGGATATATATTTATATGCCTATGTGGGCTAAGGGTACGACGGGGCCCTGTCCCGTCATATGTTACGTTACTGTTGATACTCTTAGAGGTCTGTGGACATATGTGTGGGTTGTGTATGGGTTCTGTGATATGATATTCGTCCATATGATGGCAGCCTTGCCGGCTTGCATATGATATTGTTATATGATGGCAGCCTTGTCGGCTTGCGTATTGTTTCATGATAAGATCGTTATAAGATCCATATTGAGTTTGCTGTGAAATGAATATGTAACTAAGGAATATGTATACGGGTGTCCATGTCGGGCACCAGTCATGGCCTACGGGGTTGGGTCGTGACAAAAGTGGTATCAGAGCAGTTCATCCTCGAAGTGTCTACAGACCGTGTCTAGTAGAGTCTTGTTTATCGGTGTGTTGTGCACCACATCTATAAACAGGAAGCTACAGGATATATAGGATGTTACCCTTCTTTCATATCTGAGATCGTGCGATAGAGCCCAATCCATAGGAAATGAAATTCCTCATACTAACCCTTAATTTCAGCTAAAGAACGGCATCAACAGAAGAGAGTGACTGATGATATTAGAAGTCACAAAGTACGCAGGTAAGCAAAGGTACAAAAGATATATGTCGAGTAAGGTATTGAAGTACGATTGAAATATAAAAATTGAAAATTTAAAGGGAAAGTAGACAGGAGAATGTAACAGGTGCAGTTCGAGTTGGACATACCAGGTAAGTCCATTATTCTCATACGGTTGTTGATATTTGGAGCCCTGTGTGGCTGTGATATGATATGATATGAATATATATATATATATGTTGGCCCTGTGAGACATTGTTGGTATTTCCTGCGTGCAGGTTTTGAGATAATAAGAAATACAGAGGAAACTCTACCAAAATTTTCCTAGAAATAAAAATAGAATGAGATGTAGGTTTGTAACATGTCCTGAAAGGTCCTGTCAATAGTAATGACAGGATTTGACTAAGTTGCGAGTACGACTGACCTCAAGAAATAAGTTAACTGCTGAATAGATGGTAATAGTAATTATGAGGTCAGGATCAATATGGTAAAAAGGAAATGTTAAGACAATTTGGAAGGGCGTGTGATAATAAAAGATGATTTAGAAAGGGCTGGAAAAATCTTAATAGAGTGTTATGTTGAGATATCAACTGATTTGATCAGTAGGGATAAATTACAATGAGTCTTTAGTTAAAAGGAGTAATAATGTGATTAAGACAGGAGTACAGAGGAAAAGGAATTGTGGCGGATATGAATGTATTAATAAGACAGCTTGCGAGATATTAAGGATAGGATTGACTAGGAAGGGTAAAAGGTTAAATACGCTTACTCCACCGAGTGTAATTAACCCATAGTAAGAATCGTGAATAAGGTTAAGAAGTGTTACACTATGGGATTGAATACGAACAGGATATAATGAAATTAAGAAGGATTGTTATGAAAATAAGTAAAGACTAGTGAGGAAGTGGCCAAAGACATGACGTGATCCGTGTGACTAGAATATAATGGTAAGTGTAAAACGGAAAAGCGAGCTATAGTACAAATGAGAAAGACTTATCAAGTTCTATAGGGAAAGTTTAAAATAAAGGGTACACGATAACGGAAATGATAGCGAGTACGAGAAAAGAAAGAGTAATTGAAAGGGAAGAAATAAGAAGAAAGCGAGATGACAGTGTAGCAATAAGTTATGACATGTACAGCCGAGAACACGAGTATTATAAGTGACGGAACTGTGAAAGGCCAAGTTATAGAAAGAGGAGTAAAGGGGTAGAATGAGTGCTAGAAAATGAGTGATATGATAAGAATAGACGTGGAGGAACCAAATACGCTGTGAAAATGAGAAAAAGATTATGCAGAAGTAATGTGTTCCGAAGGATACAGAGGTGGCATAAGATTCCTCGTGTACAGAATAAAAGATAGACATACACGGGAGAAATGATAAGGGAATTCTAAAGGAAGCATCCAAGATGGACGTAATTAATTTAGTATGAGCAGGGAACGAAAGGGTTATATTTATCATCTGGTACGGGTACACGACCTGAAGGCAGATGTTACACCCCGGAAAATTTTTCGTTCGTGCACAGTGAATTGACTGACGAAGGACAATTACGAGTATCGAACTAATGATGTCTTAATGAAAATTTGGAGAAGAATTATAATGTCCCTTTTATCGGTAATGAAGTGTCGAGTAAGTTTCAAGAAGGACCCATAAGCCAAATATGGGCATAAGCCATCCAAAAGGGGGATTTAAGGAAACATTTTCGGATGATGTGGTTTGGAAGGGCCAGAAAGCTATTATAAATTTGGAATTTGGGAAAACCACCAGAGGATGAAAGTTGTAGATAATTGAAAGAGCTTTCTAACCATAGGTCGTGGGTCCTCACATCCTATCGAGATGAAAAGGTATGACCATTATACGACAGACAGTTCGGGGCGAAATACCACTTTCTGACACACTTTGCGACACAACATGCGGCTCGCATGTACGACATGCGGTTACGCACTTCGACCGAAAAGTGTGCCAGCGAGAGTTGGTCAGCTGGCATGTTTTGCGACCCAAGATGCAGCTCGCAGGTATGCTTTGCGTCTCGCAAAGCGTGCCGCATGTCGTGCCAGTCCAGAATCTTCTGGACCATTATATATAGACCCAACTTCGTTTCTAACTCATTATTTCACCATTTTTGGTCCTAAAAACCTCTAGAACCTTCTCTAAAACTCATCCACAAGAGAACTCAAAGGAAAATCAAGATCAACAACACAAAATTCATGGAACAAGGTGTATAAAACTTGATTGAAAGTTCATCTCTTTCAAGAAACCCCAAGGAAGGTGAAGAAGGGTTTTGGTGCAAAAGGAGGAATTCTACTCCAAGATTGTTCCACTATCATTTGAGGTAAATTTCATGACCTTAACATATTATTTAAGGTATTGGAAAGCTAGTATACTTGAATTGTAGAAAAGCATGAGAAGTGGGTCTTGAATGGATGAATAGTGTCACAATTGGAGGGTAGTTGAATGAAATCATGAAAATGGATATGTTGAGATTACAAACACGTTATAAATGATACTTAGACCACGAAATAAGTATTAGATATGCGAAAATGTGATGATAAGCTAGAACCACTAAATGTGGAGAAATTGGAGGAAATTGGTGAATTTTTGCTAAAAGTATATAAATGATGATTGTTGGTTTCTATATTGTGATTATGGTTGCGAATGTTTGGGAGTTGAAATATAATATGGGAAACGTAGTAGAAACAAAGGAAATGCTGCCCAATTTTTCCTAGGAATAGTAGCCCGTTCTTATAATTGCTTAGCTAACAACGACATGAATTATCTTGAAGGTATACATGAGTGCATCATAAGGGAAACAAGCAAGCGATAAGAATAGTAAACATCAAAGGTATGTGAGGCTTATCCCTTCCTTTCAAGGCATGATCCTTGGGTTAAGATTTCATAACGCTTCCATATTTTCCTTACTATCGAAGGTTAAAGGTCTACAATCCCAAAGCGTGATTCCTTTCTTGTTAACCCATGAAGGTTTTCCAAAACATTCATACTCTCTATCCAAAGGTTGTGATCATGTGACCTATGAGTATAATAACGATGACATGTTTTTCAATGATGATGATGAATATGATGAGAAAGGTTTTATGATTAAAGGTTCCAAGCCTACGATTTCAAAAATGACATGAGAATGATGAGCCATCCATTGACTCCTTGATATTTATTCATGAATGACGACTACATTTCCTTAAAGATTTCCAAAGTATAAAGAATGACTTCTTACAAGATTATGACCCTATTTTCTGTCCCCTTTTTATATTAGTCTTCGTTGACAGTCTCGCCTTATGATTATTGTCCCTTCAAGGTGAGACATGACGATCATGATTAATCCATAATATAACCGGAGGTGTTCGACCTTACGTCACTCTGATGGAGTTATAGCTTTTCCTTGGGTTCTCCTGCATGCTATGTATATTATGTATGTATATATATATGATATGAAAATGTTTTCAGGGGAAGTGGGGAAAGGTGGGGCGCTATAGACGCATAGCCACCTGTACAGCTGGCATATCATGATTTCATCCCGGACGCGGGATAGATGGGTGATGGATCGGGCCGTACGTTCCTCGACACTAGTATACTATATTATATAAATGGATCGGGCCGTACGTTCCGCGGCAATATATTTATATATGATGATATATGGATCGGGCCGTTCGTTCCGCGACAATATATTTATATATGATGATACATGGATCGGGCTGCACGTTCCGCAGCAATATATGATATGATGATGGATATGAAGTAAGTCAGCATGTGCTATTTCTTCTATACGTGACAATCACATACAGTTGCTCCTTATTGATGTTTCCTCTATCTAATTGACGTATTTCCATTGTTATGCCTTACATACTCAGTACAATATTCGTACTGACGTCCGTTTTATTTGGACGCTGTGTTCATGCCCACAGGTAGACAGAGAGACGACGCAGACCTATAGGAGCTATCAGCAGATTTACAAGAGCACTCCACTATTTCGGAGGTGCCAGTAGGGCTATGCTTTTGTGTATATACGTATATGTCTAGCACTCCAGTAGAGGCTCGTAGATACGCAGCGTGGGTTATGTGATCTCCCAAGGTTGCCATTACGTAGATATTTATATACATATACATGCATATTATTTTGATAGCCTAAGGCTTATGTCTATAAAAGTGTTTATGTTTCAAACAAAAGATGATTTCTTTATTATTTGTATATAAATTGATTAAAAGAGCATTAAATTAGTAGGATAAGTCATAGAACGAGGGGTGCTCGGTGGTTAGCCTCGGGTACCCGTCGCGGCCCCTAGCTGGGTCGTGACAAAAGTGGTATCAGAGCAGTTCGTCCTAGGAAGTGTCTACGAGCCGTGTCTAGTAGAGTTTTGTTTATGGTGTGTTGCGCGCCACACTAATAAACAGGAGGCTACAGGGCATTTAGGAAAAATGACCATCTTTCATCATAAGAAATCGTGCGATAGAGCTGTATTATAAGATTATCCCCTCCCTAACGGTGCGTTATAATTTCAGCGAAGCTGATGAAGGAAAAAGCTACAGCAACCCAGAAGGGCAAGATGGTGGTTGAAGAAGGGCTCGATCGAGAGTCGTCTATATATATGGAGGAGGGCGAATCCCAGAATAAGGCCCCACCTCAGTTTTCCCATACTTCACCCACTTTAGAAGATCAAAGGGGAGCCTCAACTTTAGCTCCAGCATTCCCCGTTCCTCCCCAAGATGCCTCGGGCCAAGAGATGAGACAGGCTATTCTTTTACTGACTCAATTGGTTGCCACTCAAGCTCAGCGGCAGGATATGGGCCACGGTGACAGGGGTTGGAGAAAGGAAGATAATTCTTCAGGGTTTGATCATGAGTTTAGGGGTGATTCGAGGCAACAATTCTCTAGGCAATCAGTTCGTTTCACAAGTGGTGCTCCTCCGCAGTTTCCTAGATCCAGATTTGATGGACCTACTTATTCTAGGTCACCCAGAGTCTCAGAATTTCCAATTCCCAAATTCGAAGTGGTTCTAGTCGGACGAGATTCTCGGTACCCCGATGTACTCAATGTTGCAGGTTACATAGGGGACCCTGCCGCTTTGGCTCGGATGTTTGTTATGCATGTGCTCGGCCAGGCCATTTAAAGCGCGACTGCCCATCGCTACGTGGTAAAGATAAGGTTCGGACTACGAGAGTGGTAGCTGGCTCTTCGTCATCGGTACGCCCCCAAAAGCCAGGGCCACAGATGTTAGTAGGTTGTGGTAGAGACCAAAGAGGAACGCCCAGTCCGAGTGGATCCCAACATCATATTCATGCGTCAGCTGAGCGACAGGATCTCGAGTCTTCCCCTGATATTGTTCCAGGTATATTGTCAGTATCCTTTTAGGATATGTATGCATCGATTGATTTGGGCCTTATCCCGTCATATATTACTTCAGATGTTATTGACTGTGTTAGAGTAAAAGACTGGGCCAATCAGGCAAATTGAGATGTCTATATTTGTTAGTGAACCAGTGATAGCCAGAATCGTGATTTACGAGTAAGTTGATTGACAGCGAGTGAATATAAATAATATGTGTATGTATATGGATATTGGAATCCTAGACCGAGTGTGCAGGCACAACTTATGAGACAAGCACTATTATTTATACCCTTTAATGGTAAGTGATCTTGTGTTGTTCGTTTACGTATTATGTGTGTTCCGATATATGTCCCATTGAGACATCGGACGTGTTTTCTGGGCTATGTGCAGGTTTGGGATTGTTATGTTTACAAGAGAAACTCTGCCAAAATTTTCCTAGAATCTAAAGGAGATAAGATATAAGCTTGTGACATGTTGTAGCGAGAAGAGATGTTGCGCGACAAGGTAATAGCAGGACGAGATTAAGTTAGGAGTATCGTTAACAACTACACGAGGTGAGTTAAATACTATTGGATGGATAGTAACAATAGTTATAAGGTAGTACTAAAGCATGTCATAGGAGAAAAAAGGTAACTCCAATAGAGTGTGATATTGAAGTATTGATGGGAGGGATAAGCACGAGGAATATACGATAAGTTTATTAGAAAAATAAAGTAACGGAATCACGGAGACAGAGATACGAATATGAAGGGCTATAATAAATGTAAATACGTTGGTGAAGTGACTTATGTGATAAGTGAAATAGGGATAATCAGAAAGAGTAATAGCTTAAGTATGCTCACTTCGCAAGGTTTAATCTATTTTATGAGCAAGATTTGCGAATGATACCAACAAGTGTCACTCTATAGAGCTGATTATGATCAGGATATAATGAGGACATAGCGATAACTGGGATACACAGTAAGTAAGGTATAGCAAGGAAACGACTAAAGATGTGACATGCTCCATATGAACAAGGGGTGAATGCAAGTATGAATCCAACAGGTGAGCCCATGTGCGAGCCATGGGGCAGTAGATGAGGAAGCTTATAAAACCTTGTTAAAGGAAAGTCTAGCATAGAGGTTCTTCAATGACAAGAAATGATAGCAAGCAATGACAAAAAGGGAAGTCAACTTAAAAAAAAAAAGAGGGAAACTAGAGAAAAGTGATATAGCAAAGTCGTAGTAGTTGTGATTGGTAAAATCAAGAGTAAAAGAGCATAAGGCATAAGGGGTATTATTTACGCATGAGACCTAGACCCTCGAGAACAAAGATGACGTTACAAGCGAACTTTGACCACCGAAAAAGAGGGCAAGTGATATTATATGGATAGTGTGGATAACCAGACCTACTACTGTTGTGAGCACCCCTATGGGATGAAATTTGTTAATTGGAGCGTATTTAGATATTGAATTATAACTACCAAAGGAGCTAAGTAAAATACATTATTGTTCGGATTGCTATGCCAATTGTATCACTCGATTACAAAGCTGTAAAGTGAGTATGTTAAGACCTCCCACACGAATTATCATAGTTATAAATTATGGGGAACAACACAAATGAGATGTAGTATAGTAAGGGATATGTGAATTAAAGATTTGAAGGTGAGGCAACGGAATAAAGAATGGTACAAGTAAAACCCTTAAGGAGGGGAAGCGAGTAAAAAGAATACAAGTGTAGAAATTGGAATGATGGACCCTAAGATGTGATAGATATAGACTCTGGAACTAAGAGTGAGAGTTGTACGGAAATAAGTCTAACGACTAGTAAATAAAAGAATACGGATTGAGCAGGCATCTGAGGCTGTATTGGAAATCATCCGCGAAGACCTTGAACCACGTGACATTGGGAGCAAACAACTCAAGGGACATTGTAAAGGATGGCGATGTGATACTAGAATGGAGACAAATGCACTAATGATAGAGTCGTTGTAATGATATTGCGATTTATAAGCGACAATTGAGAAAAGGGACTTACGGTTTTCTATAGTAGGATGTAAGATATAAAGATCAAATAAAATAAAATGAATAAAGGAAGGAAGAGAGTGCGACGCGATAAGTTGCTACGGATAGACAAAAGATTTTGGAGTGCGAATAATCACCGAGCCTAGTCATAGTCGGGTACGCGAAACACCGAACCTTCGTAGTCGGGCATGCTATGTAAATGATGTGAATATGAATATGACCATGGATACGATATGTAAATGAGTACAATTATGAATACAGATGCAAATACGGACACATGTACATGTATAGATGTGTATGCATACAAATCATGTAAGGACAATCATATAACTTGCAAGTACCTATACGTCGCCAATGAAACCAAGTGGGTACTTAAAAATAGGAGTAAGAAGTAAACAAGAATAGTGTGGTCATGATACCCCGGGTCAGCTGAGGGGAAATGTATGGTAAATTGAGTTGAGATGTGGAGTTGGGATTAGTGCTAGGGATAAATAGGATAATTACTTCGAATATGACATAAGTACATGCTATACGCTTACTAAAGTAGCCCTGGGATGTGACAACCTACGAATGCAATAAGATCACTGAATAAAAGGGAAGCTTAGCCCCGATGCATTAGGCCTTGTGAGATTGTATACAAAATAGGCAAGGTGGCTTATGAGTTAGATCTACCATCCATGCCTCGATGCTCCGTAACCATGATGGGAATCCTACGGGGATCATGCCAGTAAAAGATGTTCAAGTAACAGAAAATTTGATCTATGAAGAAGTTCCTATTGTCATTCTAAACAAGCAAGTACGACGGCTTCGAAATAAGGAAGCAACCTTCGTCAAGATCATGTGGCGAGACAACCACCGGGACGAAATGACCTGGGAAGCAGAAGAGAAAATGAAATCCATGTACCCGCTTTTATTTAATCCTGGGAGAGATTCAACATGAGATATTAACATTTTGAGGTATGTGATGTTTTATCTTTATGATGTTGCGGTCGTGTGTGGCCCTTATTGTTGTCATTGTTATGGCCCTGTGAGGCATTATGTATCATGGGTTGTTGTGACAGGATGGTAGTGCCATATTACAGGGGGAACTCTGGTGAGATTTTCATAGAATTCCCGAGTGCTTAACATTCGAGGACGAATGTTCCAAAAGGGGGGAAGAATGTTACACCCCGGAAAATTTTTCGTTCGTGCATAGTGAATTGACTGACGAAGGACAATTACGTGTATCGAACTAATGGTGTCTTAATGAAAATTTGGAGAAGAATTATAATGTCCCTTTTATCGGTAATGAAGTGTCGAGTAAGTTTCAAGAAGGACCCATAAGCCAAATATGGGCATAAGCCATCCAAAAGGGGGATTTAAGGAAACATTTTCGGATGATGTGGTTTGGAGGGGCCAAAACGCTATTATAAATTTGGAATTTGGGACAACCACCACAGGATGAAAGTTGTAGATAATTGAAAGAGATTTCTAACCATAGGTCGTGGGTCCTCACAGCCTATCGGAATCAAAAGTTATGGCCATTATACGACAGACAGTTCGGGGCGAAATACCACTTTCTGACACACTTTGCGACACAACATGCGGCTCGCATGTACGACATGCGGTTCCGCACTTCGACCGCAAAGTGTGCCAGCGAGAGTTGGTCAGCTGGCATGTTTTGCGACCCAAGATGCAGCTCGCAGGTATGCTTTGCGTCTCGCAAAGCGTGCCGCGTGTCGTGCCAGTCCAGAATCTTCTGGACCATTATATATAGACCCAACTTCGTTTCTAACTCATTATTTCACCATTTTTGGTCCTAAAAACCTCTAGAACCTTCTCTAAAACTCATCCACAAGAGAACTCAAGGGAAAATCAAGATCAACAACACAAAATTCATGGAACAAGGTGTATAAAACTTGATTGAAAGTTCATCTCTTTCAAGAAACCCCAAGGAAGGTGAAGAAGGGTTTTGGTGCAAAAGGAGGAATTCTACTCCAAGATTGTTCCACTATCATTTGAGGTAAATTTCATGACCTTAACATATTATTTAAGGTATTGGAAAGCTAGTATACTTGAATTGTAGAAAAGCATGAGAAGTGGGTCTTGAATGGATGAATAGTGTCACAATTGGAGGGTAGTTGAATGAAATCATGAAAATGGATATGTTGAGATTACAAACACGTTATAAATGATACTTAGACCACGAAATAAGTATTAGATATGCGAAAATGTGATGATAAGCTAGAACCACTAAATGTGGAGAAATTGGAGGAAATTGGTGAATTTTTGCTAAAAGTATATAAATGATGATTGTTGGTTTCTATATTGTGATTATGGTTGCGAATGTTTGGGAGTTGAAATATAATATGGGAAACGTAGTAGAAACAAAGGAAATGCTGCCCAATTTTTCCTAGGAATAGTAGCCCGTTCTTATAATTGCTTAGCTAACAACGGCATGAATTATCTTGAAGGTATACATGAGTGCATCATAGGGGAAACAAGCAAGCGATAAGAATAGTAAACATCAAAGGTATGTGAGGCTTATCCCTTCCTTTCAAGGCATGATCCTTGGGTTAAGATTTCATAACGCTTCCATATTTTCCTTACTATCGAAGGTTAAAGGTCTACAATCCCAAAGCGTGATTCCTTTCTTGTTAACCCATGAAGGTTTTCCAAAACATTCATACTCTCTATCCAAAGGTTGTGATCATGTGACCTATGAGTATAATAACGATGACATGTTTTTCAATGATGATGATGAATATGATGAGAAAGGTTTTATGATTAAAGGTTCCAAGCCTACGATTTCAAAAATGACATGAGAATGATGAGCCATCCATTGACTCCTTGATATTTATTCATGAATGACGACTACATTTCCTTAAAGATTTCCAAAGTATAAAGAATGACTTCTTACAAGATTATGACCCTATTTTCTGTCCCCTTTTTATATTAGTCTTCGTTGACAGTCTTGCCTTATGATTATTGTCCCTTCAAGGTGAGACATGACGATCATGATTAATCCATAATATAACCGGAGGTGTTCGACCTTACGTCACTCCGATGGAGTTATAGCTTTTCCTTGGGTTCTCCTGCATGCTATGTATATTATGTATGTATATATATATGATATGAAAATGTTTTCAGGGGAAGTGGGGAAAGGTGGGGCGCTATAGACGCATAGCCACCTGTACAGCTGGCATATCATGATTTCATCCCGGACGCGGGGTGCCCGGACGCGGGATATATGGGTGATGGATCGAGCCGTACGTTCCTTGGCACTAGTATACCATATTATATATATGGATCGGGCCGTACGTTCCGCGGCAATATATTTATATATGATGATATATGGATCGGGCCGTTCGTTCCGCGGCAATATATTTATATGTGATGATACATGGATCGGGCTGCACGTTCCGCAGCAATATATGATATGATGATGGATATGAAGTAAGTCAGCATGTGCTATTGCTTCTATACGTGACAGTCACATACAATTGCTCCTTATTGATGTTTCCTCTATCTAATTAACGTATTTCCATTGTTATGCCTTACATACTCAGTACAATATTCGTACTGACGTCCGTTTTATTTGGATGTTGTGTTCATGCCCACAGGTAGACAGAGAGACGGCGCAGACCTATAGGAGCTATCAGCAGATTTACAGGAGCACTCCACTATTTCGGAGGTGCCAGTAGGGCTATGCTTTTGTGTATATACGTATATGTCTAGCACTCCAGTAGAGGCTCGTAGATACGCAGCGTGGGTTATGTGATCTCCCAAGGTTGCCATTACGTAGATATTTATATACATATACATGCATATTATTTTGATAGCCTAAGGCTTATGTCTATAAAAGTGTTTATGTTTCAAACAAAAGATGATTTCTTTATGATTTGTATATAAATTGATTAAAAGAGCATTAAATTAGTAGGATAAGTCATAGAACGAGGGGTGCTCGGTGGTTAGCCTCGGGTACTCGTCGCGGCCCCTAGCTGGGTCGTGACAGCAGATGAGCTGACTTTTCAGTCAGTGCCGGTAGTTAGCGAGTTTCCCGATGTATTCCCAGATGAACTCCCAGGCCTTTCTCCTGAGCGGGAGATACAGTTCGCTATAGACGTATTACCGGACACTCAACCCATATCCATTCCTCCTTACAGAATGGCACCTGCAGAATTGAAGGAACTGAAGGAGCAACTGAAAGATCTACTAGAAAAGGGCTTCATCGGGCCCAGTACATCACCTTGGGGAGCACCGGTATTATTTGTAAAGAAGAAGGATGGGTCGCTGCGGATGTGTATTGATTATAGGCAGCTGAATAAAGTAACCATAAAGAACAGGTATCCTCTCCCCAGGATCGATGATCTATTTGACTAGTTGCAGGGTGCTAAGTGTTTCTAGAAGATAGACCTGCGGTCAGGTTATCACCAAGTACAGGTAAAGGAGGCAGACATTCCAAAGACTGCATTCAGAACCCGATACGGACATTACGAATTTAGAGTGATGTCCTTTGGGTTGACCAATGCTCCAGCAGTATTTATGGATCTGATGAACAGAGTGTTCAAGCCATTTCTTGACCTGTTCGTAATCGTTTTCATTGACGATATTCTGGTCTACTCACGATCAGAAGAGGAGCATGCAGATCACTTGAGAACGGTACTTAAGGTGCTCCAGCACCAGAAATTGTATGCTAAGTGCTCTAAATGTGAATTCTGGTTGACTTCAGTAGCATTCTTGGGGCATATTATTGGAGCTGACGGCGTTCGGGTAGATACGCAGAAGATTGAGGCGGTGAAGACTTGGCCTAGACCTACGACACCTACTGAAGTACGTAGCTTTCTGGGGCTAGCAGGGTATTACAGAAGGTTCGTAGAGAAGTTTGCCTCAATTTCAGCGCCTTTAACAAGGTTAACACAGAAGGCAGCTAAGTTCCAGTGGACCGACGCTTGTGAGCGGAGTTTCCAATTGCTGAAAGATAAATTGACTACGGCTCCAGTTCTAACTCTTCCTGAGATAGACATCGACAATAATAAATAAATAAATAATATTTATAACACATAATAAATAATAATAATAATAATAATAATAATAATAATGAAAAAAATTAAATTCATCCTATCTATAATTGCTCAATTTTATTATTCGTTTTGTTCCGATCAATTCATACCCTGTCGTAAGCAAATTGCCACCCCCCCCCCCCCCCCCCTTTTTTTTTTTTTTTTCTGCTTGCCATTAATCGAGCTCCAATATGAAATGAGTTAACTTCATATGTCCAATTGTTTCGAAGAAAAAGATCTATTCTACTCCACAACATTTGATGACGTGATTTAAAATTACTCTCAAATATGAGTACCTTTAGGGATCAATGACAAAATGAAACTTTTTCTTTAACAGTGGGGTGATATTCAAAGTAACCAATTGTCACACCCATTTTTTTTTTATAAAAATAAATTATATTAAATTTATATTTATTAAAAGCATTTTTCCAGTTGAAATGACGTTTTAAAAAGGGATTATTTTATTTATTTAGAGTCGCCACTTGGAATTGAGTTTTGGTGTTCCAAGTCACCTTATGAATCCCTAATCAAAAGGAAATGACTCTATTTTTATTGGTCTGCGAAAACAAATGTCCGGGTAAGGAGTTCTGTTGATCGGTGAGAAGGTGTGAGGCATTCTCCGAGTCCCGTGGTTCTAGCACGGTCACTTTATCAACTTATGTTCCGCTTTATTTTTTTGCATAAAATGTATTTATTTAGCTATGCCTATGATTCTCTCAAAATATTATTGAACTTTTATTAGTCTTAACTAAGATGCGTAGTTGCGACCTCAACCTCGACATACACCAGCCGAGACGCATAAACGCGACCTTAACTTGCGTATCACACCTAGAATTTTGAGCCTACTCGCCTAACTTAAACAATGATGATTATCTTTATTTAAATTCTTAATTCAAGACGTGTAAATAATCCAAGACAATTATTTTATCCCTTTTTAACTCTTTGATAATGGGTTTTCAAGCGAATTCGCAATTCATCTCATTCCCTTACATTTAATTAAATAGGCATTAATATTAATCTGGTCCCAAACTATTATTTAACTTAAACTCAAAAACTCTTCTAATTATAATCACAAATGCACAATATACGGATCACTAAATTTTCAAATCCTTGTAAGCACCATGCAAAGGACATCACATTCACATTTAAAGGAATTGAATATGCCTCGTCGACGTCTAACATACAGAGATCATTTGTGAGTCAAAGCAAAAAAATTAAAGCAGGATATGACTCTTCAACTTGATGCTATTTTAATTTTCCATGTATCTTAATTAGAGCCTTTTATCTTTGTAATAACAAGGAATCAACATGTAAAATAGAAGTGATCCATTGGAATATATCCGTTTTATTTTTTAATCAATACGTAAGCAAATTTTAGACCATCACTGTGTCCAAGCTTTATCTCTTAAAATAAATTTTCATGCAAAACTCCTTCAAACAAACTCATAATTCAAACTGATCTCAGAGCTAGCAAATTTTAATAATAAACAAATTCCAATATCCACTAATATACACTGGATTCATAATAAAGCTCGGTGAAACCACTAAATAAATTAGGGAAATAACACTCTATGGCATTTTGGGTAAAGTATTTACCCGAAATGGCCATAGTTTTTTTTTTTGTTTTTTTTTTTTTTTTTTTTTTTTTTTTTTTTTTTTTTTTTTTTTTTTTTTTTTTTACATTTTGTAGTCTTGATCCCATTTTTTTAAAAAAGTTATTACCCGAGATAGCCACCCCCCCCCCCCTTCCCCCAATATCAAACTCCAAGATGCTATTTTTTCCTTCCAAATCTCTTTCTAATGTTGGTGTTTTTTTTAGGGTAAAGTGTGTATAAAACACATACATTATGTTATACTTTTAACACTGTATAAACAATGTATAACACTGCATAACACTGTAGAAGTGTGTATAAACACCTCTTATACGTTATTATACATTTTTATACAAGGTTTATACATTGTCTACAATAGGTGTATAAAGTTGTATATTGTTGTATAATGTTGTATATACAAGCTATGGCCATAATTTGTTGGGTCATTGATTTGTAATTTAAAAATATGGCTACCAAAATGTAATTTTGTGTGCTAAATTGTACATTACTGAAATTTCCCCAATAAATTAACTACAAATTTGAGGAGCTTCAAAGATATAAAAATAGTACAATTAAAAATAAAAGGACTCGACCTTTATTAAGCCAAGATTTTCAATACAGTGATACGGACAATTAACTCGGAAATCCGCAAGGATAAAGAAAATTATTGATTTATTCATGAACCATGGCCCGTGACATTAAACTATACAAAGAAGATTACAATAAGGAAACAGCTACAATCTACTGATTTTCAAGTTAAAAATAGCTAACTTTCAAGTCCACGAACTCGAAACCGCGAACGAAAACCCCGAACTCGAACAAAACTTTTTTGAAACTCCTAAATTGCTCTAGGGTTTTTTTCTTCTTCTTTGTATATTGTGTTTCTTTTTTTACTCTTTCTCTGTTATTTTTTTCCCTCTATTTTTTTTGTGCGTGTTATATCTGTGTTGTTTTTTGTTGGTATAGGTGTGTGTTCATATATAGATTAAGAGAGAAGGGAGGGAGTAGGAGTTTTTGGGATAATTATTTATTGAGAGTTTATAAGGAGGAAGACACGTTGAGGGAGAGAGCTTCACCCTCTGTTTGGATGGTTGTTTCCCGCGGTTCATTACCCCCTGTTTGGATGATGGTTTCCCGCAGTTCTTTACCCCCTGTACGGTATGGTATAGTATGGTGTTGTATTGTATTGTACTGCATTAATGAACACAATGTTTGGATAGACTGTATCGTTTGTTGTGGTTTAATAACATTTGTATTATCTGGTTTGACTGTATGGTATTGTATAATAACTTGTAAGTTTACTAAAATACCCTTAACTCTTAATTAGAAATTAGTTTATATATATTAATAAAACTTAGGTAAAGAATAAAATAGGAACTTTAAAAAATAAGTAGGTAGTGGGTGGTAGGGTGGGGTGAGTGGCTGTGAGGGTGGGGTTGGGTGGTGTTGAGGGGTAGTGGGCGGGGGTGGTGGAGGGGTGGGTGGTTGTAGGATGAGGGTGGGGGTAGTGGTAGTAGGGTAGGGGTGAGTGGTTGTACGGTGGGGTTGGGCGGTGTTGAGAGGTAGTGGGTGGTGGGGGCAAGTGGCAAAGGAGTGGGGTAGTTGGGGTGGGGTGGGGTGAGTGGTAGGGTGGGGTGGGGTGGATGGTGGAGAATGGGGTGGGGGTCAGTGGTAGGGTGGGGTGGAAGGTGAAGGGTGGGGTATAATGGAGAAATGAAATACGTAACCACGGAAAAACCACCAAATCCGTGTTATAAAAATTGGGACTTTTCATGATTATATAATCATGGGATAAACCACGGGTTTACAACACCATACCACAGAATTTTAAGAACAATGGAAACAAACATTGTTTCATAGAAAACCATACATTAATGAACCACGAGACACCACCATCCAAACAAGGGGATTAGTTATTGAGAGTTTTTAAGGAGGAAGACACGTCGAGGGAGAGAGCTTTAAGTGGATTAGTTTGGGTTAATTTAGGATTAGTTTGTGGAGGAGAGACGTGCAGCTAAGGGGGGTGGGTGGGGGGGGGGGGGTTTAGTTGGGATATTTAGGTTCGTTTCTAGGAAATCTTCTCTTTTTTTTTTCTTTTTCTTTTTTTGTTTATTTCTTTAACTAAAATATAAAAAAAAATACAAAGATGATTTATTGTTTACTAAATATTTTTAAACTTTAACAAATATAAGAAAATAGCTAGTCCAAATAAAATGTAACTAATAATACTACAAAAAATCACTAGCTTATTTATTAAAACCCAAATTGGAAGAGAGCATATTTTTGTAAGTTTTCTTTTCTTTTGAAAATATAAAAACTTAACTTATCCTAAAATGTAACTCTATTTTTTTGTAGTTTTTTTGTTTTTTTTTTTAAAGTAAGACTTACTAAAAATAAATTAAAAATCAAAATATTTAACTAAATTTAAAAGAAATACTTAAACGCTTAAAATGGTGTGAAACTTAAGTTCGGTAAAAAATTAGGTGTTCACAAAATGTCCCTCTTTGCTTGGAAACATGAAGAGTTTTCAGGCAAAGTAATGAACACTGTGACTGATTTTTGACCTGACCATTATTTGAAAGGCGAAAAGAAATAATTAAAAAAAAAATGTGACCGAGTCCTGGTTTTGGACAGCCTACATATCCCGGGTTATAAGGGAATCAGGTCACGTGTAGTTCAAGTGGGTAGAACGATGGAACGATGAGTTGGAGAATCAAGTGAGGTTCCTTCGAGGTTCCGGTCCATCGCTCCTATTATTACAAAAATAAAATGAAAAAGAAATCAAATTATGAAAGGAAATACAAGGTCCTATCTATTACTTCTCTCGAGCCTTCCTTTAAGCCTTCACTTGGATCTTCAGTCATCACCTCACTTTCTTTTGGTGGGTATAGTACCTTGATCTCGAAGTTCGGTCTTGAAGTTAGAATTTGAGATTTGAACTTGCAACTTGGAGTGAGTTGTGGATGCTCTTCCAAATGACAGTTCATGGAATAATCTTGGATGCCTGTTTATTGATTAGAAGCTGAGAAGATGAATCTTGAGACGTTGGGCCGCTTTATATGTCAAAGTTGACTCTAACCGTCCTTGCGATTGAGCATTCTTCTTTTCTCTAATCAGTGGTGGAACTCCATTTCACATCAAATTCATGCTTTGCGGGAAACCTGCAAGCCATCAAAGATGAACAAAAAATTTCTGCCCCAGTTTGCACTAAGAAATTTTTGTGAGTTATTGGTAAAAACTGGAAATTAACTACTCCCATCGAAAAGAAAACAATGATAAGAATGTAAGCATGGTAAAATAATAAAATAAAATTTTTGTTCTAAAGTAAAATGCAACTAAAGAATGTCGTACCCCGTGAAGGCATGAAAAAAAAAGTAGGGTCTTTTGTTCCATAAATTACAACCAGGGACTGTTGTATCCTGTGTAGTCATGAAAAAAAAGTAGGGGATTTTGTTCCTTAAAATGCAACCAGGGAATGTCGTACCCTGTAAAGGCATGAAAAGAAGTAGGGGTTATTGTTGCCTAAAATGTGACCTGGAAATATCGTACCTTGTGAAGGCATCAAAAAAAGGTAGGGTTTTTATCTCCTAAAATGCAACCAGGGATTGTCGTATCCTGTGAAGGCAGAAAAAAAGTAGGGTTTTTGTCCCCTAAAATGCAACCAGGGATTGTCGTACCCTGTGAAGTCATGAAAAAAAGTAGGGGTTTAGTTCCCTAAAATGCAACCTGGGAATGTTGTACCCTGTCAAGTCATAAAAAAGAGTAGGGGTTTTTGTTCCTTAAAATGCAACCAGGGAATGTTGTACCTTGTGAAGTCATGAAAAAGAAGTAGGGAATTTTGTTCCTTAAAATGCAATCAGAGAATGTCGTACCCTGTAAAGGCATGAAAAAAAGTAGGGTTTTTGTTCCTTAAAATGCAACTAGGGATTATCATACTGTGTGAAACCATGAAAAAAACTAGGGGTTTTGTTCCCTAAAATGCAACAAGGGAGTGTCGTACCCTGTAGAGTAATGAAAAAGGTAGGGATTTTTATTCCCTAAAAATGCAACCAGGGAGTGTCGAACCCTGTGCAGTCATGAAAAAGGTAGGGATTTTTGCTCCCTAAAAATACAACTAGGGAATGTTGTACCTTGTGAAGTCATAAAAAAGGTAGGGATTTTCCATCCCTAAAAATACAATCAGGGAATGTCATACCCTGCGAAGTCATGAAATAAGAAATAGGGGTTTTTGTACCCTAAAATGCAACCAAGGAATGTTGTACCCCATGAAAGCATGAAAAAAAGTAGCGGTTTTTCGTTCCCGAAAATGCAACCAGGGGATGTTGTACCCTGTGAAGGCATGAAAAGAAATAGGAATTTTTGTTTCCTAAAATGCAACCAGGGAATGTCGTACCCTGTGAAGGCATGAAAAGAAATAGAGATTTTTTGTTCCTTAAATGCAACCAGGGGATGTCGTACCCTGTGAATACGTGAAAAAAGTAGGAACTTTAGCTTCTCAAAATGCAACCAGGGAATATTGTACCCTGTGAAGTCATGAAAAAAGAAATAGGGGTTTTGGTTCCCTAAAATGCAGCCAGTGAATGTCGTACCCTGTAAAGGCATGAAAAGAAGTAGGGGTTATTGTTTCCTAAAATGCAACCAGGGGATGTCGTACCCTATGAAGGCATGAAAAGAAATAGGGATTTTTATTCCAAAATGCAATTAGGGAATGTCGTACCATGTGAAGGCATGAAAAGAAATAGGGATTTTTGTTCCCTAAAATGCAATCAGGGGATGTCGTACCCTGTGAATAGATGAAAAAAGTAGGAACTTTAGCTTCTCAAAATGCAACCAAGGAATGTTGTACCCTGTGAAGTCATGAAAAAAGACATAGGGGTTTTGGTTCCCTAAAATGCAGCCAGGGAATGTCGTATCCTATGAAGCATGAAAAGAATGTTGTTTTTTCTTCTTTTGAGAAAAAAAAAACCATAGTTTTGAAACTGAGAACTTTGAAACTTTTTGAATTTTTTTTTCTTTTTGCTTTTTTGTTTTCAAATGAAGTATTATTTAAAAAAAAATGTCCCAGTTTTGATCATTTGGGGATATGAGACTTTTTATAAAGCGAGACCGAACCCCACTGTAGTACTGCCTACGTATCCTGCCGTAGCAAGAATCAGGTCAATCATAGTTCATAAGAAAGCTACAACCTTTTTTGTTGTTGTTGTTTTGCTTCTTTTTTCTGCTTGCTTTTTCTTTTTTAAAAGGGTGCCTTTTGTAAGGAGCACCAAAGGATGAAGATAGAGAAATCAGGTCGGTTTAGCCTATCTTGAATCCAGTTGGCACTAATTGTTAGTAATGTGCATCGAAAATCACCACTGATTACTTTCGGGCGAACCAGAGGTCAACTTAGAAGTGATTCCTATAGTTTCAAATGGTACCTCAGTTATACCTAAGTATTGACAAGATCTATTTATCTTGCATCAATTAGAGGTTTTGAATTCTTCCTATCCTCATGTTTCAAGTGCCCTTACCACAATAAAGTCCTAATTCACATTCAATAGAAGCATTTAGATCTTAGGACATTCAAGAAGTAAACTCACACTCAGAAGGATGTTCTACCGTATGCTTGGCCTCCATGTAAGTATCCACTAATGTGAAGACACTGAGAATGGGATAAAGTAGGACTTGTATTGGCTTGTAATATAGGCTTATAGATGGGTAGGACATTTATTTGGGATAAAGTGACTATTTTCCCCTTGAGCATAACACTATACTTCAATTTTATTTGCATTTTCGCACTTGATCATCATTTGCTTTGCTTTGCTTTTTTTTTTTTTTTTTTTACTTTTCTCCTCTCTTTTTGTTTTGAGATTTCCTCCATTTTTGGAGCTTTTCTTTTTTTTTTTTTTTCAGTGCTTTCTTTTTGTCGTTGTAAATTACTTGGACTTTTAAATTTTTCACCTTTCCACTTTGCCAGCTTAGATTTTGTTAGTGCGCTCAGGGAGGTAGGGCCAAAAGAGGGATAGTGCACTTATGCACTCGAAAGGATATAGACTAAATTCTGGTTTATCCAAAGAAAAGGTTTGACGCTCAAAAGGGTAACACTAGGGATCATATATCATTTGGTAGGCCTGAAAGACACAATCGGGTCAAAGAAAGCCTACAATCCTTTCTCAAACCAAGTGTTGCTCAATATTTCGCCTCAACAAACATTCAGACCAAGTTCTAGATCAACAAAGCAATGTCATTGAATTTTCAATCTAAAGCTCAACACAAAATGCACGTGAAACGATGAGGTCGGATTAATTTTGACCATATATAACTTTTAGCAAAAGAATTTCTCAAGTGTCACTTAGGTATAATCAAGAGGTACCAAAAGAATCTATAGTTCACAACAAAGTTGGTCCTCTCTATCATCCAAATTATTTAACACTTGTTTCTTTATTATACACACTCCTAAATATGTTGTACCAACCAAGTCAAGAGATTTTTTTATTCCCATTTTTTTTGTGGGACCGAACCCAAAAGAGAAGGGTTGCCTACGTATCTTGTTGAATCAACAATCAGGTCAGACGTAGTTCAGGAGAATATATAAATAATTTTTGATTTATTTATTTTGGGATAAGGAAATATATATATATATATATATATATATATATATATACATATACATATTTTGTAAAAGAATAACAACTCTGTTTTTTTTAGATTTTTCTTTTTGAATAAGGAATACCGAACCAGAGAAGGGCTGCCTACGTATCTCATTGCGATAAGAATCAGATGTGCGTAGTTCTTGAAGATTACTACAAGAAAGGATTTTTTTTAAAGACTCGTTTTTTTTTTCTTTGGGAAACTGTTGTGGAAAGACAAAATTAGACTCTTTCTGGTTGTTTATTGAAAATGGATATATAATAAATCTCTTTCTTTTATTTTACTAATCACCCTAAAGCCGGTCAACAAGTCATTCCGAATAATATTGCAAATAGCACATACGATGCACATGTTGGTTCAAAAGAAACGGATATCAATCTTAGACGGACTTGGCCCCTGTGCCGAGCCCCACTAGGTCAAATGCAAGTGATGCAAACAAAAGTGTGGCCTACTAGGGACACCATGTATGTGTTCCAGTTCTACTAAGGTTAAACTGATAGAAAAAGGTATATAGACTGGCTGTAAAACGAGCGGACAACTCGAGTCGGGCAAGGGACAACGTACCAGTAGCAGTGCTTTCCAGCTTTGTTGTGGATCCTCCCCATCCTAATAATGTGTGACTATAAATCTTTCAGTAGGGACCAAGGGCCAACTGGCATTATCTCAGAAGAAGTGGGGGTGCGTAGTTGCAATTTCCATTTTTGTAGCAAAGTGTATTATTGAAGACTCAAAGGAGTGTGCGAGAGAAGACAATTATATTGCAGTTCAACAACATCAAAGCAGCAAATAAGCGGGCATAGAGCACATTAGTCCCATATATACAAAATATCCTAGAAAAATAAATAACACAAGCCAAACATAAGTCAATATACAAAGCTCGAATTGTGGCTATCGCCAACGGAGTCGCCATCTGTCACACCCCCTTTTTTTATAAAAATAAATTATATTAAATTTATATTTATTAAAAGGGTTTTTCCAATTGAAGTGACGTTTTGAAAAAGGGATTATTTTATTTATTTAGAGTCGCTATTTGGAATTGAGTTTTAGAGCCTGTTTGGATGGGCTTATGCCTATAAGCTGTTTGCAGCTTATAAGTTAAAAAAAATAAGTTGGGGTAGTCTAACTTATTTTTTTTGGCTTATAAGCTGTTTTCAGCTTATAAGCTGCTTTAGATAAACTGAGTCAAATGGGCCCAATTATTTTTTTGAGCTTATTTTAAGCACAAAATGACTTTAAGTTGGCCAGCCAAACACTCAAAAAAGCTGAAAACAGCTTATAAGTAACTTATAAGCAACTTATAAGTCAATCCAAACGGGCTCTTAGTGTTCCAAGTCACCTTGTGAATCCCTAATCAAAAGGAAATGACTCTATTTTTATTGGTCTGCGAAAAAAAAAAAACTCCAGGTAAGGAATTCTGTGTACCGGGGAGAAGGTGTGAGGCATTCCCCGAGTCCCATGGTTCTAGCACGGTCGCTTTATCAACTTATGTTCCGCTTTAATTTTTTTTTTGCATAAAACGTATTTATTTAGAAATGCCTATGATTCGCTTAAAATATTGTTGAACTTTTATTAGTCTTAACTAAGATGCGTAGTTGCGACCTCAACCTCGACATACACTAAGCGAGACGCATAAACTCAACCTTAATTTGCGTATCACACCTAGAATTTTGAGCCTACTCGCCTTACTTAAACAATGATGATTATCTTTATTTAAATTCTTAATTCAAGATGTGTAACTAATCCAAGACAATTATTTTGTCCCTTTTTCACTCTTTGATAATGGGTGTTGAAGCGAATTCGCAATTCATGTCGTTCCCTTACATTGAATTAAAAAGGCATTAATATTAATCTGGTCCGAAACTATTATTTAACTTAAACTCAAAAACTATTCAAATTATAATCACAAATGCACAATATGCGGATCATTAAATTTTCAAATCCTTGTAAGCATCATGCAAAGGACATCACATTCACATTTAAAGGAACTGAATATGCCTCGACGTCTAACATACAGAGATCATTTGTGAGTCAATTAAAGCAGGATATGACTCTTTAACTTGATGCTATATTAATTTTCCATGTTGCTTGATCAGAGCCTTTTATCTTTGTAATAATAAGGAATCAACATGTAAAATAGATGTGATCCATTGGAAAATATCCTTTTTATTTTTTAATCAATACGTAAGTAAATTTTAGACCATCACTGTGTCCAAGCTTTATCTCTTAAAATAAATTTTCATGCAAAACTCCTTCAAACAAACTCATAATTCAAACTCATCTCAGAGCTAGCAAGTTTTAATAATAAACAAATTTCAATATCCACTAATATACACTGGATTCATAATAAAGCTCGGTGAAACCACTAAATAAATTAACTACAAATTTGAGGAGCTTCACAGATATCAAAATAGTACAATTAAAAATAAAAGGAATCGACCTTTATTAAGCCAAGATTTTCAATACAGTGATACGAACAATTAACTCGGAAATCCGCAAGGATAAAGAAAATGATTTATTTATTCAAGAACCATGGCCCGTGACATTAAACTATACAAAGAAGATTGAGAGTTATCTTTTGCGAATATTACAATGAGGAAACGACTACAATCTACTGATTTCCAAGTTAACAATAGCTAACTTTCAAGTCCATGAACTCGAAACCTCGACCGAAAACCCCGAACTTGAACAAAACCTTTTTGAAACTCCTAAATTGCTCTAGGGTTTTTTCTTTTCTTCTTGGTATATAGTGTTTCTTTTTTCACTCCTTCTCGGTTTCTTTTTTTTTTTTCCTCTATTTGTTTTGTGTGTGTTATATCTGTGTTGTTTTTTGTTGGTATAGGTGTGTATATATATATATATATAGATCAAGAGAGCAGGGAGGGAGTAGGAGTTTTTGGGATAATTCTTTATTGAGTTTTTAAGGAGGAAGACACGTTGAGGGAGAGAGCTTTAAGGGGGATTAGTTTGTGTTAATTTAGGATTAGTTTGTGGAGGAGAGACGTGCAGGTAAGGGGGGATTAGTTTGTGTTAATTTAGGTTAGTTTCTAGGAAATCCTTCTTCTTTTTTTTTTTTTTGTTTATTTCTTTAATTAAAATATAAAAAATATTCAAAGATAATTTTTATTTACTAAATATTTTTAAACTTTAACAAATATAAGAAAATAGCTAGTCCAAATAAAAGGTAACTAATAATACTACTAAAAATCACTAGCTTATTTATCAAAACCCAAATTAGAAGAGAACATATTTTTGTAAATTTTCTTTTCTTTTGAAAAAATGAAAACTAAACTTATCCTAAAATGTAACTCTATTTTTTGTATTTTTTTTTTTTGAAGTTTTTTAAAAAAGTAAGACTTACTAAAAATAAATTAAAAATCAAAATATTTAACTAAATCTAAAAGAAATACTTATACGCTTAAAATGGTGTAAAACTTAAGTTCGGTAAAAAATTAGGTGTTCACAGAATGTCCCTCTTTGCTTGGGAACATGAAGAGTTTTCAGGCAAAGAAGTGAAGACAGTGACTGATTTTTTACCTGACCATTATTCGCAAGGCGAAAAGAAATAATAATAATAATAATAATAATAATAATAATAATAATAATAATAATAATAATAATAATAATAAAAAAAAAATAAAAAAAGATGTGACCGAGTCCTGATTTTGGACAGCCTACATATCCCGGGTTATAAGAGAATCAGGTCACGTATAGTTCAAGTGGGTAGAAGGGTGGAATGATGAGTTGGAGAATCGAGTGAGGTTCCTTCAAGGTTCTGGTCCGTGACTCCTGTTATTACAAAAATAAAATGAAAAAGACAACAAATGATGAAAGGAAATACAAGGTCTTATTTATTACTTGTCTCGAGCCTTCCTTTAAGCCTTCACTTGGATCATCAGTCATCACCTCACTTTCTTTTGGTGGGTATAGTACCTTGATCTCGAAGTTCAGTCTTGAAGTTAGAATTTGAGATTTGAACTTGCAACTTGGAGTGAGTTGTGAATGCTCTTCCAAATGACAGTTCATGGAATATTCTTGGATGCATGTTTATTGATTAGAAGCTGAGAAGATGAATCTTGAGACGTTGAGCCGCTTTATATGTCAAAGTTGACTCTAACCGTCCTTGCGATTGAGCATTCTTCTTTTCTCTAATCAGTGGTGGAACTCCATTTCACATCAAATTCATGCTTTGCGGGAAACCTGCAAGCCATCAAAGATGAACAAAAAAATTTTGCCCCAGTTTGCACTAAGAAAATTTTGTGAGTTATTGGTAAAAACTGGAAATTAACTACTCCCATCGAAAAGAAAACAATGATAAGAATGTAAGCATGGTAAAATAATAAAATAAAATTTTTGTTCTAAAGTAAAATGCAACCAGAGAATGTCGTACCCTGTGAAGGCATGAAAAAAAAGTAGGGTCTTTTGTTCCCTAATTACAACCAGGGACTGTTGTATCCTGTGAAGTCATGAAAAAAAAGTAGGGGATTTTGTTCCTTAAAATGCAACCAGGGAATGTCGTACCCAGTAAAGGCATGAAAAGAAGTAGGGGTTATTGTTGCCTAAAGAAACCTGGAAGTATCGTACCTTGTGAAGGCATGAAAAACAGGTAGGGTTTTTATCCCCTTAAATGCAACCAGGGATTGTTGTACCCTGTGAAGGCAGAAAAAAGTAGGGTTTTTGTCCCCTAAAATGCAACCAGGAATTGTCGTACCCCGTGAAGTCATGAAAAAGAGTAGGGGTTTAGTTTCCTAAAATGTAACCAGGGAATGTTGTACCCTGTAAAATCATGAAAAAGAGTAGGGGTTTTTGTTCCTTAAAATGCTACCAAGGAATATTGTACCCTGTGAAGTCATGAAAAAGAAGTAGGGGATTTTGTTCCTTAAAATGCAATCAGGGAATATCGTACCCTGTAAAGGCATGAAAAAAAGTAGGGTTTTTGTTCCTTAAAATGCAACCAGGGATTATCGTACCTTGTGAAGCCATGAAAAAACTAGGGGTTTTGTTCCCTAAAATGCAACCAGGGAGTGTCGTACCCTGTAAAGTCATGAAAAAGGTAGGGATTTTTGTTCCCTAAAAATGCAATCAGGGAGTGCCGTACCCTGTGCAGTCATGAAAAAGGTAGGGATTTTTGTTCTCTAAAAATGCAACTAGAGAATGTCGTACCCTGTGAAGTCATGAAAAGGGTTGGGATTTTCATTCCCTAAAAATGTAACAAGGAAATGTCGTACCCTATGAAGTCATGAAATAAGAAATAGTGATTTTTGAGCCCTAAAATGCAACCAAGAAATGTTGTACCCTATGAAAGCATGAAAAAAAAGTAGCGGTTTTTCATTCCCGAAAATGGAACTAGGGGATGTCGTACCCTGTGAAGGCATGAAAAAAAATAGGGATTTTTGTTTCCTAAAATGCAACCAGGGAATGTCGTACCCTATGAAGGCATGAAAAGAAATAGGGATTTTTGTTCCCTAAAATGCAATCAGGGAATGTCGTACCCTATGAAGGCATGAAAAGAAATAGGGATTTTTGTTCCCTAAAATGCAACCAGGGGATGTCGTACCCTGTGAATACATGAAAAAAGTAGGAACTTTAGCTCCTCAAAATGTAACTAAGAAATGTTGTACCCTGTGAAGTCATGAATAAAGAAATAGGGGTTTTGGTTCCCTAAAATGCAGGAATGTCGTACCCTGTGAAGCATGAAAAGAAAGTTTTTTTTTTTTGGAGAAAAAAATATGCCATAGTTTTGAAACTGAGAACTTTGAAACTCTTTTTGATTTTTTTTTTTTTGTTTTCAAATTGAGTTATTATTATTTTTTTTAAAAAAAAAATGTCCCAGTTTTGATCTTTTAGGGATATGAGACTTTTTATAAAGCGAGACCGAACCCCATTGTAGGACTGCCGACGTATCCTATCGTAGCAAGAATCTGTCACGACCCATTTGGACGAAGTCGTGCGGGCACTTACCTTTCCCACCTCGGTAAGTGAACCCTCAACCCTACGATAATTAAAGACATGAATAAATAAATCGAGCAAGTGGAAAAGAATAAATACGTAAGTCTCACAGTAATATATAATAGAAATAGTGCGGAATAAGGAAACACCCCCCAGGGTCTGATCTAAGTCATACAAGAGCATGTATGAAAATATACAAGTCTGGAATAATAATACATAAATCTGTCTATGTCTTAGAATAGAAATAGTAAGAAATAAATAGGAAGAGTTTTCAAGGCAGCGAACGTCTCGTGCTCACCCTGGAAACTCGGTCTTAACGCTGAAGCGACTGTCAGCCACGGGAGACGGAGGATGACCCAACCTGGTACTCTGCATTCGTAAAAGAATGTAGCAACTGCAGATTAGTACAAAACCACAGTACTGATAGGTATCATAGGCCGACTAAATATAGCTAACATAATCGAGACAATAAAGCAAGATAGGCAGATAAACCAACTAGCATAAGTCAAACATAATCAAACCAAGTACACGTCATATCCTAAGTAAAGCATCTAATCTCGAATGTGCCAAGTCTCAATATGTCCAATCCGGAACCAACATCACAAGTAACAATTCCAAATCATCTCAAAGTAAGCCGTGAATGCAATGCAATGCAATAATGTATGAATTCAATGCAATGCCATGCAAATGCTCTGTACACGTGTACTCCGGACGGATATATCGACATCTCGGTAGCACAACCCCAGGTGACTCGCGAAATCTAAGTGCCACTCGTCCCGGATCTTTTCCCAACAGACAGACGAGACCCGAATCTTTGCCCACGGGGTTCTCACTGACACCACATTGGGGGACCCGCGGAGTCCATGCACTCACTCAATCCACGATTCCAGGACTAACATCGGATATCAGACTATCACATCGCTCTCATTTAAAATTGAGCCAAGCTCATCACAATGTTTCACCAAGTGTCAATAGTGTCTCAAAAGTATGTCATGAAGAATGAGAATGAGTGAAATGCATGTGTCAACATCAAGAGTCAGCTCAATATCACAAGTACCAACATGGGTACGCCAACAATATATCAATGTCACAAGTACCTGTAGCAGGCGTTGGGAATTCTAAGTTTAACTGACTCGCACATACCTCATAAAAGAAAGGAGATGTCCCGGGGAAGTACGGTTGTGAATCGTCCAGCGAAAGTCGGAAAAACCCGCCAACCACTTAATGGTGCTCTAAAGGATACATTTTAGAGTCGCCACCTAATTTTTAGGGAATTAGGAAAACCAGTTCGAAAAGGGTTCATTTAAAATAGTTGTTTTTATGACTATCCTAAAAGAAACCTAAACTACTAAAGTCTGAATAAGGGTTCTGGTGATATCCCGGAGAAGGTGTTAGGCACCCCGGTATTAAAGATCTGCTCAATCACGGTTTACCTACAGGCTCTAATAGTTTACCTTATGATTATGAATTATTTTTGACAAAAATTGCTTAAGTCTATATTTTCGCAATAAAAGAGTATCATTTACATGCAAGAAATACCCTTTTTAAGAAATCATCGAAGTATAATTCTGCTCAAAATTGAGTGTGGGTGTCGGACTTGAACACCTAAGCTAATACCCGAAGGCTCTTAGCCTTGGTAGGACTCCACGTAAGTCCACCCAAAAAAGATTTTGAAAAAAGAAGCATTTTAAGTTTATGAAAATAGTTTTAAACATACTATGTATATATACCGTAATTGATTATACTAAGTTTTTTAAAAATTTTAGTCTACCAGTTATATTCTATACTTAGCCAAATTTTAATCCATGTTTGCACGAGTTTTATACATATTTACACAAGTTTCAATACATCCAGAATCGGCCCACAAGTTTCAAACAGTCCAAGGCAGTCTCAGTCTCCAAAATTTCAATAATGTCAATTTAGTCCAGCAATTTTCCCAAATACAGCGTTTTAAGTCCAAAACAGTTTCAGTCCATTTTTATCCAATTTTTACACAAGTTCGAATTAGTAAAAAATCAGTTTTGGCAACTCTAAATTATGTGGCAACCATATAAGGGTTCCAGTATCTTGAATTTAAAGGCGCAAATATGAATCTAAATTGCATAAATTAAAGAGTAAGGGTTTGCGCCGACCAAGCCCAAACGAAGGTATTATGCACGTTTGTCCCTAAGTCCATACGTATGCTCCATATTGCCCCAAATTGGGTTGACTCGATCTAGATGCGTCGGTGGGCCTCGTTGGGGCCCACCAATGGGTTTGGGTGGACAAAATAAATTGGGATGCAAAATATTAGTATACTAATCAACATAGCTAAGAACTAAAATAATTACAAAGCCAAAAAAACAATTACATTGACTTGGGCCAAGCCCACATTAACAACCAAAGCTATAAAAAATATCGTAAAAGAGAAGCCCAAAGCAGAGCCCAAAACTGAGTGCAAAAACACATAAAGAGGTCTAACAGACCAAAGAAGATGCAGCCCAGAATCAAAGGCCCAAATTACAACTTTCCAGATTTCCAATTAAGTGTAAGACCCAGGTTATACACAAGATATAGCTCAAATATACACACTTAGGAGAGCAAAACAGTGTTGCATACCCTCCATATACTTGATATATACTTCATTTTTCTAACCAAAATTTATTTCTAGAGCTATAACTACACCAAAGCCTCCAAACACTTCAATTTTAAGCTTGATCCTAGACTTTTAGTTGGTTTGAAAGTCGATCAAGTTTCCAGAATTACATTAATGCTGCTAAGTGGCCTAGTCAATCTCATAAGGACTCCAAAGAATCCTCTAACTCAAACTAAAAACTCTGAAACCATCCCTAAGAACAAGTTGAAGAAGACTTGACTCAAATAATTCAAGGAAGGAAGAAAAACAGTGGCCAAATAATACAGATATCCCAACAGGTCTAAGCAACATGACTTAAACTATATGGCCATATGAGTGTTAAAATGGCATAGGAGCAAGTAGCAACAATGAGCAAATAGGAAGTACAGAACAATCATATTAGTTAGTGCAAAGATGAGGTACAAATGGTCAACAAGACATAACACTAGGTCCTACTTGGCTTTCAACATAATCAATGAGCAACAACAAGCAAGATAGAGGATTGGCCTGACTAAAGAATTCATTTTTTTTTTTTTACCAAAAGGGATTCAAATCAGTTTCTAGAGGTCATTTTTAGCCATATTTCTCACTCAGACAAGTTACAGAATCAAGAGACAAGGTACTGAGTTATTTTAGGCTAGTTTTAGCTTTAAGCAGGTTCAAATATTCAAAGGACAAGTCTGTAGGTTCATCAAGTATAGTTAAGCCTAATTATGGCCAAAGGGACAAGTTCAGACAAAGGCACTTACTAGTTCAAGAGTTCCAAAATCATTAAAGAAGGAACATGATACTATCTTAGGTCTTTCAACAATGTATCAGTCATGGTTCAGTTTCAAAACAAGTAAATAGGGGTCAAAAATACATAATAGGCAGTCTCAGGCTACACAGGCAAATGTCAGGAGGGAGATGTATCACAAAAGTAAGTGTCACACTCAATCCTTTGAAACAGCTTCAGCATTAGTTTAAAATCCCCACACTTAGGCCATTATGTGATCATACCAGTCAAAGAGAACCAAGCAGACTATAAACAATATAAGTATCAAATGCAAGTTGCCAATGAAAACCCAACATGAACATGACAAACAGGCTGTCAATATGGGACAGAGCAATAATCCACAAGTCACAAACAAGTCAAAAACCAACAGGTCAACCACCCCCAGACCCCATTATTCCAGTTTCAAGACAAGAAGACAAACTCTCTCACAGCTCATATTCCCCATTCCTCTTAGCAAATTCCCAGAAAAAAGAAAATAAGATCAGCAATCACACAAGGTTCAACCATCTAGACTCTTTAAGATAAACTAACAAGACAAGTTACAAGTCTTTTAGACCCTTACTTCAAACAAGTATCTAACTTAACAATCTCATCATA
The DNA here is from genome assembly GCF_019175385.1 of Lycium barbarum. NCBI lineage: Eukaryota > Viridiplantae > Streptophyta > Magnoliopsida > Solanales > Solanaceae > Lycium > Lycium barbarum. The sequence goes on from NC_083345.1 coordinate 107,230,771, forward strand.
CAACTGTGCTAGTTCAAGGGAGTCAACCTTAGATTTCAAATAGCTAACAGGATTCAAATGAGCAAATCACAGTATAAGTCAAACAAATAGTGGCCATAAAACAATAAGTTCCTCTTCCCAAATCCTTTAAAGTCACAGAGTCAAGAACAAGGAGGTCAAAATACCTTTTAAAGATTCTTGGAACTAGCAGAGTTTCTATATCAACATTCCATGTTCAAGCAAACAGTTTTTAGGAAAAAAGGAGAGTCTTCAACATACCAATTTTAAAAAGAAGGTTTGAAACCATTTTACAAGTTCATGTGACAAGTAGGAAGAACAATAGCCTCAGATTATGAAGATGAGCTCAATATGAGTATGACAAGCAAAGGTTTGTATCAAATAAGGAAACACAAAATTTCAAACAAGAAATAATTCTAGGTTTTAAGATCATTTTCAAGTTCACAACAGCCTTTAAAGGGTACTCCAAGATCAAACATATATCAAGTTCCCAACTCTGGCTTCAAAGCCAACAATAAACTTACAGAATACAGCAATAGACCTAGGTAACTGGCTAACAAGAAGGGAGGAGACTTGTAATCACAAAAGAGATCCACACACAATATAGTTAAGCAAAACAACCTCTTTCTTTCCTTTTATAACAGATTCTAGGTAAACACTGGCAATACACACAAATTCAAAAAGTGAGTTTAAGACTTCATAGATTCCACCCCCAGGAAATTTCATAACCTTACCCTTTTTTAAAGGATGTTAAACCATTATAGGTGATTCAAAATTAACAAGTACTAAAAAGGATCAACTTTGACCTTCAAGACTTAGATTTTAATAGGTTTCTAAAGGAAGCAACTTAAACTTTTTATAGCAGAGTCAACCTGAGACCATATCTAGGATCAAAAACCACATCAAACAATTAAACTAGTAGATAAAATGGATTCATGATTAACACACAGAACCATCTTCACAACATGATGAATAGAAATCACAAGAACAAGGCTAAATACTTAAATTTTTAATGAAGAAGTACCATATAGCAAAGTTGGAACCCCAAACAACTTAATACAATAAAAACCAAACTCCAAACTCCATTATTAATCCCATTTAGTTCTAAAATTCCAGAAAGAGAAACATCAATCAAAAAACTTCAACATGGTTTAGAAAACAGAACTCAATCACATTATTACAACTAAACATCATTAACACTATATTACCAACTAAACTAAGGCAGGAATACGTCTAAATTAGTGAAATAGAGTTCCAAACACATATTTAAACAACAAGGCATTTATTTGAACTCATATGATAACTGAACTGATTTAAATAATAGAATAGGGATATTACCTTTTGCAAAGGCAACCTAAAGATCAAATGAGGGGATTGAAATCCAAGCTTCAACACCAACAAGACCTTAACACCTTTCTTTTTTTTTTTCGAAAATAACTTCTTTTTTTCCTGATGTGTTGTCTTTTTTTTTTTCTATTGTGTATTATATATTGTAGTGTCTATGATACTGAACTTAGCTTTTTTTTTTTAGGATCCAAAAAAAAAAAAAATCTCTCTTGACACGAATAGAGACTTACTATATATAGGCAATACCATCAGCTTGGGGACAAAAATAGGAAGGAATATTCCCAAAAAGATTTTCACTCCAAAACCTCAAAACAATTCGAAATTTCCAGTCCAAATTTTGCACATACTACACAAACAAACAAAATTTCAACCCCTTCTAATTCAAAAATCCCTAAAATTAAGGAACAACCAACTGAATAGTACACCTAGTCACATATAGGACAAACAATCATAAAATATAACGACATAATCGTACCCAAAGGATAAAAACCGTCGGATTCGTACCCAAACCAACAGATCCCCCATGGGAAATTACCCCAGGCCCCCATCCCGCCCATGGCAACCACATGCATGGGTAACCCGAGCAACATCCCTAAAAAGGGGTGCAATTTAACAAAATTTAACGATGGAAATCACACGGACTAGTGATAAGGGATGAAATCCCTCAAAAATCTGGCGAAGAACAACCGTGGATTGGCCATCGTCGGCAGAACCCTAATAAACAAAGTAAATCGCCTGAGATGAGAGAGAGAGGGTCGGGGAGTGAAATGAAATAATGGAGGGGGTGGAAGTTTATTAAAATAAACTTCCACTCCCTTAACACCCCCCCCCCCCCCTTAGTTTTAGAAACATTTAAATTAACCCCTCTTACCCCTCTTTCTATTTAATAGACTATATATTATAAATGTATATAATAGCTAAATATATCAATCATTTAGGCTAAAATAAAAATTAAACTCATAAAGTAAAAAATGCAAGCTTTAAAACGAGCCCAATATTAACATAGTTTCGAGCAATATTTAAAAACGTGAAAAATACAGTCAAGAGTACCGTAATTCATACGTTGTTTTAATTAACAATTTTCCCGAGCTATGTGTATCCTCTTTTCAAATCACTTTTGCGAAAGTAAATAACTAGTAATTTTCTTGTAATTGCTAAATTTTAGAAGAAATAATAACAATTAAATGTCAATGTTGCAACTTTCTCGAAATTTTTAAATTTTAATTTTTTAGGGCATCCTTATCCCATCTTGGACTCGGGAAATATGTAAATTAAAATATACATTTTATGCGGTGAAAATTAGGTGTCAACAGTACCAACATGGGTACGCCAACACTATATCAATGACTACATAGGTCATACGAAAATCTATGCTTGTATCAACGTCAACAAGTAAGGTACTACAATACCACAATCAAGATGTAACAACAGTTCCCGATATCTATTAAAAACACGTGGCATCACGCCAACACAACAGATCAATCAAGTCACACACAATGAGTGGCTAACCCCAATCACGCATCGGGGCCCAAACTAAGACAATATCCAACCCAACTTCATACCGAAGGTTTACATGCTTTCTCCGACAATATAATCTAAATATATGCTTCGCTATACGAAGTCTCACCAAGGGTAAGCCATAACCTACCTGGATGACCGAACTGCAAACACCAACAATCACTTTTTTGCTTTGCCCTTTCGCTGAGCCTCAGAACTAAAGAAGTCTAGGCATAATCGAAATCTAGATTAAAAATCATGAAGAATGATACTAATATTGCTATCATTCAATTTAGGTCAAATCCAACCCTAGAATTTGGAGAAACGGGGCCCATAAGGCCAAAACGGGAAATTCAGGAGTAAAATCTCAAATTAAGCACTAGGTGATCATAACTCAACAACTAATTGCTAGTTTAACACATGGATTCACCTAATTTCAAAGTTCAAGCAAAACCCCCAATTTTGGTATAAACCCTAACTCTTTGATTCAAGAATTCAACACCAATAATGGAAAATATATGATTAGCAACCTTAGATTCATCAAAATCTAGCATAAACTCCATCAATTTCATCATTAATAAGCCTAGATAGAACATTCATTAACTCCACTTTGATCTCCCATTAATAAAAAATTGCTAAGGAAAGAGAAATCAATGATGATTAGGAACAAAGAATTAGTAAAGAAATTAGCAAGACTTACCACCAAGAGTTTTCTCCAATAATCTTCTAAAACAATCCCCAAGAGCTCAATTTTCGTAATGGAAATAAATGATAGACTAAGGGCTTATTTACTACACACTTAATGAAATAACAGGCTCGTTACCACCACGGCGGTAACGGGGCCGCAACAATGACGCCTCCCCAGCGCCCCCACAGACCGCTGGGACGGTCTGGGCCAATTCTCACTTGGCCACCCCAGCAGCCATACCGCCGCAACAACGGTGCCGCTGGGATGGCACTAGTGCCGCCAATGCGAACACCAGGTACCAGAAACCCAACTAATCTCTAAGTCTCAATCGAAATTCTGAATCACTCCCGAGGTCATCTGCTCACAAACCACATACACAGATCTATAGAAAAATATGCCATGAATGCACTCGTGGCCTCAAAATTTCCAATAGAGATCTCGTTGGCCGAGTCAACCCCCGATACCTCATTTCTAATTTCCCAACCCAAGTCCCAAAATGCATTCGAGTGCATTGGGAACTGAACAAAATATACACACCAGTTCTAAACAACCATCTGGATCTCTCAGAATTGACGAAATTTCGAAAAAGGTTCGTTTACCCAAAAGTCAACTTTGGGTCAACTCTTTTTCGCTTAAAGCTCATACTTCCCAGAAAGTCACCCAAATCAAGTCTAGACACCTCGGGAAGCATGACAACGATCCCCTCGTGTCAAAAGTGAGCTAACCAATGCTCGAAAAGGCAAAAAATGCCGAAAAGACTATAACGACCAAACGGGTCATTACAGAATCAGGTCAATCGTAGTTCATAAGAAAGCTACAACTTTTTTTTTTTTTTTTTGCTTTTTTTCTGTTTTTTTTTTTCTTTTTTAAAAGGGTGCCTTTTGTAAGGAGCACCAAAGTATGAAGATAGAGAAATCAGGTCGGTTTAGCCTACAATTGGTAGTATTATGCATCGAAAATCATCACTAATTACTTTCGGGCGAACCAGAGGTCAACTTAGAAGTGATTTCTATAGTTTCAAATGGTACCTCAGTTATACCTAAGTATTGACAAGATCTATTCATCTTACATCAATTAGAGGTTTTGAATTCTTCCTATCCTCATGTTTCAAGTGCCTTTACCACAAGTAAAGTCCTAATTCACACTCAATAGAAGCATTTAGATCTTAGGACATTCAAGAAGTAAACTCACACTCATAACTGCATACAATTAAGACACCATATGCTTGGCTTCCATGTAAGTATCCAGTAATGTGAGGACACTGAGATTGGGATCAAGTAGGACTTGTTATTGGCTTGTAATGTATGCTTATACATGGGTAGGACATTTATTTGGGATAAAGTGGCTATTTACCCCTTGAGCATAACACTATACTTCAATTTTATTTGCATTTTCGCACTTGATCATCATTTGCTTTGCTGCTGCTTTTTTTTTTTTTTTTTGTGACTTTTCTCCTCTTTTTATTTTGAGCTTTCCTCCTTTTTTGGAGCTTTTTTTTTTCGCAGGTCTTTATTTTGTCGTTGTAATTTACTTGGACTTTTACATTTTTCACCTTTCTACTTTGCCATCTTAGATTTTGTTAGTGCGCTCAGGGAGGTGGGGCCAAAAGAGGGATAGTGCACTTATGCACTCGAAAGGATATAGGCTAAATTCTGGTTTATCCAAAGAAAATGTTTTATGCTCAAAAGGGTAACACTAGGGATCATATGTCATTTGGTAGGCTTGAAAGACACAATCGGGTCAAAGAAAGCCTACAATCCTTTCTCAAACCAAGTGTTGCTCAATATTTTGCCTCAACACACATTCGGGCCAAGTTCTAGATCAACAAAGCAATGTCATTGAATTTTCAATCTAAAGCTCACCACACAATGCACATGAAACGATGAGGTCTGATTAATTTTGACCATATATAACTTTTAGCAAAAGGATTTCTCAAGTGTCACTTAGGTATAATCAAGAGGTACCAAAAGAATCTATGGTTCACAACAAAGTTGGTCCTCTCTATCATCCAAATTATTTAACACTTGTTTCTTTATTATACACACTCATAAATATGTTGATACCAACCAAGTCAAGAGATTTTTTTTATTCCTTTTTTTTTTGTGGGACCGAACCCAAAAGAGAAGGGTTGCCTACGTATCTTGTTGAATCAAGAATCAGGTCAGACATAGTTCAGGAGAATATAAAAATAATTTTTTATTTATTTATTTTTGGGATAAGGAAATATATTTATATATATATATATATATATATATATATATATATATATATATATATATATATATATATATATATCAATTTTTTTTTTTTAGATTTTTCTTTTTGAATAAGGAATATCGAACCGGTGAAGGGATGTCTACGTATCTCATTGTGATGAGAATCAGATGCGTAAAGTTCTTGAAGACTACTCCAAGAAAAGGTTTTTTTAAAGACTCGTTGTTTTTTTTTCTTTGGGAAACTGTTGTGGAAAGACAAAATTAGACTCTTTCTGGTTGTTTATTGTAAATGGATATATAATAAATCTCTTCTTTTGTTTTACTAATCACCCTAAAGCCGGTCAACAAGTCATTCCGAATAATATTGTAAATAGCACATATGATGCGCATGTTGGTTCAAAAGAAACGAGTACTTGTCTTAGACGGACTCGGCCCCTGTGCCGAGCCCCACTCGGTCAAATGCAAGTGATACAAACAAAAGAGTGGCCTACTAGGGATGCCATGTCTGTGTTCCAGTTCTACTAAGGTTAAACCTGATAGAAAAAGGTATCTAGATTAGCTGTAAAATGAGCGGACAACTCGAGTCGGGCGAGAGACAACATACCGGTAGCAGCGGTTTCCGGCTTTGTTGTGGGTCATCCCCATCCTAATAATGTGTAACTATAAATCTTTCACCAGGGACCAAGGGCCCACTAGCTTTATCTCAGCAGAAGTGGGGGTGCGTAGTTGCAATTCCCATTTTTGTAGCAAAGTGTATTATTGAAGACTCAGAGGGGTGCGCGAGAGAAGACAATTATATTGCAGTTCAAAAACATCAAAGCAGTGAATAAGCAGACATAGAGTACATTAGTCCCATATATACAAAATATCCTAGAAAAATAAATAACACAAGTCAAACATAAGTCAATATACAAAGCTCGAATTCTGGCTATCCCCAGCTGAGTAGCCATTTGTCACACCCCTTTTTTTTTTTATATATATAATAACAAATTATATTAAATATTTATTAAAAGATTTTTTCAATTGAAGTGACGTTTTGAATAGGGATTATTTTATTTATTCAGAGTCGCCACTTAGAATTGAGTTTTGGTGTGTTCCAAGTCACCTTATGAATCCCTAATCAAAATGAAATGACTCTATTTTTATTGGTCTGCGAAAACAAAAGTCAGGGTAAGGAATTCTGTTGACCGAGGAGAAGGTATGAGGCATTCCCCGAGTCACGCAGTTCTAGCACGGTCACTTTATCAACTTATGTTCCGCTTTAATTTTTTTTGCATAAAATGTATTTATTTAGCTATGCCTATGATTCGCTTAAATTATTGTTTAACTTTTGTTAGTCTTAACTAAGACGCGTAGTTGCGACCTCGACCTCGACATACACCAGCCGAGACGCGTAAACGCGACCTTAACTTGCGTATCACACCTAGAATTTTGAGCCTACTCGCCTTACTTAAACAATGATGATTATCTTTATTTAAATTCTTAATTCAAGACGTGTAACTAATCCAAGACAATTATTTTGTCCCTTTTTCACTCTTTGATAATGGGTGTTGAAGCGAATTCGCAATTCATCTCGTTCCCTTACATTGAATTAAAAAGGCATTAATATTAATCTGGTCCGAAACTATTATTTAACTTAAACAATGATGATTATCTTTATTTAAATTCTTAATTCAAGACGCGTAACTAATCCAAGACAATTATTTTGTCCCTTTTTCACTCTTTGATAATGGGTGTTGAAGCGAATTCGCAATTCATCTCGTTCCCTTACATTGAATTAAAAAGGCATTAATATTAATCTGGTCCGAAACTATTATTTAACTTACACTCAAAAACTCTTCAAATTATAATCACAAATGCACAATATGCGGATCATTAAATTTTCAAATCCTTGTAAGCATCATGCAAAGGACATCACATTCACATTTAAAGGAACTGAATATGCCTCGACGTCTAACATACAGAGATCATTTGTGAGTCAATTAAAGCAGGATATGACTCTTTAACTTGATGCTATATTAATTTTCCTTGTATCTTGATTAGAGCCTTTTATCTTTGTAATAATAAGGAATCAACTTGTAAAATAGATGTGATCCGTTGGAATATATCCTTTTTATTTTTTAATCAATACGTAAGCAAATTTTAGACCATCACTGTGTCCAAGCTTTATCTCTTAAAATAAATTTTCATGCAAAACTCCAAGTTTTAATAATAAACAAATTCCAATATCCACTATTATACACTGGATTCATAATAAAGCTCGGTGAAACCACTAAATAAATTAACTACAAATTTGAGGAGCTTCACAGATATCAAAATAGTACAATTAAAAATAAAAGGAATCGACCTTTATTAAGCCAAGATTTTCAATACAGTGATACGAACAATTAGCTCGGAAATCCGCAAGAATAAAGAAAATGATTTATTTATTCAGGAACCATGGCCCGTGACATTAAACTATACAATGAAAATTGAGAGTTACCTTTTGCGAAGATTACAATAAGGAAACGGCTACAATCTACTGATTTCCAAGTTAACAATAGCTAACTTTCAAGTCCACGAACTCGAAACCGCGAACGAAAACCCCGAACTCGAACAAAACCTTTTTGAAACTCCCAAATTGCTCTAGGGTTTTTTTCTTCTTCTTGGTATATATTGTTTCTTTTTTTACTCCTTCTCTGTTTCTTTTTTTTTTTTTCCTCTATTTTTTTTTTTTTTTTTTGTGTGTTATATCTGTGTTGTTTTTTGTTGGTATAGGTGTGTATTTATATATAGATTAAGAGAGAAGGGAGGGAGTAGGAGTTTTTGGGATAATTATTTATTGAGAGTTTTTAAGGAGGAAGACACGTTGATGGAGAGAGCTTTAAGGGGGATTAGTTTGGGTTAATTTAGGATTAGTTTGTGGAGGAGAGACGTGCAGGTAAGGGGGGATTTAGTTGGGATATTTAGGTTAGTTTCTAGGAAATCTTTTCACTTTTTTTTCTTTTTCTTTTTTTGTTTATTTATTTAATTAAAATATAAAAAAATATTCAAAGATAATTTATTATTTACTAAATATTTTTAAACTTTAACAAATATAAGAAAATAGCTAGTCCAAATAAAATGTAACTAATAATACTACTAAAAATCACTAGCTTATTTATTAAAACCCAAATTAGAAGAGAACATATTTTTGTAAATTTTCTTTTCTTTTGAAAAAATGAAAACTAAACTTATCCTAAAATGTAACTCTATGTTTTGTAGTTTTTTTTTTATTTTTTTTTAAAAAGTAAGACTTACTAAAAATAAATTAAAATCAAAATATTTAACTAAATCTAAAAGAAATACTTAAACGCTTAAAATGGTGTAAACTTAAGTTCGGTAAAAAATTAGGTGTTCACATCAATTGCAAAATTGCTCATTTTTGAGTTAGTAGAATAATAAATTTGAACATTTTTCTTTCTAATAATAATAAATAAAAGTTTATATTTCTAACCCAAGAAATTGTAGAAACTTAGATTAGTCTTTTACGTTGAAAGTTAAGATATATCTTTTTGAAATTGTACCCTTGTGGCAAAATGTATAAGAAAAAACAAAAGAGGAATTTTTAGTTTTATTTTGTATGTGGAGCGAGGAGGGAGATACTTTTTCCTTTTTAGTTAAGTGATATTTGTTGAAGATTTTCCACACGAGGAGAGATCCATTTTGTGGCGCCTCATTACTATTTCCTCCGTTTCAAAATAAGTATCGTTTTAGCAAAAAAGTTTGTTTCAAAATAAGTATTGCTTTAGAAATTTAAGACAAAAAATAGTAATTGTTTCTAATTATACATTATATTAAATAAGTTCTTAATAGTGTTCAATTCTAAAAAAAAAAACACATCTAATAAATAGGGGTAACTTAATAATTTATACCTTATGTATTTTTTTTTAATGGACATGAAATGAGATAAAACGACACTTATTTTGAGACGGACGGATAGTTTATATTGGTAAAAGTCTTTCACACGGGGAGAGATCGATCTTCTGGCGCCTCGTTACAAATATAATTTTAGTATGTGACCATTTTTACATTAGATCGGTAAACGTAACATGGAAAATTGACAAATAAAGTAAATAAAATCATTTTTTGAGTTTAATTTCATGGTGGACATACTAAAAATAGAAGAAGAAGAAAAATGTTGACTCACATGTAATGGATCGACTTAATTTTCTAACAAAAGAAAACAAAACAATAAGAAAGAAAGAAAAAAGAAAGATCACCTTGTGATATCAATGCATATATTGACTAGTTTTTTCCATCTTTGTCTTTGGACAAAAAATGTTAAATGATGATGATTGGATTCTCAATGTCAAAAGATGAACTATTTGAGCATGCTCTAATCATCAGAAGAAAAAATAATTTTTTATATATAAGGGTATTTTGATAAACTTTATACTTCATCATTGATTTCTTAATATGCGTATTTTTTTTTATTAAGATGATAATTATTATGGGAGTATTAAATTAATAAAACAATTATTAGGTGGGATTAGCAATGTGTCAAATGAATTGGCCGACTGGTCACTTTTTATCACTCAACTGAAGAGTGATAGGAAGTAGTCCGAGGCATATACTAGTATTTTTAGTGGAGTCAATTATAAGTGAATTATTAACATGACTGCGGGCCTACCGTATCCATTTTTTTTTTTTTTTAATAGAGTAACCTCTAACTTCTTTTTTTTAATTTTAATATTTTTTTGTTAATAAGGCATCATCGTGATGGACCTTATCTGTCTTTCAAATTCAGCAACAATATATCTTTATCGCCTTTTTCCTTGTGGCCCTTTCATTTGATTCCACGTTTAATCTCTCTTTTTGTTTTTTCCCTTATGGAAGAGGATCAAAGATCGAATCAAGTATGGAGTTATTAGCAAGGAATGATTAGATCAAGATTAATATAAACATGTCTAATTTCAATGTCTTGATGAAAGTTTATACTCCCTCCGTTCCAAAAGTAAATGGGAATGGCATACCCCTTAACAAAGTTAATTAACGACAATAATCAAAAGTTAATTTGTACTTTCTCCAAACTTTTTAAACAACTTGAAATACTTAAAGTTGGGGGTTGAAAAACCCATTAGAGAGAAGGGTAATTTTGAAAAATTTAATTAATACAGTTTTCGACTTTACAAAATTCATTTATTTTGGTTAATAAAAAATGTGTTAGAAATTCATTTATTTGAAATGGAGGGAGTATCGTCTTTAATTAATTAAATTGATATTGGCAATATACCAAAATACGTAACAATTAAATAATACATTATTCTAGTAGCATAAATGTTTTGCAATATTACATAGCTTTAGGTAAATAGTTACTCTTTTAGTTCCAATTTAGTGTGATATCATTTCCTTTTTATTTCGTTGGAAAAAACAACAGCTTTTAAACTTGAAAATAAATTTAACTTATACTTTTTATGGTAATTCATGACATAGGAACTAATATCGAAAATGTCAAATTATAACTAAAAGAATCAAATCGTTAAATGAAACGGTGCTTAATCAAACAAAAGTGAGATTTCAAATTTCAACCAAAAGAAATATTTGATGGTTTCATCTTGTTTAAAAATGCTGTTCTATTTCATTAATGTAACTAGAGATCTAACAAATGGTAATAAAGGTCGGCATCATTATAGGGGTATGGAATCTTGGGATTATCTGTAAATTAAAGGATATTTATGATTCTTGAAGTCAACATCTAATAAGCATGTTTGACAATTTCAACTTGCAAGGTAACTGCAACAACATCTTAGCTGGAGAATACAACTCCCCAACTTAAGCCAGCTTTTATGATCTACATTGAAGCAATACGTTGTAGACCATTCAATATGATCTGTAGATGACAACGACGACAATATCCATAATAAAATATTAATAATAATAATGAAAAAAAAATTCATCCTATCTATAATTGCTCAATTTTATTACTCCGGTCAATTCATACCCTGTCGTAGGGATCTAGTAGCTCAGTTGGTTGGCTACCTGGATTTTCACCATGTTCGTGAGAGTTCTAATCCCCACGTTGTAAAATCCCTTTTCCATTTTCCCTTCCTCCTACCCCCATGTAATAAAAACAAATTTAAAAAAAAAAATCATACCTTGTCGTTAGCAAATTGCCTCTTTTTTTTCTTACCATTAATCGAGCTTCAACAAGAAATGAGTGAACTTCATATGTCCATTTTTTTCGAAGAAAAAGGTTTACATGCACTCCTCAACTTTTGATGATGTGATTTAAAATTACTCTCAATTCTCAAATATGAGTACCTTTAGAGATCAATGACAAAATGAAATTTTTTCTTAACAGTGGGGTGATATTCAAAGTAGCCAATTGCAAAATTGCTCATTTTTATTTAGGACAATAATAAATTTGAACATTTTTCTTTCTAATAATAATAAATAAAAGTTTATATTTCTAACCCTAGAAATTGTAGAAACATAGATGAATCTTTTACCTTGAGAGTTAAGATATACTTTTGAAATTGTAACCTTGCGGCAAAATGTATAAGAAAAAAGAAAGAGGAATTTTTAGTTTTATTTTGTATGTGGAGCGAGGAGGGGATGCTTTTTCTATTTTAGTTAAGTGATATTTGTTGAAGATTTTCCACACGAGGAGAGATCGATTTTGTGGCGCCTCATTACTATTCCCTCCATTCCAAAATAAGTATCGTTTTAGTAAAAAAGTTTGTTTCAAAATAAGTATTGCTTTAGAAATTTAAGACAAAAAATAGTAATTGTTTCTAATTATACATTATATTAAATAAGTTTTTAATAGTGTTCAATTCTAAAAAAACATCTAATAAATAGGGGTAACTTAATAATTTATACCTTATGTATTTTTTTTAATGGACGTGAAATGAGATAAAACGACACTTATTTTGAAACGGACGGATAGTTTATATTGGTAAAAGTCTTTCACACGGGGAGAGATCGATCTTCTGGCGCCTCATTACAAATATAATTTTAGTTTGTGATCATTTTTACATTAGATCGGTAAAAGTAACATGGAAAATTGACAAATAAAGTAAATAAAATCATTTTTTGAGTTTAATTTCATGGTCGACATACTAAAAAAAGAAGAACAAAAAAAACTGTTGACTCACATAAAATGGATTGACATACAAAACAAAAGAACAAAAAAAAACTGTTGACTCACAGGAAATGGATCGACTTAATTTTCTAACAAAAGAAAACAAAACAATAAGAAAAAAGAAAAAAGAAAACAAGTGGACCATTTGTCTCAAGTCCACATCAGCAGCGTAACGTATTTTCCGGTAAACTGTGTGGACATTCTACCTGGAAAAAAAAAAAAAAAAACCTTCAATTTCTTTCTTTCTCTCTCAAATTCATTCTATCAATCCTGAATTATCAATTCCAAATTTTAATTCTTTAATTCTTTCACACCGTCAAACCTTTCTCTCTTCATGTTTCATCATTTCTTGATGATGATACAACTATTACTATAGTTTTTCATTTCGTTTAAAAGTTAATTGTAAAAAGTGAGATGAACGTTACAAAAATGGACGTAAAATCACGTCTAACACGAGGAATATCACGTCAATTCTCAACAGGATCATTAAGAATGAGCGGTAAATTCAGTTTCAAAAGACAAAACTCAATGGATCCAAGAAACAACAACATGCGTTTCAGTTTTGGTAGACAATCATCACTTGATCCAATACGTAGATGTCCATCATTCGAAAATGAAACAGTTGCTGTACCAGATAATTTAGATTCGACTATGCAGTTGTTGTTTTTAGCATGTAGAGGTGATGCTAATGGTGTTAAGGAATTGCTTGATAATGATGATGTTGATGTTAATAGTATTGATTTAGATGGAAGAACTGCTTTGCACATTGCTGCTTGTGAAGGACATGTTGAAGTTGTTAAGCTTTTGTTAAGTAGGAAAGCTAATATTGATGCTCGTGATCGATGGGGAAGCACGGTAAATTTTCGTGATTTTTTTTTTTTGGCTCGTAAATTGTATTGTTTGTCGTGATTTTTAAAAATGGTAGTTTCAGATTATGTGTCGTTTTAGAAGTTCGAGACGAAAGTAATTATTTTTCCCATTTTACGCCAATGAACCCGAATTATGACAAATGTTTCTTATTGTTGTTTGTTGTTCTCCTTGATATGCTGTCCCTGATAATTTTTGAAATTTAAGTACAAGTAAATATGGTGAAATCGTAATTCTAATTTTACCGAGGGAAAATATGTAAGGAGGGGAGCTGGAACTAAACTTTTAATTCTGAAGAAACTTTAGCTAAGTTTTTGGATAAAACTGTGAAGATATTGTGAATGAATGTTGGTTTGTCTGGAAAACAATTCTGAAGAAACTTTTAGCCAAGTTTTTGGATAAACTATGAAGATATTGTGAATGAAAGTTGGTTTGTCTGGTAAACAATTCTGAAGAAACTTTTAGCTAAGTTTTTGGATAAACTGTGAAGATATTGTGAATGAATGTTGGTTTGTCTGGGAAACAATTGTGCTGCGAATTTCTTCTGTAATTTGTGAAGAATCATTAGAAGGATTAGATAAAGAAGAAAATTTAAGTGATAGAAGATGAGAAAGAACTTACTTAGGTCTTATAGAATCTAAAAGGTTTCAAATGGCTTTGGTGATCTAACTTGAAATCGAAAAATGCAAACTTGTGACATTTACAGACTACTATGTATCTCTTTATTTTTTTATTCATCTTTTTCGCATTTGGGTAATATACTATTTATAAGGGTCCAAATGCACCCCTTGAACTTCCTTTATTATGATGGCAGGCTGCAGCTGATGCGAAATACTATGGAAACAATGAAGTTTACAATATCTTAAAGGCCCGGGGGGCCAAAGTCCCGGTAAGTGGGAAGATAATTTTCTGGTTAAAGTGAGCTTTATGATATTATGGCGCTGAGTATTTGTCACGTTGCTAGAAACTCAGAAACACACCAATGACTGTAGCAAATCCTCGAGAAGTTCCAGAATACGAACTAAATCCACTGGAGCTTCAAATCCGGAAACGGGATGGAATCTCGAAGGTAAGGTCTCTCTATGTTTTCAAACTAAGCATTGGGATGTTTCAGTTTTGGTAAATGATGAAAGCATTAAAATGCCATGTTTGCAGTCAGCATAAGCAAAATTCAAAAGTTATACTAGTTAGCTCTTTGATCTTCACTAGGAGAACTATACACTACGTTAGAACCGATATTCAAAGATACAACCTTCTTCCATGAAACAAAATTGAAATGGACAGTGCTCCGATGTTTCTATAGAAAAGATTGACTACTGCTACTATGCTCGGTCCATATCTATCCATAACCAGGAGATCATCTTGGTACAAATTTATCTGAAATCAGTTTTAGTTCTCCTCTTGAACTTGTGATGATTGCAGTGAGTACTTTGTCGTAACTCTCAAATTTTAGGTATACTTCTATATTTTCAGTTTGCTGAATTGGTGAAACTTCTTAATTCAATTATGTCATCAACTGTAGTTCATTTGGCAACAAGTTAATATTAACAAAAATCAACATTACTTCATAGGAGGCCTAACCTTAAATTTTCAACTTTTGCAAACTTTTGAACATTTTATTTCCTGCTTTGCTTCCTGAAGAAAGCTATGAACATCTGCACTGACTTACCCCCCCCCCCCCCCCCCCCGAAGCAATTTGTGCTTGATTTCGCGTGGCTAATTCTTCAATCTTCTCTTAACAACTTTGCTGCGACTCTTTTTTTGCCTCCAACAGGGTTCGTATCAAGTTGCTAAATGGAATGGGACAAAAGTTTCTGTCAAGATACTTGACAAGGATAGCTATGCAGACCCTGAAACCATGTATGTTGTCAGTGTATTTTCTTTTGATCTCCTAATTCTTGACCATAGGCCACATTTCTGTTATTGGATTTAGAAATAGGCTTTACCAGAGGGACATGCGTATTTTGGACTTCAGCTAGTAACCGTGTTGCCTGATTAGCTGTGACTAGCAAGCTTTGTCATGATACATTGATCTGGATATTGAATTAGTTGTGCAGCTTTGGTGGATGATTTATGCAGCTTAGGTTGCCTTGTCAGATTTTGAAGAAAACAACGGTTTATATATTTCCTCTCTGGAAGATTGAGTTGAGATTGAGTTGACGGATGTTGAACTTTAATTTGTAGCAATATGGAATAAGTTGAGGATCACACCTGGTCCTTCTGGAGGCCTTCTTGTTAGGCTTTTCCCCCAATTTCATCCTAACATTTCTCTGAAACCAGAATTTATGAATGCAAAATTGTATAAGCTTCTTTGCAATTTTCTACTCCCTAGTTAAGGAGACGTGGATTCTTCTACCTTGGTTTGTAGCATAATACATAATAAGTCGATGCTCACATCTGTTGTTTGTGGTAGCGTCCTCGCGCAGTTTACTTCTTTCATCCTAACTTACGATGCATAATTGTGCATCCTAAGTTACTACCACTTGCTGTGGTTGTCAGGGTTCTTCGAAGGGAAACTGATACCTATATCTTTTTTTCTGGTGCCTGTCTAAATTAAAAAACTTTATAATCTTCACTCTTGTGTGATTGCCGCAAATTTTCGCTCAGTCATTGAAGTGATTCAGGGGAGATGCTTTATTTCCAAATGCCTTGATTCATGAGAGGACAGAACTTTAGTTTTACTTCAACATTATTAGATCTTTTAGATTATCTTCTGAAGTGTATCTTTGTCTAAATTATTGATGAGAACTTTTGGTAAGTGGGGAGAGTATTTTGAAGTTGAGATCGAATGCTTAAAGCAGCTGTTTGCACATAATTCACATTTTTCTCCTAGCAGAACCTTCTTTTCCTTCATTATGTTCTTTTGGCTTCTCATTTCAACAAATCAATTTGTTGTTATTTAGGATTGTCAATTCTTATTTTTCCGTGAACTGTTTATATTCTTGATGCTAAGATCGCCTTAATTCCATTTCCTTGACATGCAGAAATTCTTTCAAGCATGAATTAACTTTGTTGGAGAAAGTACGGCATCCTAATGTGGTTCAGTTTGTTGGAGCTGTTACACAAAATATACCAATGATGATAGTACTAGAGTATCATCCAAGTGTAAGCTCTCTCTATTTCTCCATCTCACCCCCCTCCCCCCAATTCCCTTCTTCACTCATATCCATCTATACGCTATTGTCAATATTGTATGTTATTATGCATACATAGCATTGAGAAACATTCAATCAGCTGCTACATGAAAAGAACATTCAATTTTGTGCTGTGAGTTCTCTCCTGATGTATTTTCGTTCTTATCGATTTAATGCGCTCTATTGTTTCTTGGCTTAGCTTTCCAATGGGTAATGTATTCATGTATTCTTGATTTTTCAGGGTGACCTACGTAGCTATCTTCAGAAGAAGGGACGTCTATCTCCTTCTAAGGTTCTAAGATTCGCTCTGGATATTGCCAGGCAAGTCTGATCTCTTTCATACTTACCGAAAACAAAATCTCTATTAGTACATCTGAGATCTTTTATTTGTATGCTGATAAGATGTTCTAATTTCTTTGGTTGCATCCTGTTTCCGTCATATGAACTTATTTTCAGGGGCATGAATTATCTTCATGAATGTAAACCGGACCCAATCATCCATTGTCTTCTAATGCCAAAGTAAGAAAACTAAATGCTTCATGATTCTCATATATTAAATGACCATTTCAATGTAATCGTCGCAATATGTACTTCTTTTAATGTTTGTAATTTTTGTAAGGTGCCAGAAATATTTTGCTGGACAATGGTGGTCTATTGAAAGTTGCAGGATTTGGTTTGATTAGATTGTCAAACATTTCACCTGACAAAGCAAAGTTGCTGCAACCTCAAGCCATTGACCGTGCAAGTAAGCATTTAAATTCAAGCACATACAGTTTAATCACAGTCTAATAATAGACAAAAAAAGAGCCTTCTAGTTTGATAATTATTGTCCATTTCAAAATTCAGGTGATGGACTTAAGTGTGTTCTTATTTCATGAGACGAGCAGTTGTAACTACAATACCTATTGACTACAGCATTCTCTTTCTTGTCACTTGTAGGTCCCTATATAGCACCTGAGATTTATAAGGACGAAATTTTTGATAGAAGTGTGGATGTATATGCTTTTGGAGTTCTAATTTATGAGGTAAAGATTCAATTTCATATCATTTAACTTATGGCTGCATTTCTTTTTGCTGCGTAATTCTTTTAGCTAACAGGGACATGTGTTTTATGAAGTAAATTTTAACGTTCTTCTTTTCTTATATGTTTTTTTTTTTTTTTTTTTAAATCTAGTCAATTTTTCCTACCAAATCAGAACTATTTTAGATTCCTTGTTTTTCCACTTTACTGGCACACTTAAAACATGAATGATCAGTCTTCCTCAAATATTGTGTTCTGTATGCTTCAGATGATTGAGGGAATACTACCGTTTCATCCTAAGTCACCTGAAGAGGCTGCTAGGTTGATGTGCAAAGAGGGTAAAAGACCATCATTCAAGTCAAAATCTAAGTATCCGCCGGACCTTAAAGAGTAAGCGCAGCTATTCATTTTTATTTTTAATTCTTGAACGCAATCTGGTCATTTGCAGTATGTATGCAGTTATAGAGTAGCAACATCACGTACTAATGCAGCAGATGTTCCATGTCATACTCGTAACCGTTCTAACGGATATGACTTCTTTGTGAAAGGATTCAGAAAACGATTGGTGTTAGCTGTTGTGTTTTACAGAAGTAATGTGCAACTTTCTTTGGTTTCTTCTATCTGGCTGCTTAGTCCAGTATTATGTGTTATCGTTTGTCTTTAAACTTATATTCTCCGATTTGACGTTCTTTTCCTACCAGAGCTCTTTGAAGATCTTGGCATTTCTAAGTGGACGATGATTTATTTTCCTCTGTCCATCCATCTGATGATAAAATATCCAACTTTACAAGTGTGCATTACCTTATTTTAGATTTCCTTATATTTTACCAATCTTAAAGAATATAACAAGAAGATTGTTCATGATCAGGCCTTCTTCCCCCACCATAATTTTGCAAGGCTCTGTCTATCTAAAATACTTTCGTTGATCTTATTACTTTAGGATAAGTTCAGTGATGATTTTCGTGTTTCTTTTACTAAATTTGCTGAAATGTCTAGGTTGATTGAAGAATGTTGGCATCCGGATTCTTTTATACGGCCAACATTTTCGGAGATCATTGTGCGCATGAATAAAATTGTTGCAAACTGCTCAAAACACGGATGGTTGAAAGATACTCTAAAGCTTCCCTGGTAATGCTTCCCCTGCACTATTTTGTGTAATATGAATCTTTTTTCAGTTGTTTACAATATTCAAAGGTCCTTGGACCAAGAAGAAAAGATTTAGCACTGTGGATAACTTCTGCAAGAATTGAAATTGCTTCCACCCGGTGATTCAAGCATTAGAATTTTTACATTCTCACACACTTTCAGTTTTTCTGTTTTTAATTTAAATTGTAACAACATATCCATGTGCAAAGCATAACTGACTTGAGTGGCGACCAGTGAACTATATAACGAGCTTATGAAGTTGTAGACCAAAGCAGCTTTTGACTTTCAAGAAACCCGACAACAGAAAGTTTGTTCTGCTAGTTGAAATGTATGATAATCTGGTCTAAAAGTTTAAGTTGTTAGAGAGAGTACACATTTATTTTCTTAATCATTTCTCCAGCATACTATGTCGTCTTACTTTATCAAACCAGTCACCCATTGAAATATAAAGTTTACTAGTTCTGTATAGAAGTTCTGCCAAATTAAATTTGGCTGAACAACTTCAAACTTCATATTTTAGTTCACTTTTGCACATTCGTCTTGATTATTTTCTTTTACCATTTTTTTACTGAGTGCATTACCTTGTGACGAGACATTTAAGGTATATTACAAGATTGGTTTTCCATCGTAGGAACATCCTTAGATGAATTTCTTGGTGCAGGTTATAGAGTGCAACAAATTACGTTGACCTTGGACAAAGCTAAGATCCGGTGGAGAATATTGCCACAAGATTCTCGTAACTATTCGATATAATGTGGATGTGTGGCAGATTATGATATCATAGTAAGCCTTGTGCAGTCTTTGCAAGAATCGTTGATCGTGTTGTTGGACCAAATAAAGGAAGATCGCAGGGTGTGAGTGATTGGAATAAGAATTGAAACTTCAGGCACAGTGCTTCTTCTAGTTTGAGTAAGCTGGAACTCTGATATATCATCTCTTAAGCTTCTTTCTTAGTCTATTTATAAGCTTCCACTGGACCAACTTGTATCTTGCTGTATAAGGAAAAAGGAAAGATATCATCCTATATTTTTCTTGTTTGATATGTTAAGCGAACTGATGAGAATTCATTCTGCAACTATTGTATAAATGTATTCGTCTATATTATCTCCTGCACTTCTGCTACCTACACATAAAAAACCAAAAGAAGTGAGTAATTACTGATCTGACTTTCCCCATTGAATTTAATTTTCCCCAGTTTATGGTTTCATTCACTTTAAAATCCAGAATTTTAGTTCCTTAGGATGAAGTACAACCTGAATAAGTCCTATCACCAAGCCAATACAGCATGTATCACCAACAAATATATCTCTATCTTGTTGAAGGATAGCTCAAGTGAAAGGCAAAATGACTATTAGCTGTCAGCAGCCAGAAATTCTAGCAAGGAAATGAAAGAGTTAGAACAATGTTATAGGATAAGAAACTAACGTTTGTGGACTCCTAGTAATATGAACGTTTAAATGCACCGGCAGCCAAACTTAATTACCGGCACTGATATGTATATTATATTTATATTATATCCATATTATATGTATAGTAAATGTATATTCAAGTATAAATATACAAAACCTATACATTTAGTGGCTATTTTGTAAAACTAGATCGATTATCCAAAAGTATTGTGCAGTTATGTAGGGTACTAGCTTATTCTGTGGATTCGTCAGGAATGGAAAGAATAAAAGAAGATCTATATTTTCAAAATTGAGCTTCTACTCATAATCTTGTTAGAATCTTCATAACAGAAACAAGGAGAAAAGTCTTAGCTGGTTTCCTTGTAATTTGTGACTATCCTTGCTAAAGACAATGTAGAGTGAAAATAACCAAGTCCAAAGCCATTGAATTCTTAGTCATTAATTGTCCAAATTGTTCAATTTTTGCTTTTTTGTTCTTTCTGTTTTTGCAATTTTCAGTATCGACACTTTAACGTTTTCTTATGCTTCTCTCCCTTATAAATTTCCACTTCCATGTGTCACATTTTTCAAACATATGTGGGAAAAGAAGTTGAAGGAATCAAGAAACAAAATATGGGAACAATACAAGAGGTTTTTCCAAAAAAAGCTCATGTTCTAGCCATCCCATTACCAGGACAAGGCCACATAAATCCCATGTTACAATTCTGTAGAATTTTAGCCACAAATTATGGCATCAAAATCACCCTACTTCTAACAAATAATATCACCAAATCCATGCAGTATGCTCCAACTAATAGTTTAATTAACATTGAAACAATTTCTGATGGCACTGAAGAAAGCAATATTCAAGATAATAGTGTCGTGGCATTTTTTAAACAATTCCAATCAAAAGTTTCCCCTAGCTTGGTTGAAATTATTGAGAAAAAAAAAAAATCTAGCCAAGCTGTGAATATTCTTTTATATGATTCTGTTATTCCATGGGCTTTGGATATAGCCAAAGAATATGGTTTATTTGGAGTTTCATTTTTCACTCAATCTTGTTCTGTTACTGCTGTTTATTATCATATGATGCTAGGAACAATGAACAATGATGATTCTTTAGTTTCATCAGTGCCTAATTTTCCATTGATGGGAACTAAAGATTTGCCTTCATTTTCTTACTTTAAGGATTATTCAAAAGATGTTATGCTGCTTCTTCTTAATCAGTTCTCTAATATCCAGGAGGTAGATTGGGCATTGTTTAACACATTTGACAAGCTGGAAGAGGAGGTAATTTAACTTAATTTTAAACGATTTTCGTTTCAATTTATGTGACACGTTTGACTAACCGGAAGAGGAGGATCTTTTCTGTGTATGTGGCGGAAAATTCTGGCGATTCGTTAGGATTTTGCCAGACATCCAGACCATCACCATCTTGTTGTGTAGAAATTTCGGCAACATAGTTTTGCTTCAAATTGTTCCAAATCAACTCCAAAAGATTCCAAATTTAATTTGTTAATTCAACCTTTAGTGCTAGTTGGCAAGAATTTTCAATTGTTAGATTCAACACAAACTTTTAGAAGTCAATAGACCCAACAATGGTGTTCTTCAAAAACTTTCGACAACCAATTGGAAATAATCACAAATAAGCAATGAGTCTTTAGTTTTCTAGTACACATAAAAAAAATGGAGAGAAGGGGGAGAAGGAATTCCTAGCAAACGTACACAATTTTTTTAACGGGGTTAACCAGCCTTTTAAAAGGTCACCCCGCAAATTAAAATGGGCTAATATTTAGTAAATGGACAGAAAAGTATTTAAGTTATATACACCGATAGTGTCAAGATCTTTTTACATCATTAGTATACGTAAAATAACAAGATGTAGCATGTTAGCTATCATTTTTATCAAATTGTCAGTTAATGCTTATCATGGAAATGTTCTTGTAATTATACATTAATGACCTGATTGTGTCATGGGCGGCTCTAAGGCTAAGCCACTTAGGTCGTTGCCTTAGGCCCCCAACATTTTGAAGGCCCCAATTTTTTTAAGAAAATTTATTATTATTATCATTACATACTATATAATTTATATAAATAATTATTATAAATAAAAGTGTTAAAGTATATTTTTTGTTATTTGATTAAGGTTAGTCTATATCAATAAGTTCATAAATTATGATAATTTTCTTCACACATTAATTTGTATATTTTCTTTACTCATCAATTTTAATTTTATCCTTTTTATATAGGAATTAAGTTATATAGACAACATAATGAATTTCTTTTACAATCTTATTTGAAACTGCATGGACAAAAAAACATTCACAAACGGATTTTCTTTTAGTTTAATTTAATATATTAGGTTATTTACAATTTATTGATATTCACCCATGAATGCTACTTAATTAATAGAACGAACTACACTTATCGTTAAAATTGATCAGAAGGTGTAAGTATTTTTGGCACAGTCAATGCTCAAAACATAAACCATTACGTTATATATGTTCATTTCTTTTTCTTGTCTGTGATGATAGCCAAATCAAAATTTTCACTTTGAGTTTGGACCTAAACATCGAAAAATCCACCACTTTATTCTTTGTTCTCTTCTTCCTATTTTTCTTAAATTTGCTATTCTTTTTATCTTAAATTTATTTGTTGTTAAGAAGGCAATTTTTTTTTTGTTAGTGTATAAATTTTATAGAATAAATTTAACTGCCTCTCAATATGATTTCGCCTTAGGCCACGAGATCCGTCGAGCTGCCCCTGGATTGCAATAAAATAAACTCCAAGCAAAATACTAATAACAAGTAAAAAAATTAGCACCTTCCTAAAAAAGAACTCATGTATGTGGAGCAATAATATAGTTTTGTAACACAAAACAATTTATAAATAAATAAATCCTCTTTCTGCACATATTGCTAGGTGGTAAAGTGGATGGCAAGCAAATGGCCAATCAAGACAATAGGACCTTTGATTCCCTCAACATATTTAACCAAAACTCACAATGATAATGGCAAAGAAGACTCTCGAATCCATCTATTCAAACCAGATTATGAATCTTGCATGAAATGGCTACACGAGAGAGACGATAACTCGGTGATTTACGTATCATTTGGGAGCGCTGCTGGAGTTGAACAAGAACAAATGGAGGAACTTGCATATGCTTTAAAGGAAATCAATCAATATTTCTTGTGGGTTGTGAGAGATTCTGAAGAACATAAACTTCCTAAAGATTTCAAGTCAGAGTCATTAGAAAAAGGTCTTATTGTGAAGTGGTGCAATCAACTTGATATTTTGAATCATAAGGCAATTGCATGTTTCTTGACACATTGTGGATGGAATTCTACTCTGGAAGCATTAAGTATGGGGCTGCCAATGATAGCTATACCACAATTTGTTGACCAAATGACTCATGCAAAGTTTATTGAAGATGTGTGGAAAGTTGGAATACGACCTAAATTGAACAAAAAAGAAATTGTCACAAGAGAAGAAATTAGTACTTGTATTGATGAAGTTGTTCATGGAAAAAGAGGAAAGGAGTTTAAGAGAAATGCTCTTAAGTGGAAGGATTTAGCCAAACAATCAATGTTTGAAGGTGGAAATTCCCGTAAGACTATAGAAGAATTCATTTCAAAAGTCACGTCTCTTTAAATTAGACACTTGCTATTGAGTACCTAACTACTCTCTCCATCCCAAACTTATGTGGCACCTTGAGTTTTTCTTTGACCGCAATTTATTTATATGCTATTTTAAATATTTTAACTTGTTAATTATTGTGACATATAGTACTTCTTATGCAGTTTCCAGATATGTAAATTTTAATTTAAAAATTTATAAGATGCTATGTCTAAATTTATGGTCAAAATTAAGAAATTTGGCTCACGAAATCCAAATTGTGCCACATAAATTAAGACAGAAGGATTAAAAAAAAAGTCGCCCTCTATTGAAAATTGAATAAAATTGCATCAAGAACACTCTTTCTCAAGATCCAAATTATGATGGTACGCCGTCGATGACATACATACGTAGGGAAAGACATGATAAATCAGAAATGTCTAGAGAAAAGTTTATCCAAACACTAGTAGAAAAGCTTGAATTACATAGGGATTTTTTCCGCGAGTAATTCCTATGGATTTTCAAGCGAAAATCTAAAATTTCCTAAATTGTATAATATTTACCTACGGATATGATTTCTCTAGGTAAACCGACACATAATTTTGCCGCAATTTAGCACCAAAAATTTAACTGGGGATTTATTTGAGAAAATAATCCCCGGATATCACTTTCGTAAGTAATTCCGCAGGTAACCAATAAAAATATGAAAGTTTTATTTTCTTTGTGTATTCATAGGAAATTTCCCAGGTAACGATACTTTTGGATTTATCTAAGGATTATTTCTTGGAGATATACTTGGGGATTATATTGCTTAAGAATTTACCTGGGGATTTAGTCACTGCGATTTTACTTGGGGATTATTTCATGAGAATTTACCTGGGGATTATAAGTACCTAGGGAATTACCTGAGGAATTTGTTGCCGCTATTTTACCTAGAGATAATTTCTTGAAGATTTACCTGGGAATATTACACAAATATAGCACCGCTTGTACAATTTAACTGTTGAATCCTCTTAATTTTTAGCTTCAAACCTGTATTTCCATTTATTCAAACCTGAAACTTTCTCAAATGGCCGACTCTCATTTACTTGACCTGTCTCGGTCCGAATTACCTAATTTTGATTATAACCATACTTTCGAGCATATTTACTTGCTATAGCAGATACAAAAGAAATTATATAGACTCAAGACGGTTAAAATAATTCAATTAAATCTAATTGCTCATCATATTCTTGTCTTTCCTCCATTAAAAAAAATCTTTATTCTCTTTAAGTTTAACAATAATTAAACAGAGTACAAGTTTCAGAAAACTAAATATTTTTCATTGAAAAAAATCTTCAAGAACCTAATACTGAATTAAAATATTTAAATTTTATGAGATACAAGTGAAAGTAAATGAAGAAATTGAAAGTAGTTATTATGTAATCCCAGACCCCACTTATGGGATTACACTCTGGGTATGTTGTTGTTATCTTGCTGAAGAAATTGTTATTATCCTCATGTCTAAAATATAAAATTAGTAAAATATAAATTTTGCTCATGTCGAGCTAAATTTATGCATATAAACGCAATTACGTAGACAAGAAGTATTGATCCTAGCAAATATAGAAACTGAAAGAGAAAATAATCATTAGTATCTTTGGTACACTCGTGGAGATACTCAAAAGATAGAAAAGCTCTTACAATTTGGTTTTCTTAACTTTTAACTTGCTTGGTCCTCGTTAGATACTGAGTCAATAATAAGAGTCTGTGACTTGCATGAAAAATAATTAGGTTTCGTCATATATATAACTCTTAAAAATTCTTAATGACTAAGGCTCTCGGCGTATGATGGTCTATCTTGCGCCACCGTGCAATTGCCATGGCAAAGAGACGAGGAAGGGGACGACCACCCAAGCAAACCCTAGCCCAATTTGTAAGCTCGGTGAGCCCAAAAGGAACACCAACTACTAAAATAATTAATGAAGCCTCCACATCAAATCCACAGCTACCGATTTCTGGTGGTCAGAAAACAACAACTGGGATAGATGGAAAAGTGCAAAATACACAGAATAACATGGAGCAAACAACAACAACAACGAAGCAAACACCGACGGCGAGTGAATATATGGAAAACCCAGTGTCAATTGAATCTCGATCTGAAAATTCCAAAGTGGATTCTATGCCTCAAAAACCAAATGCTAAAAACCCTAATGAGATTCCGACAGTACCTAGTCAGAGTGGAACTAAGGGAGCTTCTACTCAAAGTCCTCAACCAGGTGACCAACAGAGAGGGAAACAACTAAGAATATCTAAAGAAATAGGGCAAGTGTTACAACAGCAGCTGCACCAGGAATTGAATGAGTGTGTACCCAAATGATGACGAGCCACAACAAGTCCCTGCTAAGCCTTGGGCCAATCTGTTCAAGAAGAACCGATTAGCATCACATGGTATGCCACTAAACTATATACCCCCTGTTATTGTAAATGGTAAAACAGTAGCTCAATTAGATAAAACAGAAGTGGAAAGGGAAACTGAGAAATGGAAGTGTGCGCTAATTGACTATGTGATGGGTAAAACTCCGGGGTACAATGTGATGAGGAGATATATAGAAAGAACTTGGGTGAATGTTGCAGCACCAGAAATATATTTACATGAGGATGGGTATTATATAGTGAAGTTCTTAACCATAGAAGATCTGCAAGAAATTTATATTCAGGGCCTCATTCCTTCAATAACATGCCACTTATACTTAAACAATGGACGACACACTTTGATTTTAACAAAGAATTTCTAACAAAGATGCCTCTTTGGGTGTGCTTTCCTAACTTGCCTATGAATTGTTGGAGTAGTGATTCACTCAGTAGAATAGCAAGTACAGTGGGTCAACGATCTCTTATAGACTCGAACCCGTGAACCGGTAATCACAACTGGACTGGTTACAGTTGGGCTGGAATAGCTTCATCTATCGAGTGGGATTAATCAAATCGTATTTATCTGCTTGAATAATTAGACGTGCAGACTAACAAAGTTAAGTTTATAAAGAAACAATTTAAATCAACCGATAATATACAAAAATATAGGACATTGCATGATGTACACAAATGTACATGAAAAAAAAAATCAATGATTTAGCAAATATATTGTAACTACTTTATTTGCATGAGACATAAGCTACTATATGACAACAAGTTCGTGTGCAGGAGTTAGCTACGTAAATAAGTAAATGTGGGTAAGTAGTGAATTTGTTGTTATAATTCAACCAAAATAATGTCATTATACATGTTATCAAATATTTTATCTTGTGTTGCAATTCTATCACAAAAATTAGTCTTGATTCATCTCACTGATCAAGTGGCCAGGCTAAAGAAAAATGTATATACATATATATCATGTGTAAACTGAAATATATGGAGATGTCAACGTGTCTCTTTCTGACTCATCTATTAACAATGAACTAAGGAGCGGATAGAAATCCCTCGGAAGATACAATATGTAACACCCCGAAAATTTTAAGCTAACACTTGAATTTTCAATTGATCATATCTTGATAGTAAGGGTATATTTTATTTCGCACTTCCTAAACAAGAATTTGACGATATTTGGAACTTGTTTAAAGTGTCATGGTGTAGTTATATAAACTACTCCTACTATTTTTATCTTAAGTAAATTAAGAAATGGAATAGATATTTAGTATTTTGGGCAACCACTTTTTCATATTTATCCAAAGTATTATATAAAACTTTTGTGACATACCTTTTCCCAAAGCACCTCTTATTTTCATTCCTTCATGCCAAAGAAAATCCCAATCCTCTCTCCTTATCATCAGAAATATTACACCAAAACCTTCAGGTTCTTCAACTAAATCAACCATCAAGAATTGTTCCTGTTGAACCACAAGCTACTCCTCTCTTTTGTGGTATATATACTCTAGTACAAGCTAAGGGAAATTGGCTAAGGAAGTCGACATATTTATTTGATCGTTGCTTTGGGGATTTATAACTTCTTGATGTTTGTTTGAGCTTTAGAAGCACTAAAGCTCCAAGATTTGCACCTAAACTTGAACTTTTCTTTCAATTTATTTTGTTTGAGATATTGTGAGAAGATTGAATCTTGGTGAAATAGTATCTACATTAAATTGTTGTCATATTGATTTTGTTGTTACTTTAATAGTTTACTTGCTTTGTTGGTTGAGAATTGAGACACTTCAATATGATAACGTTATCATTGAGGGCATTATTTTGTAATTGAGTTATGAGTATGTTAAAATCACATTGGTGTTATGTGAAGTATTTTTGTAAGATGACTTAATTCGCCCACACATATGGATTGCTTGAGCATTATTGCATTCTTGTCGGGACATTGTCCTTCTTGTGATAGTGACCTTGTCACTTATAATGACATACCTCATGGTATTGTTCGGATCTTGCCCATCTTGACTTTGGATTTACATTTCATCTTTACGATGGATTTTTGTCCATTTTCGAGTATGAGTGAAAAGCCACTTTCAACATGGCTCTTGATTCTCTTGATTATTGGATGACGACCCTTATTGATTTCGGATCTTACCCATCTTGACTTTGGATTTATATTTCATCTTGATGATGGAATTTTATCCATTTTCGAGTATGAGTGGAAAGCCACTTTCAACGTGGCTCTTGATTCTCTTGATTATTGGGTGGCGACCCTTCTTGATTTGGGCTTCGGTCCTTCTTGTTATTTGATTATGCTTGATGTGATGGCATGACGTATGTGTTGGGAGAAATTAATTAACTAAATGACTTTCTCGAATTAGCTTGGGAAGCTTTCTTGACACTAGAGATATGAATATTATTATTTGGAACTACTTCTTGGGTTGATATTTGATTCTCTTGAATATCGTATATAGCTTACTTTGATAAGTCTATTCCTTGAATTTAGTTCTTGGACTTATTTTTGACACGTAGCTCACTATTGAATTAACTAATTGAATGACATTTCATGAATTAGCTTCGAAAGCTTTCTTGACACTTGGTATTTGAAATATTAGTATCTTGAACTATCTTATGGTTTGGTGGTTCTCTTGAAATGCCGCACATTGATTATGTACTTGATGATAAATCGGATAAGCTTATGTCTTGAATTTACTTCTTGCACTCACATTTGATACATAGCTCACTATTCAATTAACTAGTCGGTGAACCTTTTTGAGTTAGCTTTGCAAAGCTTCTTGACATTTGAGATTTTTAATATTGATATATTGAACTATTTTATTATTAAATATTTGATTCTCTTGAAACAATTTTACCTTCATTAAGTACTTGATGAGGATTTTGATATGCTCATTTCTAGAATTTATTTTTGTACTCCTTACATAACATACTTTTTTATATGAAATGTTAGTTAAGTTTATGTGCCACTAAGCTTTATGCGCCACTAAGTTTTATGCTTAGCGATAGTTTGTTACTATCGTAGGTGATGTTCTGAGGGAGACTTAAGGATGGCTATTTGAAGTAAACTATTTGGAAGCTTAGATGAAGATCACATTTGCATGAGCATGTTCGTTTTGTATACTATTGGGGACTTGTACGTGATCCATGTGATACACTTAAATATGCACTTTTGAATGAAATTTGGGTCATGATACTAATATTTTGTAACTTGATTTTGCTGAATGACTTGACTATTTTGGGAGTTTCCATGCCCAAATCTTGTAATATTTTAAATTCAGTACTTATGTTGAACTTGGGGAACTTAACTAGTTTGTATTTGAGATTGGGAGTTGAATTCATGACTGGTATGAGCCTTGGATGTTATAGCATGAAAAATATTTCTCTACTATGTGTTTGATGAATTCTAAAGTGTTGATTTAACTCAAAATATGTGTTGTCCATTTTTATGATTGGATATTTCTATGTTTTTTAGATCCTACTATGTTGAGATGTGGTATTTTGAAACTTGTTCACATGGGCCTATTTTCGCTACTAAATTATTGTGAATATCTTATTAAATAAATTTCTTCTGAACGTTATAAGTATTAAATTTGCTTTTGTTTCGTAAGTGGCATCCTCCCAAAAGGGGTGCTACACAATATCACGTCTAGAATCGTTACATCTCTATGACAGCTCTAAACAATAGTTCTCTTTCTTTAAGATTTGATAAAGGCTTATTAACTACGGACCATGCCAATAAAAGAAAGGATAGCCATTACATACCTGTCACTTGCTTGACAACTCAAGGAGCTCAACACGAGCAACACTTTTATCTACAATAATTATAACAATGCTATCAGTAAACTACGAGCAAGTCCATTTTCGTATATCGAAAGTTAAACTTATTCTATAACTAAACGGGCAGCATTTCCCCTGTTCTTTCACTTTCCTCAAGTCCACAATACGTACAACAATAACTCGAAACAACCAACAACTTCAATTACAAGTTTTACAACCCAAACAACGATACAACGAGCGGCAAGCTCGGCTACGACTATAAAACACACTCCTCCAATCTTTTCTTTCCTTCAAAACACATATCAATGACAACAATAACAATATACTCAAGTTACCCCTACAATTTCTAGCCACAACACAAGTTAGAAAATTACCAAACAGTCTAACATCACCAACAACATCAAAATACTATTTCCCGCTATTAATTCCATATTTCTCATCCTGTAATTTAGCTATGACCTGGATGAATTTAAATATATTAAGGAGAGGAGAATTTACCCTATATGTTAAGAACTACTCTTCTTCCACCTTACTTCACTTCGAAGAAATCCCTGATTTCAACAATGCGACAAAACAAAACAAGATCGAAGCGTACATAAAACTAGTAAGTTGTTATTGAGAACAATTAAATTTTTTGCTTCCTTGAAGTGGAAAGAAGGCTGCCACCATTTCTCAAAAAGGAAATGTAACACCCCGTAAATTTGAGTTAGGTGTGAATGTGTAAAAACTAGTATTAAGATGATATTTTAGCCATATGAATCTATTCGGGATGAATTCGGGTGATAAACAGTCGTTTTGAAGTCAAACCAAAAAGTGGAGTTCTTAAGGGCTTCTAAATTCGTCTAAATCTGAGACAGTCTACACTTATGGCCAGTTTTAAGGTATTTTCTTTGAGAATTTGAGAAAACCTATAAAATAAAAGTTGTAGGCCTCTGAAATACCTTTCTAACCCTATAAAGTGGGGCTCCAACAGAGCTACATACAGGGAGTTATGATCATTTTACTGAGCGAATATTGATTGTCGGAAAAAAATGTGGTGGGCGCGCGTCGCGGACCCAGCAAGGAAAAATTCAGCTGCAGACAAAAAAAAAAACATGATCAGGTGCTGAAACCGCGATGCAGACTCAGTACGGAGCGGGGAATATTTTCTGGTTCCGAATTTTTTATAAGTCCTACTTCGTTGTGTTATTTCTGACTTCATTTTAAACCTATTTTCTGAGGAAAAGAACCCTATAAAAAGTTTCTGTAAACCTAAGGTGAGTCTATACTCAATCTCCATCAATCATACACCAAAGTTCATCTCTCCAAACCCTAGGTTCTTGAAAAATTCAAGAAGAGAAAGAAGAGAGGCGTGTGGGATTCCATCAAAAGGTAAGACTCTCGATTTTATGAGATTATTATTGATGTTTGAACTAGTATAGAATAAACAAAGAGGTTAGAATCCACCAATTATTTCCATAAGATTCAAGAACAAGATTTAAGGCTTGCGAAAAACCCTAGTTTTCAAATTTCCAAGCAAACTTCAAGAAACTATTCAAGTTCTAATCTTTATCATCTAAAAGCATTGTAGTGTGATTATTGAATCTTAGAAAGTGAGTTTGAGCGGGATTTGAGGTATGTCTAGATTTTCCCAAAAATCTTTCTTGAAGTATGTCTAATTTTCAAAACCTTTCTTTGAAGTACGTTATCTTGCTTGAAATGTGTGGATGATTGTTTGTGACTTGAAATCTTCCTTTTGAATAAGAACATGATTATAACTCTTGTTTGGTGGAAGTTCTTTTGGAATTAAAGATGATTTCTTTTAGACAAGGTCATGTGTGTGTAGGGTCAAGCCCGCATCGAACCTTATACGATTTATACTACTTGTGAAACTCATTTTCTTTTTCATTATCGGATGATTGAACTCACTTTTCTAAAGGTTGGACCTTAAAACTTGTTTTGCTGTTGAATGGATTCCTTGAACTTGAAAATTGAATAAGAGATTTAAATAAGATTCTAAATCGGCTATGACTTGAAATGCCTCTATTTTGGGATGATGCCTTGAGAAGTGAGATTCGGCTCTAAGCCATGATTGATGATTTGGTAATATGCCATGATTTGTAATTTGTTTGTGTTTGGGCCTGTATGGACAAGTTGTGCTACTCCATAGGATGATTAGCCGTTATGGATCCTAACATATCGATAAAAGTAGTGTTGTGTCATTCCAGAGGACGATTGACCTCCATTGCTTCCTAGCCCAGAGTATCTATTGTTGCATTAGTCTAGAGGACGATTGATCTCCGAGGTATGTCGCCTGGTGCATTTGTTGTTGTGCTAGTCCAGAGAACGATTAGCCTCCGTTGGAGTATCTATTGTTGTGCTAGTCTAGAGGACGATTAGCCTCCTTAGTTTTCTAACCCAGAGTATCAATTTATTGATTTTTCCTGTGAGTGGCTTGTTTCGTACTTTGATTAGCCTGTGAGTGGCTTGTTTCGTATCTTGTTGCCTGTGAGTGACTTGCAGTGATAGTGAATTCATAAGTGAAATAATTGGCCTAGTAAGTGGTAAGGAGTTAAGTTAATCTGTCTGTCGTTGTTGGATTATTTGATGACTCTTTAATGTTGCTGACTTACTTTATTCCTGGGTTTAGAGTTGCTATTTTCATTGATATCATTTTATTGATCTTATTCATCATATCTTGTTTTGTTAACTATTGCCCCTTAGACACTCACTGAGTACCCATTACTCAGGCATACCATTGTTGTTTTTTATGGTATGTTAGGTATCATTGAGGAGCAGGTTCGTGATACGCCTACGACTCAAGAGAACTTTCTACTTTCGAGACTATTCGGTGAGCCCACATGATTGTTCGTGGGGCACCATTCTATCTTTACTTTTTTTTTTAGTATTTTAGTTTCGGGCTGCGTCCCGATGTTTTTAGACACTCTTTATTATCTAAGAAGCTCTATAGACAGTTGCCAGATTATGGGTAGTGTGTTGGAGTCTTGTGTGACTCATTGGGCATGTTGCCACATTTATTTACTAAATTTCTTATTTGACTTCCGCTAGGTTATCTCAAAGTATGATTGTTCTTTTATCTAACTTATTAATGATTGGTTTTCATATTTATTAAAAGATTATCGAAAGAGATTAAATGTCTATTGATTTTATAAGGTGCTTCCGGTATTGTTTATAGCATCGGATGCCTGTTACGCCTAGGGTGGGTTTTGGGGCATAACAAGCTTGGTATCAGAACTCGGGTTTAAATGCGTCCTAGTTGTTGTCAGTGTCTACGGAGCTGTCTAGTGGAGTTTTCCTTGTGCAGCCTGATCACCTGCATGACTGAGAAATCCCCAGGACATTTATAAGTGTTTTTTATCCTTCTTGATTCTAGAGTGTCTTGTAGAGCTTGAAATCCTATTAGGGTCACTCTAATGCGTTCGTTAATGCATGCCTATTACAGAAATGGCTCTAACACGATCCGAAAATGGTAACCGAGGACGTCCCGTGAGAGCTAATCGAAATCTTAGGGGCGCGAATGTTGATAACGGAAATAATGTTGGAAATCAAGCACCACCTCAAGCACCGCCTGCTCCTGCTGTTCCTGTTGCTGGTGTGCCTGAGATTGGTACGATACAAACTGCTATTCAAATGTTGACTATATTAGTTGCGGCTTAGCAACAGCGTGGAGGTGTGGAACCTCATGGTGGAGGCAGACTTAAACAATTCCTAGACTTAAAGTCACCAGATTCTTCGGGTCACGAGAGGTGGATGACCCCCAGCACTTTTTAAATGAGACTTTCAAGGCGTTGAGGGCAATGAATGCCCCTGGTTCCAAAGCTGAGAGATTTGCTTCTTATCAATTGAAGGATGTTGCTCACGCAGGGTTTGAGATGTGAGAGTCTGAGAGGGGTGATGCTTTAGCTCCTACGTGGGCAAAATTTGAAGAGGCGTTCATGGAAAGGTTTTTTTCTGATGAGGAGAGATTTTCTTCCATAACCCAAGAACTCCCCACCCCAAGAAATCAAAACCCTTGTTCAAGGACCAAAATTTTTGCCATAATCTAGCAACTTAAGCATGAAAATTTCGAAATTGAAGGCCATAACCAAGTTGTAGAATAATGAAAGAGAGTACATACCTTGAAATAGTTAGAGATCAGCAAGCCTTTTCCACAAAATGAACCTTGGGTATAGAGAGTTTCTTCCCTTTTCCTTACTATTAGGGTAGTATAATGACTAATGAAAGGGTAAAGTGGTTAAAAAGGGAAGTGCGGAGGGAGATGAGAGGTCAAAGAAGTTGAATATGGGGAGAAATTCGTGGGAAGGGAGTGGCTTTTTTTCGGTTCAAGGAAGGAATGGGAAGAGTATGTGTGTGTGGAGGGGGGGGAGGGTTAACTGAATTCACCCTAGTTTTAAAACTGCCCGAGTACTGCTGCGGCGGTGGATTTACCGCTACAGCGGTATCGCTATAGCAGTCGGCTAACCGCTATAGCGGGCTGCACTTTTTCCGACTGTGTTGTAATTTTTTCTTTTCGTGATGATAACTCGAAATCCTGCCTCCTATGGTGTAAGGTCTAGGAGTGTGACCATTACCCCACCCCACACCGTTCGAGGACGAACGGTGGTTTAATTGGTATCTGGTGTAACAACCCGTCTAGTCGTTATTTAATACTTTGCAAACCCAAGCCCAATCTAGGTCTACGATCTTAAATAGTAAGCCCCATGGGGTGTTTAAATGATTAATAGTGGGAAAAATTAATTTGGGAAAGAGTTGAAAATCGTGGGCCCGGGCAGAAGATGATCCGCTATAGCGACTAGAGTATCGCCGCAGCGGTCTGGCTATAGCGAACCGACGTCTGCCGCAGAGGACGTCAGGGACCAGTGGACGCATTTTTCTATACTCAGTTTTATATTTCACCCTCCTTTTTAATAAAAGACCATCCAAGGCTGCTATTAGGTTTCATAAGAAGAAAAACCCTTGCCACTAAGAAGAAGAGGCTTCTCCAATATTCTCCACATCTTTCCCTACAACTATCATCTCCCATGGATTCGGATAAGGGCTAGAAGGGTGAGTATTTCATGGAAATTCAATAGATGTTCGTCATCGAGGTAGGTTTCAGTTTACTTGAGTTAGACTTTGATTAGTGAATCGTATGCACATATAGCATTGATGGGAGATTGCATGATTAGGTCTTCGGACACGGAGTTTGGATGGATATATTCAATTTAACAAAAGTTATGTACAAATAGTAATTAAGGTAACAATGAGTATTTAATTGGGTACTAAGTGCTTCTATTGTGATGTTTATGCGTTACGGAATAGGAAGTGGTTATTTGTCGTGGTTAAAAAGGGGTATTTCGTTGTTTAGAATAATTATTCCTAGGTTTATTTGATTTCCATATTTATTGTCAAGTATATTGAAATATTCATATGATTATTATTCTTGTTAACAAAAAGGATTGCATTGGGTGGATTGAAGAAAGGCATAATAGTGCTACGCCCACCGAGGGCATAACTCATGACATTGTTTGCATTCATTGGTATCATTGCATATATTACATGTGGTTACGAGGTAATGCATGGAGCAAAAAGTCTTAGTAAGCATCAGTTGCACTTTCCGGCTTATGGCTGAGTTGGAACGAATATGTGGTACCGCGTGATAATCGAGCATTGGAGGTGATGTAAGGTTAAATATATTTACATATATAAAATGACATATTTTATTGGGGGTGAGGATGTGGCCTTGATTGTGACTCGGATCCGAGGTCTGAATCCAGAACGTGTGGTACATGGACGCCATGGGCCCTACAGCTCATGACTACTGAGCAATGACATCAGTTAACATGTATGTACAGCGTGATTTGGCCTTTGCATTGCATTTCATACGTCCATGTCCTCATGATTATGTGTTGTCAGTCTATCATATTGCATTGTGCATCTCTTATAATTGTATTGTATTGTGTGAGGTGTTGATCAATATGAAGGTGAGAGTAAGAGAGAATTACTAAGGGGTAGATTTCTGCATTGAGTCTGATGGACTTAGAGAGTCCTATGATTGGTGGCAGTATGGTGAGTATGTTCCATGGATGCATCATATCTTAGTAAGTGAACTGGATAGAAAGCTCCAAGGCTAAAGATTAGGAATTTAGATGTTAGTGTAAATAAGGAGATAAGACTTAATTAATTGGCCTAAAGGAATACAAAATAGGACTAAACTTGACTAGTCGGATAACCGATAATACTGTGGGAATAGGAGGACCGAATTAGTACGGAATAGAGAGGTGAGTTCGTATCGGTGTAATAATCTATATTAGGAGTCTTGAGGGCTCGTTTACTTATCTGCTTATTCTATTGATTTTATAATGTGTTGCGTGAACTAATCTTAGTCGACCTATGATGCTTACCAGTACGTGCGTTGTACTGATACTACTCTTGCTACATCCTTCTTGGGTGTAGGTATGTTGCAGGTTTAAGTTGAAGTTTCTTCTTGTGGATTCCCAGACATCTTCCTATAGCCTTGCTCATCTCATTCCAGACAGAGGTTGTGTCGTGTTTTTTGTTTATCCTTGTGTAATAGGATCACTTGTACCTATCTAGACTATATTCCGGGAATTGTTTTTCAGTTTTCTTGTATCAATAACAGAGTTAGTATGAGCATTTACTTTTAAATTTGTGATCATTAAGTATTTGTCGTTAATAAAACTGGCTGAATAATGGATTGATTGGTAAGTGTTCACCTAATAGATAGTAATATGGTAGGTGCCAATACGGCTCGTAAGTTGGGTCGTGACAGTTGATATCAGAGCCTAGGTTACCGGTCTCACACGTGCAAGAGCAGATTTCCAGTACAGTCTTGTGGAATGGTACGATGACGTCCGTACCCATCCGCAAGAGGCTATAGGACATTTAGAAGTTTCCCCTTCGTTCATTCTATCGTGCTACTCCAATACGCCGTCTCCTAGTTGAATCCAATTGGTATATAAGTGATTCCAATTAGTCTCTTGATGGGCAAATTGGTATATGTCGATTCCAATTGGTATCACTTTATATGGACTCAAGGAAGACCTTCTATCAGTAGGATGTGTGTTAACTGTGTGAACAAACAGGAATTCCTTGCCAATATTAAGCGTTATAAATTATGTGATTTTTTAGGAAGATTAGCAAGTCGAAATTGCATTCGTAATCGTTAGGTGAGAATCGTGTTGATACGCACTAAGCAAACGAATGAGCCCCTGCGAACCTCATTGGGTGGAAAATTATCCGCCCCTGACACTGTAGCTCTGTTGCAGCGGTACGGAGACCGCTACAGCAAGCTCGCTATAGCGGGTACTCACCCACTACAGTGGACCTAGCGCTTCTCCAGCATCACTACAGCGAGACTCGCCTCGCCATAGCGATACCCCTGCAGCGGTCATGTGATCGCCGCAGCGGTGCCACAGATGAATGACCTTCCTTTTTGTTCCCTGTTTTCCCAAATTGTTCATTCATCAACAAAAGTCAAGAAGAAGCCAATTTCAAAGAAAGTACCTACATAAAAATATCCGCCCGACTAGGGCAATTATCTTACGAGTGCCCTTAAACCGGGGCACCCGCACCAAAAACAACAAAAAGAAAAATACCCGAACATTCCAAAACAAACCAAAACAAGAAATTGTCTGAACAACAAGCCCTACAAGGGCAAGCGATAACCAAGTTGATGTAAATAAGGGGGGGAGTCTCTAAGCCACTCCCCTGTTGGTCGCCTCGTCACCGCCGTCCTCCGAGTCGCTAGAGTGTTCACTGCCAAGCTCGGACGCACTCAGAAAGGAGAACTGGGGGACATCTCTGGTGGTCACCTTGGGGTGCTTCGCCTTCGGGACTAGGGTCTTCAAAAGGCTTTTGATGCCTTTCCACATTCTCACAAATGGCTTGTCCCTAGCCCGGTTCTTCTTCTTCTCCCAGTCTAAGTCCTCCCGAAGATCCACATGGGCCTGGGCCAAAGATTCATAGCGCCCTGCAAGGCATCCACATCGTCCCCTATCTTGGTCTGGGCATCCATATAACTTTTCATCTGATCAAGAGTGAAATAGCCCGCACCAGCGGCACCACTAGACGACCCGACCTCCATGGAAGGCCGTGCAAATCCCATCATGGCCGCCTTCACCGTAGCCATATCCGCTTTCATGGGCTCCAAGGTACCCGGGGCCTGTGAATGACCACTCCCGTCGCCGCCCCTGTTGGCCATCACTGTCCTCATTGTCGTCTGAGTCAACCCTCCTTGTCTTACCCCTACCTTGTGCTTCCTTCACCTTCAATGGGTCAAAAGGGACATCGCACTCAACATAGCGGTCACCAGACTCCAAGGGCACCCCCGCATTACAGCATAGGTGGGTAATCAGGGAGGGAAACATCAAGCTCGGCCCAGCCTTGGCCATAAAACTCCACAACTCCTCAATCACCTGCATCCCCACATTCACGGGCACA
Organism: Lycium barbarum; assembly: GCF_019175385.1. NCBI lineage: Eukaryota > Viridiplantae > Streptophyta > Magnoliopsida > Solanales > Solanaceae > Lycium > Lycium barbarum. The sequence continues at coordinate 107,269,423 of NC_083345.1, forward strand.
CCATCCAAAATGTAAGTAACCATAAGGGCCCGGGGGTAAGTGACGTCAGTAGTATTGCTCGAAGGGCGAACCCCTTGGGCAATGAGTTTCAGCCACCTCCGAGCCTCTGGATTAAAGTGACGGCTCTTAATGGCAGAACGGGTAACACCCCAGGTAGTCTTCTTCCTCTTGGACTCCTTCACCAACATCCTCACCAACCATGGTCCGTTCCCCTCGTGGTCCTTGGCCCTAAGCTCAGTCTGTGAAGGGTTGGGTAACCCATGAACAGCATTGATGGCCTCAGCACCAACCTTTATGTTGACCCCTCTAATAGTGATCTCCAGCTCTGGGGTAGTCCAATCAACGGTAGGGAGCCTGGCATAGAATTCCCTGACCTAGTTGCAGTTAATATCCCCTGGCTCCTCGACTAGCGGACCCTAACCCATGTGACGTAGGAGTTGATAGAACTCCGGGGCCAGCTCCTCGACCCGGTCCATAAGAAAGGACTGCTCATGGAGTAGGCCCTTAGTCTGCTGCTCCATGTAACGCCTCTTGCAAGCATGGGAAGCGAACCTAACATATGTGGGGGCAGCTGGTGGTTGTTGTTGTTGCGGTAATAATAGACAATAAATGCTGCTTTAATTCTAAATTGTAACGTTTGCTTCGAATCTGGACCGGTCATATAACGTTAATCTTCTATTAATGACCCGAGACAACTCCCTCCGAAGGTTTGCTCCAGGTTTATCCAGGGTCTCTCATTTCGACTATATGAAACGACTAAGCAACGGGTCACCTTCAACTGCCACATGTTCCATTCTCATCATGCCACGTGTCGAGCTATATCTTGCCATGTACACACTCTTTCTGGTATAATCCAAATGTTCCACTTAAAAGGAATAGACATTAATAAAATACTAACTAGCCATTTTCTTTTTATGTTTCCAAAATAAGCCAAATGCTCTCTGTTTTGGCGGTGATTCGAGTGGACACAATCTAGCGTTGCATGTGGTAGCTTTGTATGTGCCCATAATACGTTCAGAATATACATACAATACGTGCATACAATATTTAAAGTTATACAGTTTATTGTCGATGACCCATGATGACAATTATCTTATCTTGATATGATGCTGTCAGTCCCAACTTTTGCTGTTATATGTCGATAGAATATGTGGACACAAAATCAGAGACAAGAGAGATGACGAATCTATATGGAGTGTCATTAATTAAGAGGACTAATCTATGTTATTACAGACTAAAAATAAATAAATGGATGTCACTACAACATTACACATATATAGCTACGAAATACAGCGTAGCTAAACATGAAAATTTCTGTAGCTAAACACTTTAGCTACAATATTTTTTTTTCCGTAGCATTCGTAGCAAAATGTAGCGTAGCTAAAGGTTAGCTACAGACTTTACATGGTCCGTGGCTAAGGACTAATACTTATTGCTGCGAATATTTTTGTGTCGTAACTGTGATGGTAAAACTTTTTTGCCACGAAATATATACTTATAGCAAGTAATCGTATTCTTTTGCCATGACAGATAAAAGTTGTAGCTATCTTCATATTGTAGCCACAAAGTGTCTTATTGTAGCAAATTTTTTGATTTGTTTGCCACGCAAACACATGTTTTGTGGCTATTTATACAGCTTAATCTCGTGGCAGTATTATTCGTATTTAGCTACGAATAAAAAATTAATAGCTATCAGTAAAAGAATTTGCCACAAATATTTTTTTATTGTAGCTAAAAATCCATACCATTTGCCATGAAATATATGGAATTATAGCTAAAGTTTTTTTGCATTTTGCTACGGAAAGTAAAAATGTCTTGCTATGTTCTTGTTGCGTAGCAATTACATATACCTTTAGCTACGAATTCAAAAACTTCTTGTTACGTAGCAATTATATATACCTAGCATTGTTAGTTTTGAGAACTTAATAATGCAACTAACAGAATTCAAAAGTTTTTAGATTCCAAAACATGTTTCAAGTTACACATAATTTTAAATTTCAATTAAAATACATTCACAATGCATAATTCCTCTGTGATACCATCTTCTTTGAGATCCAGAGTCGCATAGTCTTCTTCTTTCTCTCCTCTCACGGTATCCAAGTGCACCTTAGCTGGATCAACATCGATTTTAGCTTGTCATTTCTGCTCTAATTTCATAAATTTACCTATCAGTAGTAAAGTATTTTAACATCAGAAAGTAGAAACAATATATATATATATATATATATATATATATATATATATATATATATATATATATATATATATATATATATATATATATATATAAACCATTGCAATAATCAGTAAAACTCACAGGTAAAATCTTTTTCCTCTTAGTCTTCCATTCCTCCCTCCTTTGATAGATTTCCCAACAAAGAGAATACAAAAATTAGCCAACTTAAAAATACAAAGTATCAAATCACAAGCTCAAATTGTCATTATTCAATATTGCAGGCTTTTAACGTTTTCTTCCTTTGTCCAATTCTGTATTAGTCATGTAAAAATGATTTCAAAAGTTAGCAATAATTACTGTTTCTTTTGAAGTAGTGACCATTGTCTTAAAATGAATTTATAATTAATGTATAATTGAAAATTTTACCATTCTAGAGTAATTAATATAAATCTGTTACACTAGTACTACTAAATGATTGTTGTTAAAAAAGATGGTCCATAACAACAAAGTCTATAATATCATGGAGTATGAATTTTAAGAGATATTGTACCCATTATGTAGCCACATCTTTTTCAATGAAGTTGGAGTGAGCTCTTTTTCCTTATGGGTATGAGACAAAATCTTTAAAAATTAAAAAAAAATAAAAAAAAATTAAAAAAACTCAAAAAATAAAGTACACAATTCAATTACAAAAAATATGCTTCCTGTTTTTGTACATAACATTTGTTAATCAATTAAAATTCTCTAAAAACAATGATGAATGAGACAAGTAGCAATACATATATATATACACACACACAGAGTGTAACAAAATGGTATGTCAAAGATAAGGACCTTAAGAACCTGTGCAGTCCAAAAGCATAGTAAGAGTAATTTAGTCGTTGAGCTATATGAATCCGCTATAAAGCCTCGAATTTGTAAGAAGACAAATAGAGAAAACATCAGATGTTGGAGTAACCCAATTCCGTTTGATAATCTAAGAACAAGAAAAGTGAGAAATTTTAAATTAAGATTAAAATTTGCAATAATAAAAAAAAAGTAAAGGTTGAAATTGGAGATTGAGACAGAGGAGAAGAAGAAGACGGAACCTTTCTTCTGGGGATATTAGGTTGATTCACATGAGTAATTAATGAGAAATTTTCCTTCTCTATAAATGATTGATTTTGAAAGCTTTAGGCTTGTAGGGTTTCTGATTTTCTAATCTTACTGTTCAATCTAATAGATGAAGAAGGCTATAATTTAGGCACAAAAATTTAGACCGAAATAATTAGGAGGGAATTCCTTTTTTTTCCAAGTCTTGAATTTGTGAATTCATGTTTCCCCCCTAATAATTATAACAATAGAAAGAAGTTTTGGTAAGAAATCTCATAATAAAATACGTTGCTATACATTCCATATATAGTAATTAGATTTTTTTCCATTTTATTTTATAACTTATTAATCAACATTACTTAATTTGATATAAATTACGGTATATAGATACCCTTCTATATTAACTATACCAAATTATTAATCCTTAGTTCAACTACTTATAATTTTACGCCAATCATTAAGTAATTGAATTAGTAGTACCCATAAAGTTAATTAGATATAGTCATCTATTTATTTAAATTATATTTGAATCTTCCGAGTAAGACCCTGCAAAATTGAGTCGAGTCAAATGATGAACACCACTAGTTACACTAGATTGATAAATATTTTTCTGATAGATTATGTCTGAGTCAAATAACATGAATTCTCGAAACACTTGATCGGGATGAAGCTTGAGTGAGACTTAGTGGAATTTTATTTAAATTCGATATAATAAGTTAATCAAAAGTAATTAGATATAATCATCTTTCTATTTAAATTATATTTGAACCTTACAAGTAAGATCATGTAAAATTGAATCGAGTCGAATGATGAACACATCTAATTAAACTAGATCGATAAGGGTATTTTTCCAATAAATCATGTCCGAGTCAAATAATTCTCAAAACACTTGATCAGGGTGAAGCTTGAGTTAGACTTATTGCAATTTTGTTGGAATTTGATATGATTAGTTAATCGAAGTTAATATAATCACTTATTTATTTAAGTAATATTGGAAGTTACAAGCTATAAAATTGAATTGAATCGAATGATTAACACCTCTATTACACTAGATCGATAAATGTATTATTCTAGTCGAACAAGTCTAAGTCAGTTACCAATTTTGGAAGCTCTTGATCAAGATGAAGCTTCAGTGCGACTTAGTTAAGTTTTATTTAAGTTCGATATAATTAGTTAATCAAAATTAATTAGATATAATCACCTATTTAGTGAAATCATTTTTAAAACTTACTGTAAAATTAAATCGGGTCGAATGATGAACACCTCTAATTACACTAGATTAATAAATGCATTGTTCTGATAGATCATGTCCGAGTCGAATAACATGAATTCTCGGAACACTTGATCAAGATGAAGCTCGAGTAGACTTAGCGAAATTTCGTTCAAATTCGATATAATTAATTAATCAAAAGTAATTAAATATAGTCACCTCCTTATTGAAATTTTATCTGAAACTTACAAGTAAGATCTTGCATAATTAAATCGAGTCGATTGATGAATACATCTAATTACAGTAAATCGATAAAGATATTATTCTAATGTCCGAGTTAAATAACACTTTTCGAAACGCTTGATCAGGATGAAGCTTGAGTAAGACTTATTGAAGTTTTGTTAAATTTGATATAATTAGTTAATTGAAGTTAATATAATAAGTTAATTGAAACTTACAACCTATAAAATTTAATCGGATCAAATCATTGACGCCTCTAATTGCACTAGATCAAAGATATTATTCCGAAAGAAAATATTTGAGTCAAATAACAATTCTGAAACACTTGATCGAGATGAAGCTCCAGTGACACTTAGTGAAATTTTGTTTAACTTTGATATAATTAGTTAATCAAACTTAAATAGATATAATCACCTACTTATTTCAATTATAATTTAAACTTACAAATAACGCCCATTAAAATTGAATCGAATAGGATAATTAGTACTATTTTTATAGTAACTTCAAGTATAAGAAAAAATTTATTTAATGTGGCAAAAACATTAGTATTGCTACACCAAATTTTAAATTGTGGTAAAAAATAATTATTAGCAACGAAAATCTATCAAAATAATAAATTTGCGGCAATATCATTTTGCCATATATAGCTATTAAGCTAAGTATTGCCACGACATTTTAGTACTTGATGCAACAATATTATTTGGTATAACATTTTATTTTAAATAATTTTTTGTCACTAAAATGTTACTATTGCTACAACAAGTTTCAACTCATGACAAATATTAATAATTAGTTACGAAATTTTATTATAGCTAAAAATTTGTGGCTGTATCATTGAACTTTTGCCACAATTTTTATAACTTGAAGCAAAAACATTTATTTAGCTACAATATTTTGCTTCAAATAATTTATCGTGGCCATAAGGTTACTATTGTTGCAATACGTTTTAACTCGTGGCAAAAATTAGTAATTAGTTAAGGAATTTTATTGTAGCAAAAGATCTGTGGCTATATCATTTAACTATTGCCACATTTTTTTTTATAGCTTGAAGCAAAAATATTTATTTAGCTACAATGTTTTGTTTCAAATAAATTATTGTGGCTAAAAGGTTAGTATTGTTACAGTAACTTTTATCGCGTGGCAAGAACTTAGGATTGGCTATAAAATTTTATCCTAGCAATAAAGTTATAGCTATTTATGTAACTATTGCCACAATATTTAGCAATTATAGCAAAAATGAGGAATTAGCTTTGTAAATTTGATTTTCGTGGCTAAGTAATTTAATGAACTTGTAGATAGCTACGAAATTTGTATTTTTGTGGCTATTACTAAGTAATAGCTACGATTTTTAAATTCATAGCTTAGATTTCGTAGCTATAGATACATTGTGTTGTAGTGTGTGTAATAAAGATCGAGTCAATTTATTTTTTTACAAAGTTGAGATGGTCAAATACTTCGGAGTTTCTCTAATACTTCGAAGTTTCTCTATTCAATTTTTTTCTTTCTTTTCCGAAAGTAACTTGAAAAATAGATTTAATTGTCTATCTTTTTTATATATATCGAGCATTAATTTTTCCGAATTTGAACAATTGCTTCAAGTACAATATCAAACATAGCACTTATGATATGAATGATGAAATATAATGAAACAAAGCCATTTTACGGTTACGTTCCTCATTCCTTTGACTGAAATAATTGTTTAGTTGATATAATAATGAAATGTATAGAGATCTTGGTTCAAAACTAGTACCATCCATTAATAAAATACTATTTTCATGTGCTTAGTCTAAAAGAAAGAGTCGAGTCCACATGTAATAATATATAATGTCAAACTAAATGAATAAGTATATACCGATGCAATACTTTTAACTTATTTATATTGGATGGTCCACAAAATTCAAAGTTTTATTAAAAAAAAAAAAAAGGACGATGAACTTGTGGGGGAAGATGAACTGTACGGTTTGGAGGTTTTTGGAAACTATATTCGGAATATATTTGAAATATTATTTGCAAATTAACGAGATGGAAAATTTGGCAGCAATGAAAGGCATATCTTCTCAATTTCCTATACTCTAAGTGGTCGTTTGGTTTAAGGTATAACATGGGTTATACCGGTACTAATTTTTATACCACGTTTGGTATAAGGTATAGATTTATCCCGGGATTATTTTATACCTTGTACCAAACGTGGTATAAAAATTAGTGCTGGAATAACTCAACTTATACCTTCATAACCCACTTATACTGGTACTATTTTATACCATCTTTCAGATGGTATAAAATAATACCAACAGATGGTATAAATTAGTCCCGGGATTGTAATCCCGGGACTATTTTGACCTCAAACCAAACGACCACTAAGGGTATATTTGACCCTTTTCAATTACTAATCAGCTAATTAGGATCTCCAATTAATTTAAAAACATATTTAGAATAATTATTGAACGAAAAGGCATATGTGAGCTAAACTAGGACATATCTACCCAATTTCGAGTACTCTAAGTACATATAGGACAAATTAATTGTCACACAAAAGATGAGAGATATCAGTTGGCACTTGGCCGGCATATTACAGGCGCATAGCCAAGAAGAGTTTAACACGTGGTCGTTAATGGAGCTAGACTTTATTTGCACGTACATATAATATAGGGTGCGGCAGCTAAAAAGTGTGTCACTGCCACTCGATAGGTGGTCGGCACCGAAAAGTTGGAGAGTCGAAAGGGCCACCCATTGTTTATTCTTGTCCCTAAACTATATACATATGATCATAGGAAAGTCTTGCAGGATATATTTTAATGTTGACATGCATAATTGATGAAAAAACATTGACACTTTGACCTGTGCCTGATGGCTTATTTGTTTGTCATTTTCTCTTCGTTGCTATTAGTATTGGCAGAGTCAGGAAAAACGGGGAGTTCAAAATATGAAAAAGTAATACAGAAAAAAGTCAAATGAGGTTCAACGTCTAGTATATATACATAAAATATGAATTTAATCATGTATAAACAGTGTAGTTTTTCACCGAACGGATGAACCCCCTTGACCCTTCCTCCCTCCGCCCCCGACTAATAGATGAAGTATTATACACATTATACATAGACTAGCCATTACAAAAAGTGAACCTTCTTATCACTTATCAGTACCTAATTTGAAGAACCGTTAATATGATAATCATATATAAATGAAGGAGCAGAAGTAAAATACAATACGAAAAAGGGTAAAAAATGTTCTTAATGTATTAAAAATGGTTTGAAAATGCCCTCTTTCCATGTATTGGATCAAACTTGCCATTCCTTCCGCCTATTTGAATAAAAAGTGTCATTAACATATTAGAAATGGCCCAAAAATAGCCTTTTTCACTTATTTGATCAAATTTATACTTAATATTATTTTTATGCTTAAAATTATCCTTTTTGTTAACGATACAGTTATATGACATTTAATTAAACATGTGGCCTCTTTTAATCATACATGTAGCATATTTAGTTTGTTTCGAAAGTATATATCCTCACCTCCATCACATAAATTTTTGTTAATTTTCTTCTATCTTGATTGTTTAAATTTTGTTAAAGTAGCTTGATAAATGTTACGGGATATCCCGATTGGTTTAAAGTGTGGAGAATAATTTTTTGTTGTTCCGGTATATAAAAATTGTTTAAGCTTCCGGTTCGATTAATTCGAATCTGGACTGTAAAAACCAAATTGTTCGTGAGATTTGCCAAACAAATTTTGAATTAAACGAGAATTTGGTACATATGATCACCACATGTAACTCAGTTTACCCAAATACTCATTTTGTTTTGTTAAGCTACAAGTACTAATTAAAAAAGGCATTGTCTTTCGTTTTATTCTAGTCAACTATACTTACTAATACAAGAATTTGTTTATGCATAGAAATGTACGAGTGGCATCTGCCAAACTCTTGGTGCAATTTCAATAATTCTCTTAACAAAACTAAGTAAAATAATCTCCATAAGATGCCTACATTTGTAACGTATAAATAATATAATAATGAGACTAATATTAAAAAAAATAAAAATTGAACGCCACATGTTTAATTAAAATTTAATTGAATGTCATGTATTGTCTCGTTAATAAAAGAGATAATTTTAAGCATAAAAATAATATTAGGAGTATTCAATAAGTGAAAAGGGGGATTTTTTATCCAAATAGGTGGAAGGAGGGGCAAATTTGATCTAGTAGGTGGAAAGAGGACATTTTTGAACCATTCTAATACGTTAATGACATTTTTTACCCTTTTCCGAATATAATAGGATAGTACAAGCAATATTACTAGAACAATCATATTTAGACAAAAAATCAGCCACAATATTGGCTTCTGTGAAGATGTATTGTACAAGTGACCCTCCAAGATCATCAAGCAATATTTTGCATTTAGCAAGAATATGCAAGTATATTCATCATTTACGCCATTCAGCATAGAGCATATTATCTAAGAACCAGAAATATGATGTTTAATTTCTTGATCAATTATAAACCATGTAAGAAAGCTAGTAGTCCCGCTTGAATAATCGAAGTAGTGATAAGATGTTATATTACTTTCCTAGTAGGGAATTAACATTATCAAGGAATATCAAAAGAAAATGAAAGACAAACTAATCCGGAGCAAATAAGAAGGCTTTACAGAATTAGCTGGTCGATCCAATTAAAAGCCCAAGTTCAAGAGGTTATTGGGCTCTTAACAAAAGAGAATCGGTCCAAATTAATGTGTGCAGATGATAGTTACTTGGAAGGAAAAATGACATAAGGTATTTACTTAAGACTTTTTATTATCAAATATATAGATAGTTTTTCTTATTTACAAAATATAACGATATTTTAAGAAACATGACGGATTTTCATATATTTTTCAGAAAACAATTTTTTTTATCAAAAAAAAAAAAATTAAAACTTTTTTTAAAAAATATTATATATTTTTTTGGGCTCAAAGGCTTAAAAAATTACCTCAAATTTTTGTGTATGAAAAATGTATGACATGTGTATGTGTGAGTGAAATTTTTAATACAATTTTAATACACAAAATTGTGAGCGAAAACTTTAAACCTTGAATATTGTACGTAAGTTGTTACAATGTTGTTGTAATTGTATACAACTTTCATACATAAATTTTTGAGCAAAAAATTTTTTTTTTTAAAAAAAGAAATTTAAAAAACAATTTAAAAAAAATACAAAATCAAATTAAATTTTTTTATTTTTTTTATAAAACATGTTTTGTATAGGGTTTGTAATGTTAAGTTTTGTAAATAAAAAACTATCGTCACGTTTCGTAAATATTTCTCCTTAATATGTATTTATACGTACTTTACCCTACTTGGAAGTTTCTTGAATCTTCCAATTATTTTTATACCAAATGCAAATACTAGTGCAGTTATTGTACAATCAATTAGAATAGGATGGGCGTTAGGTTTGTTAGATTTTTATTCACTATATACTAGCTAAATTGCATATATAGGGACTTTTGTACAGCATATTATATTATACATCAATCAGAAAAGGAATTCTTTTAAATCTAATAAATCTCGACACATGTAAACATGCCTAAGGAAGTAATTATTAGAAGAGATTATCCAATATTCAAACCGAGCCTAAAGATTTTAAGTTGGAAACTCTAAGGCAAGACCCCAAGAAATGCGTCACATAAGGGAGCGCATTAAAATATTTAAGAATATTTGAAGGAGAGGTTTGAAGTAACAGTGGACGAACGCCCGTCAATCGTCATATAGGCGCCACATAAGAGTGTCAAGGTGAAGTGCTCTATAGGCTATGCAATTTCTATGTGCCACATAAGCACTACATTAGGCCCACTCCATAAAGGGAAAAGGTGCAAATACACCCCTCAACTTTGCGATTAGAGCAGATATACCTCTCGTTAAAAAGTAATGCATATATATTTTTGCCGTTACACAAATGACACAAATATACCTTTTTTGTTGACGATTTTTTTTTAAAAAAAAATTATTTAGCTTATTTTTTTATTTAAAAAATGTCACGTGATTTTAAAAAAAAAAAATTGTAACGATCCATCCGGTCGTTATTTAATACTTCTCGAATCCATGCCCAATCTAGGTCTATGATCGTAAAAAGTAAGCCCTATGGAGTGTTTTAAGGATTAATAGTGGGGAAAAGTTAAAAGTCGTGGGCCTGGGGCAGGAAGTGGACCGCTATAGCGGACAAGGGACTGCCACAGCGATCCCGCTATAGCGAGACCTCGTCCGCCGCAGCGGACGTGGCAAGGCAGTGACGCGTTTTTTTGGTTACTCAGTTTGAATTTCACCCTCCTTTTTAATAAAAGGCCCTCCAAGGTTGCTATTAGGTTTTCACAAGAAGAAAAACCCTTGACACCAAGAGAAGAGGCTTTTCCCAACATTCTCCACATCCTTCCCCACAACTATCATCTCTCATGGATTCGAATAAAGGCTAGGAAAGCGAGCAATTCATGGAAATTCAAATAGTTGTTCGTCATCGAGGTAGGTTATGGTTTACTTGAGTTAGACTTTAATTAATGAATCATATATACATTTAGAGTTGACAGGAGATTGCTTGATTAGGTCTTCGGACACGGAGTTTGGACGATATATTCACAATTTAACGAAAGTTATGTCTAAACAGTAACTAGGGTAACAACGAGTATTTAATTGAGTGTTACGTGCTACTATCGTTGAGGTTTATGCGTTATGGAGTAGGAAGTGATTATTTGTCATGGTTAAAAAGGGGGTATTGTGTTGTTCAGAATATGTATACCTAGGTAGATGTGATTTCCGTATTTATTTCCAAGTTTATTGAAATATTCATATGATTGTCGTTCTAGTTAACAAAGATGATTAAAGGAAGGCATAGTAGTTCTACACCCATCAAGGGCATGATTCATGACATTGTTTTCATTCATTGACATCATTGCATACATTGCATGTGGTAATGAGGTAATACATGGAGCAGAAAGTCTGAGTACGAGTCAGTTGTGTTATCCGGTCATACGGCCGAGTTGGGTTAAATATGAGGTACTAATTGTCAGCCAATCATTGGCAGTAATGTAACAGTGAGTATATTTATATAATGTAGATCCGCGTCCGAGGTTCTTTCCGGAGCGGAGGATTTATGGCTAGGGTCCGATGAGTATCCGGAACGAGTGGTACATGGACACCATGGGTCCCCTACATGTCATGACTACTGAGCAATGACATCTGTTAGCATGTATGTACAGCGTGATTGGGCCCTTGTTTCATACTGGTATGTCCTTATGTTGGCGTACTGTCAGTCTGTTATATTGCATTGTGCATCCCTTATGATTTTGTTGTCGAAGGTGTGCGAGGTGGTGACTATTATGAAGGTACTGTAAGAACGAATTCTAAGTGGTAAGTTTGTCCCATAGGTGTATCATATCGTAGCAAGTGAACTGGGTAGAAAGGCTCTACGACTAAAAGTTAGGAACTAGATGTTAGTGTAAATGAGGAGGTGAGGCTTAATAAATTGGCTTAAGGGAAGGTGGAATGAGACTTCAATGACTAGTTAGATAACCAGTATTCCTATAGGGATAAGAGAAGTGAATAACTGGGAGTAGAAAGGTAAATTCGTGACGATATAATAATCTATATTGAGAGTCTTGAGGATCGCTGACTTATTTGCTTATCTTATTGACTTTATATTGTGTTGCGTGAGCTAATCTTAGTCGACCTATGATGCTTACCGGTACGTGTGGTGTATTGATACTACTCTTTCTACATCTTTTTTGGGGTGTAGGTATTGTTATACCCTATTTTAACTGGAGTCAAAATAGTTTACAACATCCTGATAATTCCGGGGTTAATTAAAGTCAGGAGTCGCCACCTAATTATTTACGGTGAATTAGGGCACCTAAAGTTTATTAAAGTAGTTATCTAAAGTTGACTCTATTTTAAAGTCTATGAAACCAAACGATTCTAGGTACAGGTTCAACTAATCTAGAGGGAAGGTATTAGGCATCCTCTAAATTCCATTAACAATGGTTAACCGACCGGACTTACGATTAATTAGGCTAAGTATAAATATAATATTGTAGAAAAGAAAATAGCTTTGTAAGTATTGCTAAAGTTATAGATAGACATATAAGAACGCGATTTAAAATAGGACTTGTAGAAAATAATAATTTGTATAAAGAGTTTAATTATAAGTAAACTGAAGGAAATGCGGGATTGTACAACGTTGTATAAATATTTGTGAAAAATAAGTTATACCAATTAACAAAGTGAAGAATCATTATAAGACTAATAAGAGTAAAGTTTTAAGGTTTTAAAATATGACGAAATCATTAGAAGTCTAAGAGGACCAAATACGATCCAGGCCTTTCATTATTTAGAACATTATGAAATCAGTATGATTTGGTTCGAAAGGTATTATTATTATTTGGCCTTTAAATAGATGACTTGAAAAGAAAACAAGTTTAAAACATTTTTATGAACTTAGTCCACACGTTAAGGTAACGGAACAGGGGTATACCACTGTTGGATAAAACAAAATACTCTCTTAGCTACTAACTAAGGTGAAGCTTAGTATAACCTAACCAGCCTAGACGTTAGTCATGTTATTCGCACATCACACAAGGTCTAAAATTATGGTCAAACAATCATCCAAATAGACAAAGAAAAACACATAAACAGAGCATGAGAATAAAAGTATTGAAAACTATTAATAGGGTGTCCACTGTTTTGCTGCGCCCTTCTCGTTCGTTCTCCGTTTGGATGTAGTCCGAGAGGGCGGAAGGAGTAGATGAGTGACATGAGAAGGAGATGTTATCGGATTTGGCGGTGGCATTGTCTCCAAATGAGACCGCTCGGGCAGCGAGTCTTTATGAAAAACTCCATTTCACCCCGAGGTGTACATGTAAAAAATAAAATAAAGATTAGCATGGAATTATCACATGGTAAACTCAAAAGATTTCGATAGGAGGCATATGGAAGGAAATAAATCCCGAAGCCACTACGAAAACATTCAAATGATCATATCAGTAGTAAGGAAAGCCAATCTGGGCCAAGGAAAACAGTAACGAAACATCCCAACAACCAGCAATTCATAAATAGGCTAAAACTCCCGCTTAAAGCAAATTTAGACAAACAAATGGGCTGCTAACATAATACTCGAGCTTCAGATTTTAAATTCCCAGAGAAATGCAGGTATCATCTAACTAACACCGAAGCAATGTCATGACATCTTTAATCTTACACAAATCGCTGGTTAACGTTTCATACTAAGACCAAAGGAAATTCTCATGTTCTATACCGTATTAACAGCTAAAGATCCTAACATATTCAAAAATGCATGAATCATGATCACATGAAAGGAAGTGGAACCAGATTTCTTAGTCTTTTAAATTGAACTACAAGCTAATCACATGAACAAATACATCATGCTACTATTCAGATCTACGTTGGAAGGATGTCACGATAACTTCATGTTTTCTACTAACGCACGTTTAAACGAATCCTAGTACTAACCGCTTACCCAATAGACTGTAACTAAACAGGAACAGAATTTGCAGAAAGCATCAAACAGAACCTTAAGGGGACTGCTCTTAACATATTCCTACCCTTAATACTTCACTTCTTTTTTAAGAAAACAATCCTTTCCAAGTCATCTTAACATATACACAAATAAAGTTTTATCTTTTGCGCACAGAAACTGAAAACAGTTCAGTTCGATTCTCATGCTTTACACACACATATGGCATAGATCTTATTTATCAAATACTCAACAACAAACATATTCCTCCAACAATGACATAGAGTCAAACACAGAGGTATACTTCACAGATTTGAGTCACATATGAACATACTAAGACCGCCAGATATCCATATACATCTTACAGGATGTTTTAGACTGCTGAAACCTAAAACAACACCTGATCACCCTGAATCGACTAGATCAAATTCTGGTTCTAAAAGCTAATATAATGCTGAAAATTCATGGGTTGAACTTTTAGACTCAAAACTATTTTTGGTAATATGAAATTAAGCAAAGTTCAAATAAACTTAGATATTTGAAAGAAAGAATAGTTGTACTGATTCGTAAAATATCCTAACACTAAAAACTCTCGAAAATGCATTGAAACTTAGGAGACAGTAGGAGTCAGGCAAATACAAATTCTCAGATTTCTTTTTCCCTTTTTTTTTTTTTTTGAAACAAGGATTACTTCTAATACAACACAGGAGGCTAAATTTCATACTCAGGGGATAAAAAAACACAGATTAATACATGCTAACAACAAAATTTAAAGCTAAAAGCATTTGAGTCCTGCTATAAACACCACGCTAACCCCCTTTATCTAATTAAAATGATACATAAAAAAGCATGCCTAATCATGAGATAAATTAAACCAACACATAATCAGCCACAAATAGCTAAAAGAAACCAACGCCAAAAGGTTACTGACCTGTTTCGGGTGCAGTGAACTGGGTTTCACATCTCCGATCTATACTCGACTCCAAAGTAACAGTCGAATTGATAAGAGTGAATATATCAAAAATGTTCTCGGATGTAGTGACTGAAAAATGTATATCTTTAAAAAAAAAAAGGGGGGGGGGGGGGGGGGGGGGTTAGGCGATTGACCGAACTCCCTGTGTGGGTCAAGAAAGTGAGTCTTTATAGTGGAAATCCCTAGGGTTTGCTATGGTTCGAATTTTGGGCGGGATCTCAAGTGGAATTAACCGTTTGAAATCTGAATCGGATCTTTAAAGGTTGATCTGCTTTTCAGAAATTTCAACAGTTTTGGCCATTTGTTGACCAGATCATATATAAAAATGGCAAGGTGAAATTTGCCATGGCTGAAAACAAAGATGGTTTCTTGTTTGGAAGAGGAAAGAGGAAAGGGTTTGCATGAAAATGAAGGGGCAAGGATCTGCCATGGTGAAAGTTGGTCAAGGTTTTGCTAAAAATGGGGTGAGAGAAGGTGGAGAGAGGGACGAAGGAGGGAGTGCGGCGGCGTGTGTTGAAGCCATTAGGCTTTTGTTCATTAGGTTTAGGGGACTTAGGTTTCAACTGATGAAAATATGTGGGTTGGGCCGGTCGGGTCGGAAATGGCGGGTGTGGGCTGATCCGAATTAAACATGTGGACTGGACGTTTGGGCTCAAATGTTGGTCCGAAAATATGGGTTCTTCTTTCTTTATTTAAATTATTTGTGGGCTTCTAATTTAACAACTAGTACAATATATATTATGTGAAGATAAATAATAATTAGTATATAGAAAGTAAAGGATTTAATAAAGTAAAATTAATTTAACGAGTACAAATCCTAAAATGAACAATGACGAACCATTTAAAATTTGTGATAAAGTAATAATAGTAATATTGATAGTAGAATAGTGAAGATGAATGTAACAATGCCAATAGCAGTAGTGAAAATAAAATATTTAGATTGTTAATAAATTCAGGAAACCCAAGGAAATAAAACTGGAATAAAGGAGGGACAAAATTGGGTGTCAACAAGTATGTTTCAGGTTTTTTAGTTAAAGTTTCTTCGTGTGGATTACCAGGCATTCTCTTACAGCCTCACTCATTTCACTCCAGGCAGTGGCTGAATCATTTATCTTGTTTTCCTGGTGTAGTAGTAGCTCTTGTACCTGTCTAGACTAGATCCCGGGAAGTTTTTTAGTTTTCTTGTATCAATAACAGAGTTTGTTAAGCATTTACTTTTTAAATATTGTGATCATTAAGAAACTGTTAATTATAAACTTGTTGAATTTTTGGGGTGATTGGTAAGGGTTCGCTTACTAGTTGGTAATATGGTAGGTGCCCGCACGGCCCGTAAGTGGGGTCATGACAGTTGGTATGAGAGCCTAGGTTACCGGTCTAGTACAGCAACAAGTGTCCAGTAGAGTCTTGTGGAATGGTACGATGACGTCTGTACCTGTCCGCAAGAGGATATAGGACATCTAGAAGTTTCCCTTCCTGCATTCTATCGTGCTACCCCAATACGCCGTCTCTTTGTTGAATCCAATTGGTATCTGGGTGATTCCAAATTGTATCTTGACAGGCTAATTGGTATCTGTCGATCCCAATTGGTCTCTCTCTTTTTTGACTCAAGGAAGACCTTCTATGAGTAGGTGCGTGATAATTGTGTGAACAAACGGAAATTCCCGTGCTAATATAAAGTGTTACGGGTTGTGTGCTTATTTTAGGATGATTAGAAGGTTATTAGTGCATTCGAACTCGTTAGGTGAAAACCGTGTTGGTACGCGCCAAGCAAATGAGCGAGCCCTTACATGACCTAAACTGGTGGGCGAAAATTTCCGTCCACTCGCACTGTAGCACTGCTGTAGCGGTGCTGTAGCGATAAGGGGACCGCTACAGCGGGATCGCTGTAGCGAGCATCGGTTCGATATAGCGGATCCAAGCTTCTGCAGAGTCCCGCTATAGCGAGACTCCCATCTCCATAGCGGTACCGCCGCAGCGATCAAGTGACCGCCGCAGCGGTACCAGGAACCAGTAGCCCCTCTCTTTGCCCCCTATTTTCCCAATTTGTGTAATTCGTCAACAAGTCAAGAAGAGGCCATTTCTAAAGCAAATACCTACATAAAAACATCATCCCGACTAGGGCAATTGCCTTATGAGTGCCCTTAAACCGGGGCACCCACACTAAAAGCAACAAAAAGAAAATTATCCAAACATCCCAAAAACAAACCAAAAGCAGGAAATTGTCTGAACATAAATTCCTGCCAGGGCAAGGGATAACCAAAGCTGTCATAAAAAGGGAGTGGGGGGAGGGGGGTCTCTAAGCCACTCCTCGACTAGTCGCCTCATCACCACCATCCTCCAAGTCGCTAGAGCCCTCGCTGCCGAGTCCAGACGCGCTAAGAAAGGAGAACTAGGAGGCATCTCTGATGGTCACCTTGGGAGGCCTCGCCTTCGGGACTAGGGCCTTCAAAAGGCTTTTGATGCCTTTCCACATCCTCACAAACAGCTTGTCCCTAGCACAACTTTTCTTCTTCTCCCGGTACAAGTCATCCCGGAGATCAACATGGGCCTGGGCCAAAGATCCATAAGCGCCCTGCAAGGCATCCACAGCATCCCCCATCCTGGTCTGGGCATACATATAGCCCTTCATCTGATCAGTAGTGAAATAGCCAGTACCAGCAGTACCACTAGACAACTCGGCCTCCATAGAAGGCCGTGCAAACCCCATCATGGCTGTCTTCACCGCAGCCATATCTGCCTCCATGCGCTCCAAGGTACCCGAGGTCTATGAATGACCACTCCTGCCCTATGGACCATCGCTATCATCATCGTCGTCCGAGCCAACCCTCTTCTTCTTGCCTATGCCCTGTGCTCCCTTGACCTTCAATGGTTCAAAAGGGACATCACACTCAACATAGCGATCGCCATGCTCCAAGGGCACCTTAGCATTACGGCATAGATGGGTAATCAGGGAGGGAAACATCAAACTCGGGCCAGCCTTAGCCATAAAAATCTGCCACTCCTCGATCACCTGCATCCCCATATTCACGGACACGCCATCCAAAATGCAAGCCACCACAAAGGCCAGGGGGTAAGTGACATCAGTAGTATTTCTCGAAGGGCGAACCCGTCGGGCAACGAGGTTCATCCACCTCCGAGCCTCTAGAGTAAAGTGACGGCTCTTAATGGCAGAACGAGTGACACCTCATGTAGTCTTCCTCCTCTTGGACTCTTTCACAAGCATCCTCACCAACCACGGCCCGTTGCCCTTAGCCCGAATCTCAGCCTGTAAAGGGTTGGGCAGCCTATGAACAGCATTAAGGGCCTCAGCACCTACCTTTATGTTGACCCCTCTGATAGTAATCTCTGGCTCTAGTGTATGTGGGGGGGGGGGGGGGGGAGATGGTGGTTGTTGTCCTTGTTGTTCTTGTTGTTGTTATGGATCCGCCATAGTAGAGTGAAAGAGTTAGTCTGAAAAAGGGAAAACCGAGTTAGAATATTGTGGCACCGAGATTTAACAGTGATAGGGCATGCATGAAGCAATTGAAAACCCAAATTTTAGTTTCTGCCTCAGGCACTTTCGCTTTGGCGATGGGATGGCTGCTGCAGCGAAGCCGCTGTAGTGACCAAAGGGCCACTATAGTGGATAAGGCTCTGCCATGGCGTTGCCTCGTCGCTGTAGCGGGCTTGCAATAGCGAGAAGGGACCCGCTACAGTGGGTACCTCCCAACAGGTAATTTCGCTCCCAGCGACCCACCATCGTCGCAGCGGGACCGCTGTAGCGATGGAAGGTCCGTCGCTGCAGACCCGTCTTCCCCAGAACGAAAACCTCCCAAACCCAACTTTTAGAAAACCCAAATTTTCACCATAGCTTCCCCATTTTTGTCAAGGATCAAGCATTATGATAGCATGCATGACTTTTACAACCTATAACACCCTATTCCAACTACAATGGGTACCAAAATTTTGAGCAAGAAGATCGAAAAATTGCACCACTACAAAACATCCCCGCCCCAATATAAATTACCCCATTTTAAGCAGATTTTTAGTATAAAGTGATGGTAGAGCAGTATGAACGATGAAATAACCCTCCATGATCCAAGAAACTTCCCACCCCAAGAAATCAAAACCCTTGTTCAAGGAAACCAAGATTTTCTCTAATCTAGCAAGTTAAGCATGGAAATTTCGAGATAGAAGTCCATAATCCAGTTATAGGACAGCGGAAGAGAGTACATACCTTAAAATAACGAGAGATCTGCAAGCTTTGCAAGAAAAGTGAACCTTGGGTACAGAGAA
This sequence comes from Lycium barbarum, assembly GCF_019175385.1. Taxonomy (NCBI): domain Eukaryota; kingdom Viridiplantae; phylum Streptophyta; class Magnoliopsida; order Solanales; family Solanaceae; genus Lycium; species Lycium barbarum. The sequence goes on from NC_083345.1 coordinate 107,288,881, forward strand.
ATTTTTCTATTTTCCTTAGATTTTGTGTAGTGTTTTAAGAAATGGAGGGGGGTAGAGTAGTTAAAAGGGGAGTGGGGAGGGAGATGAGAGGACTAGGTAGTAGAATAAGGGGAGAGAATTTCGTGGGAGGGGAGGGGATTTTTCAGTTATGGGGAGAAGAATGGGAAGTGGGAGGGGTGAACTGAATTCACCCCATTTATTTTGAATTTGGTCGATGACCACTGCGGCGGTGGATTTACTGTTGCAGCAGTACCGATATAGCGGTCATCTGACAGTTGTAGCGGGTTGCTTTCTTCAAACTTTGTTGAAATTTTTCCTTTCTCGTAACGATAACTCGAAATCCTACTTCCTATGGTGTAAGGTCTAGGAGTATGACCATTACCTCACCCCACGCCATTTGAGGATGAACGGTGGTTTAATTGGTATCTGGTGTAACAACCAATCCGGTCGTTATTTAATACTTCGCGAACCCATGCCCAAATTAGGTCTATGATCGTAAATAGTAAGCCCCATGGAGTGTTTTAAGGATTAATAGGGGGAAATCAGTTTCGGAAAGAGTTGGTACTTTGTACTTGGTCTTATCTCATACCATCACCATTACCTTCCAAATAAACACGTATATTTTTTTCGTCCTCACAAACCATTGGTGGGGCTTCCTAGGAGAAATTCCTAACATATCCCAAAGCTTAGGCTGTGATGTTATCTTAAAAACACAACTTAGGCTATGAAGATTTATACAATGAGCTATGTAAATGGTACCTTGTACTAAGTCTTATCTTATACCATCACCATTAGCTTCTAAATAAACACGTGCATTTACTAAGAAAAACACTATTGTGTGTTTCTTCCTCTATCATTTTCATAAAAAAACAACAGTTGTCCCCTCATCTATTGTTTTTTTTTTAATTTTCCACTTGGTGCTCGGTATCTGTATTGAAGTCCAGCTAATTTCAGATTTGTGTCGTGTAAGTCTCATTCAGGGGAAACGCTCCCTAACAAGGATTTTTCCTTACCCAAGGCTCGAACCCGAAACCTCTAATTAAGAGAGGAGTAGCCCCTTCCGCTGCACAACATCTTTTGGTGGTTCTCCGTTTCATTTCACTACAAATTTGTCCAATCTTTTTAAAAGCCAGTCACTCCAATAAATACAAAAACCTAGCCAGCACATGTACAACAGGTAAAAAGTTTTAACTGCAACATTGAATAGCCAAGTGATGACACGAGTGGTTGCTCAGATGGTAAGAACCCTCCACCTCCAACCCGAAGGTTGTGGGTTCAAGTCATCAACGGAGCAAAAGAAGGGAGCTCATGGCCTTTATGTGTGTGTGTGTGTTTGTTGTGGGGGGGGGGGGCGGGGGGGGGGGGGGGGGGGGGTAAAAGAAAAAGAATATCCAATTGAAGACCTAATTTGATCTCTATCTCTTCATCCCTGATTTTTGTCCTTCTAAACGGAAACAATATTGTCATCATGGGGTTTTAAACATGTTGATGATAGCTTGCCAATTTTTCTACTATCACTAGGAAAGTTAATTTTCTAATTTTTAAGGAACTTATTTTTCTACAAAACCAAACATGAAAAAATTGAAAAAAACATTTTTTGAAATGTTTTCCTCCATACCGAACACACTAGGAGTGTGCAAAATTCAGTTTAACCGATGAACCGAACCGAGAAAAATGTTATTGATTTATCCGTATCGGATTATTGGGTTAACGGTTTTTATATGGTTTTGTAAATATTTTTATTGGACTATCGGGCTGGTTTCCGATTTTGGGGTTTTAGTTAAAGGTTAAACCGATAACCCAATAAGATTATATTAAAATTATCTTTTTATCTCTAATTATATTAGTGACTTTAGCTTTTAAATACAAACTCTATTTCCTAAATTCTTACTTTCGTTCCACGACCCTATTTCCGCAAGCGACACTTTAGTTCTCTCAAACTCGACCAGAAAGAAAACAAGTTTGTTTTAGCAATAACGTCTTTGAAATTCTTCTGTTTGTAATTTGTGTAGACTTTTATGCTTGATGGCAATGTATATGAACAAATGAAAACAAGAGAAAGAAAAAATAAAGCATTTTCTTATTGGTTAAACCGAAAATTGAACCGTTAAGGACCTAAACTGATTAAAACCGATAACGAATATCTTATTGATTTGGTTAAGCACCCCTAGAACACGCCCTTTATTTTTTTTTAAACCTCTAAAGTTTTGCTTCTTTAGTGAATATAAAATCTTGTATTTCTTTGTATTTGCTAATTCTCATTCTAAACTTCCTTCCTCAAAGATAATTTACTTTTTATAAATTATTCAATTATGTTATGAAAAACTCTAATAATTATAAAGACTTACCAATAAGATAATGATACACGTGCCAATAGATTCAATTAATTATGCAATTTAAATAATGTAACATAAGTGATTTTTTCTTTTTTAAAAAAATTAATCCTTTTGTAGCATGAGTAAGCCCGGGAGTCATGCAACTAGTTATATTTAATGAGAGTAAGTTTATAGTGCAAAATCCAACTTTTAGAAAATCCAAATTTTCACCATAGTTTCCACATCTTTGGCAAGGATCAAGTACTATGATAGCATGCATGACTCTTACAACCTATAACACCCTATTCCAACTACAATGAGCACCAAAATTTTGAGCAAGAACATCAAAAATTGCACCACTACCAAACATCCCCACCCCAACATCAACCACCCCATTTTAAGCAGATCTTTAGTATAAAGTGATTATAGGACAGTGTGAACGACGAAATAACCTTCCATAACCCAAGAACTCCCTACCACAAGAAATCAAAACCCTTGTTCAAGGACCAATTTTTTTGCCATAATCTAGCAACTTAAGCATGGAAATTTCGAAATAGAAGGCCATAACCAAGTTGTAGAACAATGAAAGCGAGTACATACCTTGAAATAGTTAGAGATTTGCAAGCCTTTGCCACAAAATGAACCTTGGGGTACAGAGAGATTCTTCCTTTTTCCATACTATTAGGGTAGTATAATGAATAATGAAAGGGTGAAGTGGTTAAAAAGGGGAGTGGGGAGGGAGATAAGAGGTCTAAGAAGTTGAATAGGGGGAGAAATTTGTGGGAAGGGAGTGGGTTTTTTCGATTTAAGGGAGGAATGGGAAGTGGGGAGGGGGGTGGGTGAACTGAATTCACCGCAGTTTTAAAACAGCCAGCGTACCGCTGCGGCGGTGGATTTACCGATGCAGCGGTACCGCTATAGCGGTCCGCTGGCCGCTGTATCGGGCTGCACTTTTTCCAACTGTGTTGTAATTTTTCCTTTTCATGACGATAACTCGAAATCCTGCCTCCTATGGTGTAAGGTCTAGGAGCGTGACCATTACCCCATCCCACGTCGTTCGGGGATGAATAGTGATTTAATTGGTATCTGGTGTAACGACCCGCCTAGTCGTTATTCAATACTTCCCGAACCCATGCCCAATCTAGGTCTACGATCTTAAATAGTAAGACTCATGGGGTGTTTAAATGATTAATAGTGGGAAAAATCAGTTTGGGAAAGAGTTGAAAATCGTGGGCCCGGGCAGAAGATGGTCCGCTATAGCGACCAGAGTACCGCCGCAGCGGTCTCGCTATAGCGAACCACCAGTGGATGCGTTTTTATATACTCAATTTTATATTTCACATTTCTTTTTAATAAAAAAACACTCCAAGGCTGCTATTAGGTTTCACAAGAAGAAAAACCCTTGAAACTAAGAAGAAAAGGCTTCTCCAACATTCTCCACATCTTTCCCTACAACTATCATCTCCCATGGACTCGGATAAGGTCTAGGAGGGCGAGTATTTCATGGAAATTCAATAGTTGTTCGTCATCGAGGTAGGTTACGGTTTACTTAAGTTAGACTGTGATTAGTGAATCGTATACACATATAGCATTGACGGGAGATTGCATGATTAGGTCTTCGGACATGAAGTTTGGATGGATATATTCAATTTAACGAAAGTTATGTACAAATAATAATTAGGGTAACAACGAGTATTTAATTGGGTACCGAGTGCTTCTATTGCGATGATTATGCGTTACAGAATAGGAAGTGGTTATTTGTCTTGGTTAAAAAGGGGTATTTCGTTGTTTAGAATAATTATTCCTAGGTGTATTTGATTTCCATATTTATTGTCAAGTATATTGAAATATTCATATGATTATTATTCTTGTTAACAAAAGGGATTGCATTGGGTGGATTAAAGGAAGGCATAATAGTGCTACGCCCACCGAGGGCATAATTCATGAAATTGTTTGCATTCATTGGTATTATTGCATATATTGCATGTGGTTATGAGGTAATGCATGGAGCAGAAAGTCTGAGTAAGCATCAGTTGCGCTTTCCGGCTTATGGCCAAGTTGGAACGAATATGTGGTACCGCATGATAATCGAGCATTGGAGGTGATGTAAGGTTTAATATATTTACATATATAAAAAGGCACATTTTACAGGGGGTGAGGATGTGGTCTTGATTGTGACTCGGGTCTGAAGAGTGAATTTGGAACCAGTGGTACATAGACGCCATGGGTCCCCTGCAGGTCATGACTACTGAGCCATGACATTAGTTAGCATGTATGTACAGCGTGATTTTGCCTTCGCATCGCAATTGCATTGCATTGCATTTTATACGTCCATGTCCTCATGACTGTGTGTTGTCAGTCTATCATATTGCATTGTGCATATCTTATAATTTTGTTGTGTGAGGTGTTGATCAATATGAAGGTGAGAGTAAGAGAGAATTACTAAGGGGTAGACTTCTGCATTGAGTCTGATCGACTTAGAGAGTCCTATGATTGGGGGAAGTATGGTGAGTATGTTCCATGGATGCATCATATCTTATTAAGTGAACTGGATAGAAAGCTCCAAGGCTAAAGATCAGGAATTTAGACGTTAGTGTAAATAAGGAGATAAGACTTAATTAATTGACCTAAAGGAATACGAAATAGGACTACACTTGACTAGTCGGATAACCGGTAATACTGTGGGAATAGGAGGACCGAATTAACAAGGAATAGAGAGGTGAGTTCGTATCGGTGTAATAATCTATATTGGGAGTCTTGAGGGCCCGTTGTCTTATCTGCTAATCCTATTGATTTTATATTGTATTGCGTGAACTAATCTTAGTCGACCTATGATGCTTATCAGTATGTGTGGTGTACTGATACTACTCTTGCTACATCCTTTTTGGGTGTAGGTATGTTGCAGGTTTAAGTTGAAGTTTCTTCTTGTGGATTCCCAAACATCTTCCTACAGCCTTGCTCATCTCATTCCAGGCAGAGGCTATGTCGTGTATTCTGTTTATCCTTGTGTAATAGGAGCTCTTGTACCAGTCTAGACTAGATTCTGGGAATTGTTTTTCAGTTTTCTTGTATTAATAACAGAGTCAGTATGAGCATTTACTTTTAAATTTGTTATCATTAAGTATTTGTCATTAATAAAACTGGCTAAGTGATGAATTGATTGGTAAGGGTTCGCCTACTAGATAGTAATATGGTAGGTGTCCGCACGACTCCTAAGTTGGGTCGTGACAAAATGTTAGATTGAAATCTTAAAAGGGATAATTTTAGAGGCCTCCTCCAGATTTGACTTCATAACACTAACACATCCCTTGTAGTTTACGATATTACACTTACCTCTTTTATTTTAATTTTTTTAACAATAAGTTTAAACTATTTATCATTAATATAAATTAATTATAATTTGATCAATTTTCCTTCCTAATAATTTATTGTTTTAATTAATTACAGGGGAAATATTGGTTTGGTAATGTTTGTTTTTGTGATCTTTTCTGAAAAGTTTAGAAATTCTTTTTTAAAATAGGTTCTTCCAAATCCATGGAAAGATCTATAGCAGCATTTCTTTAAACATGGCCTTATCGTGTGTAGCAATTAATTTCTATTCCTTTTTAGGCCATAAATTTGACTTTTAGAAATGAAATCCATCACAATGCTTCATTAATCAAAACTTTCATTTAAGAGCTTTTGATAACGTCCAAATTCACTTTTCAAAGAGAAAGTGTACACGGTCGTATACAATATAATTTATCCAATTATGAGTCGGGGTCGAATCCCACAGGAAACAATATTCTAGGCGATCAAGCAAGTAAGGAAATTTCACTTTCTACGCTAAGCCAAACACTTTTTAATATTTGATTTTTGATTATAAAACTAACAAAAATAAAATTAACCTAGAAAGCAAGTAAAATGATCAATGGCCACAAGCATGGATACAAGGGACTCTCAAGTAACGATTCAACGTATTTTACGATTTTATAACTAAGAGCGAGTTTATGTTAAAAGACAATGATTTCTAAAATCTCATTGAAAGTCTTCCAACCAAATCAATGAATTTCACTCTAAGTTTTTTCAAGCCTTAGAATGTGCTATTAGACACAATCAATTTGACCTCAAGTTAACTATCTTATTCCTAGCTCAAGTTATTAGATGAGGTTTAAAGCCCCAAATCCTTGTTAATTAATCATTCTCAACCTCAATTTTCTTCTTCCGGGCTCAAATCGAAGTAAATGGGTAAGTCCTAGGGTTAGCTAATCCCTTAAGAAAACAATAAAGAACAAGATTAATTAAAGAAACAAAGACCCACTTAATTAGAAATAAAAATCATTCAATACATAAGCATAACAAGAGTTTTAATCCAAAACTTGGACAATGAATATTTCATAAACAAGATTCAAGTAATGGAATGAATTACTACACACTTAGATATTCAATACATAACATGGAATTGAAGAAAGGGTTAACAATTTGCTCATATATTAAAGTGTTCCAATTGTCTCTTCCAAAGTGTTGGTGATGAAACCCTAGCTCTCCAAGCTTGAAAATGGCCAAAGATGAGAAAAGTTTCTCTCAAATCATGCTCTTATAGCTCCCCAATTTTCTCACATCAAATATAAACAAAACAGCCCCAAATATTCAGTTTTGCAGATCTGACCCATTTTTACATTTTCAGCCACTTTTTCCGTTTTCTTCAATTTGACCTCTTTTGACTTGTTTTCATTTGGTTTCTCTCTTGATCACTTATAAATCACATAAATTTGTAAAATAGAAGTAAACGACATTAAATGCACTACTTTATCAACCAAACATAGCAAAAATCTAAAATTAAAGTAGAGAAACCCAAGTAAAAACAAGTTTGTCATAGTACTAAAACAAACTTCCATTTTCCTTTATCAGAACTCTATTAAAGCAAACTTCCCTTTTCCTTTAGCAAACTTCCATTTTCCTTTCACCTTCTCTATTTATGGTAGTACTAATGTTTGCTTCTTGTTTTATCTCCCTAACAGCGAGAGAGATTTCAAAATAAAAAATAAAAAAGCTTCTTTTATATTTGTAGTATCAGAAGACGTAACGAGATATTGATTTGTATTAAATATAACTAGTTGCATGAGGCCTGGACTTACTCATGCTACAAAAGTATTAAATTTAATTTTAAAAAAAAATATCACTTATGTTACATTTTTTCAATTGCATAATTAATTCAATCTATTGGCACGTGTATCATTATCTTATTGGTAAGTCTTTATAATTATTAGAGTTTTTCATAACATAATTGAATAATTTATAAAAAGTAAATTATCTATGGGGAAGGAAGTTTGGAATGAGAATTAGCAAATACAAAGAAATACAAGATTTTATATTCACTAAAGAAGCAAAACTTTAGAGGTTTAAAACAAATAAATGGTGTGTTCTAGGGGTGCTTATCGGTTTACGGTTTATAGACACTCTTAACCGATAACCAAATCAATAAGATATTCGTTATCGGTTTTAATCAGTTTAGGTCCTTAACGGTTCAGTTTTCGGTTTAACCAATGCGAAAATGCTTTAGTTTTTCTTTCTCTTGTTTTCATTTGTTCATATACATTGCCATCATGTATAAAAGTCTACACAAATTACAAGCAGAAGAAAATTCAAAGTCGTTATTGCTAAAACAAACATTTTTTCTTTTTGGTCGAGTTTGAGAGAACTAAAGTGTCGCTTGCGGAAATAGGGTCGTGGAACGAAAGTAAGAATTTAGGAAATAGAGTTTGTATTTAAAAGCTAAAGTCACTAATATAACTAGAGATAAAAAGATAATTTTAATATAATCTTATTGGGTTATCGGTTTAACCTTTAACTAAAACCGGAAACCAGCCCGATAGTCCAATAAAAATATTTACAATACCATTTAAAAACCGTTAACCCAATAATCTGATACGGATAAATCAATAACATTTTTCTCAGTTCGGTTCATCGGTTAAACTGAATTTTGCACACTCCTAGTGTGTTCGGTGTGGAGGAAAACATTTCAGAAAATGTTTTTGTCAATTTTTTCGTGTTTGGTTTTGTAGAAAAATAAGTTCCTTAAAAATGAGAAATATAACTTTCCTAGTGATAGTAGAAAAATTGGCAAGCTAGCATCAACAGGTTTAAAACCCCATGATAGCAATATTGTTTCCGTTTAGAAGGACAAAAATCAGGGATGAAGAGATAGAGATCAAATTAGGTCTTCAATTGGATATTCTTTTTCTTTTACCCCCCCCCCCCCCCCCGCCACAAAGGCCAGGAGCTCCCCTCTTTTACTCCGTTGATGACTTGAACCCACAACCTTCGGGTTGGAGGTGGAGGGTTCTTACCATCTGAGCAACCACTCGTGTCATCACTTGGCTATTCAATGTTGCAGTTAAAACTTTTTACATGTTGTACATGTGCTGGCTAGGTTTTTGTATTTATTGGAGTGACTGGCTTTTAAAAAGATTGGATAAATTTGTAGTGAAATGAAACGGAGAACCACCAAAAGATGTTGTGCAGCGGAAGGGGCTACTCCTCTCTTAATCAGAGGTTTCGGGTTCGAGCCTTGGGTATGGAAAAATCCTTGTTAGGGAGCGCTTTCCCTGAATGAGCCTTACGTGACGCGAATCTGAATTTAGTAGGCTTCAATATAGATACCGAGCACCGAGTAGAAAACCAAAAAAAACAAAGCAATAGATAAGGGGACAACATTTGTTTTTATGAAAATAACAAAGGAAGAAACACAAAATAGTGATTTCCTTAGTAAATGCACGTGTTTATTTAGAAGCTAATGGTTATGGTATGAGATAAGACCAAGTACAAGGTACCATTTACATAGCTCATTGTACAAATCTTCATAACCTAAGTTGTCTTTTTAAGATAACATCACAACCTAAGCTTTGGGATATGTTAGGAATTTCTCCTAGGAGGCCCCACCAAAGGTTTATGAGGATGAAAAAAATATACGTGTTTATTTAGAAGGTAATGTTGAAGGTATGAGATAAGACCAAGTACAAGGTATCATTTACATAGCTCATTGATCTTCACAGCCTAAGTTGTCTTTTAAGATAACATACCATCACCACTAGCTTCTAAATAAACACGTGTATTTTTTATCATCCTCACAAACCTTTGGTGGGGCCTCCTAGGAGAAATTTCTAATATATCCCCAAGCTTAGGCTGTGATGTTATCTTAAAAAGACAACTTAAGCTGTGAAAATTTGTACAATGAGCTATGTAAATGGTACCTTGTACTTGATCTTATCTCATACCATCACCATTACCTTCTAAATTAACACATATATTTTTTTTCTTCTCACAAACCTTTGGTGGGCCCTCCTAGGAGAAATTCCTAACATATCCCAAAGCTTAGGCTGTGATGTTATCTCAAAAAGACAACTTAAGCTGTTAAGATTTGTACAATGAGCTATGCAAATGATACTTTGTACTTGGTCTTATTTCATACCATCACCATTACCTTCTAAATAAACATGAATATTTTTTTCGTCCTCACAAACCTTTGGTGGGGCCTCCTAGGAGAAATTCCTAACATATCCCAAAGCTTAAGCTGTGATGTTATCTTAAAAAGATAACTTAAACTGTTAAGATTTGTACAATGAGCTATGTAAATGGTACCTTGTACTTGGTCTTATCTCATACCATCACCATTACCTTCTAAACAAACACGTATATTTTTTTCGTCCTCACAAACCTTTGGTGGGGCCTCCTAAGAGAAATTCCTAACATATCCCAAAGCTAGGCTGTGATGTTATCTTAAAAAGATAACTTTAAAATACAAGTAGTAGCTACAAATTGTAATTTTTTTCAAAGTGTATTCATGTATGGTAAATACAGTGTATAAGTTAGTAACACCATGTAATTTTTTCTTAAAAATAAGATAATTTACCTGCTTAATTTCTCTGATCATTCTCCCATTCACCTGGTATTCTCATTAGATGAAGCTAGAAAGAGGAGACCATTCAGATTCCTGAATGTATTAACTGTTGATGAGAGATTCTTGGGTATAATTGATGAAGTATGGAAACAACCCACACAAGGATCGTTTATGTTTCAAGTGTGGTAGAAGCTGACTAAGTGTAAAGAACCTCTCAAGGTACTTATGCAAGCTGAGATGGGGAATCTTGAACATAAAATCCAGGAGGCTCGAGATAGGGTACAAGCAATACAAATCCAATTGACAAAACACATTGATGAAACATTATTGTTACAAGAAAAAGATGCTATGCAGGAGTTGAACAAATGGTCAGACATCCAGGAAAAAGTATTTAAGCAAAAGTCAAAAGCTCACTGGATTAATGTCGGGGATAGCAATAACAAGTATTTTTTCGCTTGCATGAAGGCTAGAGCAAATGCAAACAATATATCCACTTTGAGGAATGCTCAGGGGAGAACACTGTTGAAACATAGTGACATTGAGGAGGAAATCCTTAGTTTCTATCAAGGACTGTTAGGTACTGCTGCACCTACCCTACCTTGTGTTGATATCACCATCATGAGACATGGCCCTAGCTTGAATGTGAAACAACAAAGGGAAATGATTGCTGCTGTATCTCAAACAGAAATTCAAGAGGCTTTATTTGCCATTGATGACAACAAAGCCCCAGGCATAGATGGATTTAATGCTCACTTCTTTAAAAAAGCATGGGGAATTATTAAAGAAGATGTCGCTTTGGCTGTCCAAGAGTTCTTTTTGGAGAGTAGAATGTTGAAGGTAATTAACAACACAGTGGTAACACTTATACCAAAATCCTCCCATCCTGAAACCATTAGGGACTTTAGACCTATAGCATGCTGTTCCACATTGTATAAGATCATCTCCAAAGTTATCTCAGCTAGAATCAAGGGAGTGATAGATGGGCTGGTAGGAAGTTGCCAGTCTGCATTTATCCTAGGGAGGGTAATCTCAGACAATATTTTGTTAAGTCATGAGTTGGTTAAAGGTTACACAAGAAAACAGCTCTCACCTAGATGTATGATAAAAGTGGATCTTCAGAAAGCATACGATTCTGTAGAATGGAGTTTTATTCAACAAGTATTACAAGAGCTTGGTTTTCCCAGTAAGATGATAGCATGGATTATATGCTGCATCTCAACAGTGAGCTACACCTTTCTAGTTAATGGAGGATTAACACACACTATGCAAGCAAGGAAGGGACTTAGACAAGGGGATCCCATGTCCCCTTATGTCTTTGTGCTGATTATGGAATACTTGAACAGGTGCCTAGGGACTCTGCAGTCAATACCTGATTTTAATTTCCATCCAAGGTGTGAAAGGCTAGGAATCACTCATTTATGCTTTGCTGATGATCTCCTCTTGTTTGCAAGAGGAGATACGGGGTCTGTCATGCTCTTAAAGGAGAAATTTGACCTCTTCTCGGCTGCTTCAGGATTGAAGGCAAATCTGTCTAAAAGCCAGGTGTATTTTGGTGGGGTGTCTAATAGAGTCAAAGAGGAGATTTTACAAGTCTTGGGGTACGAGATAGGGGAACTACCTGTTAAATATCTAGGGGTTCCTTTATCAACGCGAAGACTCAATATAACCCAATGTATGCCACTAGTGGATAAGATGACTGCTCGGATAACATCTTGGATGGCCAAGGGGCTCTCCTATGCCGGGAGAATTCAAATGATCAGATTTGTTTTGTTTGGGATCCAATCTTACTGGGCCCAAGTGTTCCTACTTCCACAAAAGATCATTAAGCTTATTGAAGCAATATGTAGAAGCTACTTGTGGACAGGGCAAGCAACGGTATCAAGAAAAGCATTGGTGGCATGGGAAAGAGTGTGTTTGCCTCAGGCTGCAGGGGGTCTAAATATACTCAACATGAAACTATGGAATCAAGCGGCAATTAGTAAACTTTTATGGGCATTGAGTCAACATAAGGAGAAGCTTTGGATTACTTGGGTGCACACTTATTATATAAAAAATCAGAATATGTTCACAATGGCAATACCAAAACAGGCATCATGGATGGTGAGGAAGATCCTAAATATGAGGAAGTATTGGCACACAATCATAGCTAGCCCTACTTTGGTCAAAAAAGAGAAATTTCACATACAAGCAGCTTATATAGCTTTGAGAGGACCTGTAACTGAGGTAGCTTGGAGTAGTCTGATTTGTCACTCAGTTGCAAGTCCCAGGACAGTGTTCATTCTCTGGTTAGCTTTGCTTGGCAGGCTTAGAACACAAGATTTACTGATCAAATGGGGCATTGATGTCAACGGAACATGTGTGCTATGCAAAAATGGGCTGGAAACACAAGAACATCTGTTGTTCCATTGTTGCTTCTCTAAGAAAGTATGGCAGGAGATGTTAAGCTGGCTAGGGTGGAGCAGAAATGTAGGAAACTGGGAACAAGAGTATACTTGGGTGCAACAGGCTGCTAAAGGAAGGAGGCCACAACATGTGCTACTGAAGGCTTGCTTTGCTACTACTGTTTATGGAATCTGGATTGAACGTAATACACGGCTATATCAGAATAGAAGCATAACCAGTGAGAAGTTAATTCATGAAACAAAAACTTCTATCTGTATTAGAGTTCGAAATAATAAGAGGTTGTTTGAATATATCAGTAAGTTGTAAATAGATTACTGAGAGGTATAGGAATCTTGAATTGAGGGCAGTCTAGGTAGAAAGTATCAGGGGTAATGAGTTTATCAGGTAGGGAGAAGACGAGGTTGCTTTGGTTTTGTTCAAAAGGTTGGCTGGTTAGCTAACAGTTGCTTTGTATAGACACACTTGGTGATTAATAAAATATCTCTTTAATTGCCAAAAAAAAAAAAATGTGATCTTATAGAGTAAACAATTCCATACACTGGCGGTATATATAACATAAGGTACTCAATATATTATGAATAGATTCACTTGTAACTACCTAATTGTGTAAATATTTTGCACTATAAACTTACTCTCATTACTACTATATAGTATACACGGTTGTAGGCTTAGCTAGCTATATATAGTAAACATGTATTCGGCAAAAACATAGACTTCAATAATTAGATTATTCGATCAGCTTAATTAGGAGGTCACGGGTTCGAGCCGTGGAAACAGCCTCTTGCAGAAATGCAAGGTAAGGCTGCGTACAATAGACCCTTGTGGTCCGGCCCTTACCCGGACCCCACGCATAGCGGAAGCTTAGTGCACCGGGCTGCCCTTTTTTTTTTTTAATCAGCTTAATTAGAAAGAAAATGGCAGCATGTTCATCTCAGTCAACTATTCCACAAGCATCCATAATCTCAAAGAAGCTCGTCAAACGCTTGTCTCCTACTCTTCCGACTCAAAGATTACACAAGCTCTCTCTTATTGATCAAGCTTTTAGCAACTATTACATTCCCTTTGCCCTTCTCTACACCAAACATCAACTAGATGCTATCTCAGAAAATAATCCTACTCAACTATCCCAACTTCTGGAGGAATCTTTGTCAAACATCTTGTCCGCTTATTACCCTTATGCTGGGCGGCTCAAGGATAATGCCACTGTTGATTGTAACGATGCGGGAGCTGAGTTCTTTCAGGTCCAGATCGATTGCCCTTTTATCTCGAACGGTGCAATTATTGAAGATTTGGTATTTCCCAAAGGATTACCTTGGTCAAATTGTACAGATCGCGCATTACTTGTAGCTCAACTTTCTTACTTTGCTGTGGAGGCATAGCTATTTCTAAACTTTCTTTAAATGTATGTTATATGTATTTGGCTCATATGTCTTGACGTCTTGTATCCAATATGTATTTGAGCTTCTTGCCTTGTATCTGAATATATATGAAGACAAATATATTCAGATACAAGACACTCACGCCAAATACATATGACCAAATACACTCAGGTCAAATACATATAGATACAAATATGAGCCAAATGCATATGGCGAAATACACTTAAATGCAAGGAGAAAAAGTTAGGGAAAATATGTAAGAAAAGAAATATTGTTGGCCGGGTTCGAATCTGGGTGCCCAATAACCACTTTACCCACTCCAACTTTATGTATTTTGGTGTAGTTATGAATGGTAATTTATAAAATCACTATAGTTACTAAATATAAATAAATTAAAAAATAGTTATTATCAATAATTATCTCTTAGAAGAATCTACACCAAGTAAATTATTATCAATAATTATCCTTAGCATATTTCTCTGGAAATTTACTTGCCATGGCTACCCCTAAGACTTAATTATGAATAATAACTATCTTATTTAATATTTAATTTTAGCAGCTATATTATTCTAAAATTACATTTCATAGCTACCCAACTATATTTCAATTACTTTGTTTCATCATCTCCTAAATAAACGGTCCATTAGCTATTCCATCGGTCCATGAGATCTCACCTCTCTCTTTATCTCTCTCACCCTTCTCTTTCTCTCTCTCTGTTACCTATCTCACTCCCAGATCTGTTTTAACAGAGGGAGTATTATAAACAACTTATTTGGCATTTGAAATGCAAAAATTAAAGTTTAGCTCCTTTTGAAGGGCAATCCGTACAATTTCTTCATTGTTGTTACATATCGTTCAAAGGGTTTTTTTTTTAATGCTTCCGCCTGAGCGTTGAATGTTGCCGGTGGAGTTGGTGGAAGTGGTGCTGGTGCCTGGTGTGTATAATCGGTGGCTTGAAAGAGGCGATGATGATTTTGTAAAATATTGCTAATTCCCTTCTCTCACTGATAATGGCGCTATTCTACCGCCCCTCCAGTATGAATCCAACGCATACTCCACCTCCTATGAGAGTTGTGGAGCTTCATGCCCACCAAGTGTTTGATAAAATGTTTCACTATATTTCAGTGTACTATTTCAATATATTTCGTTGTATTTCTAATTTATGAAACAGTTTCTGATATATTTTATTGTATTCCATTGTATATACGCATACTACAATTTTATATTTCTTAAACAATCAACCATATTTCATTGTATTCCAGTGTATATTTTTCTGTATTTGGAAGTATTTCTAAAAGTTTGGAATGGAGTATTTTGGAGAGAGAAATGTGGTTGTCATGATTATTGTTGGTGGTGGAGGAAGTGGCAACAAGGAAAGCAGTGGAGGATCTCCAGCCAATGGCCGAAGCTCAGCCATAACAATTCATCTGTTAAATCTCCATGGATGGGCCAAAAGAAGAGGAAAATCCTTCTTATGTTTGCTGATCATGTGGTGTTGTTTATCTTATGAGTGATGAAGAATAGTATTGATTATATCAATATGATATTGTAGCATCATCTAGGAGCAAGAGAATAGGTTGTTGGTGTAGAAACACCATTGATGAGAGTTGTGGAGCTTCATGCCCACCAAGTGTTTGATAAAATGTTTCAGTATATTTCAGTGTATTAACAAACAGTATATGAATTTTCAGTAAATTTCAGTGTATTATTTTTGCCATTGATTATGTGTATTTCACTGTGTTTTATCTAATTTCAGTATATTTTCGGTGTATTATTTTTGCCATTGATTATGTGCATATCAATATATTTCAGCGTATTTCTATTTGGAATGGAGTAATAGGGGGAGAGAAAGACATGAGCTTTTATTGAAACATCAGCCGTTATGCGTGAAATATGGTTAATTTAATTTGACTTACCATTTAAAAAGAAAAAGAAGAATTTGTTCAAAAATATAGCTTATTTTTATTCAACCCGATTTTGTATGTCCGTGTATTTCACTGTATGTCAAAAAAAAATAGAATGAAATCAAAATTACCTTGTTGATAATCGAATTTTTCAACTGTTCTTCACTACGACAATGTAAAATCACTCGTTCGTGAATTACAGAGTGTATTAGCTCGAATCAGATTATTGAAAAAATTTCAAAGATTAAAGAAAATTTTACTGTATTTTTGGAAAGAGAAGATGCTAAGTTTTTTTGAATTCAAAAACTTTTGAATGGAGTGAATGTGATTGATAGACGTTAGCTGTAATGGAACCTCATGAGGTTTGCGAGAATCATGGAACCATTAATACAAATTACCATATAATTTGAAAAAGATTTTTATTGCCATAAATATAGTCGTTTTTTACTCAACGGTCGTGTTGTATTTTGCTGTATTTCAAAAACGCGAAATTCAACTGAAATACAGCCAAAAGCTGCTACGAATTATAAATCTTTAACTTGTAGCTATAACTTGTTAGAAACTACTAAAAGGTAGCTGTTTGTATAAGTTTTACTATTTCTCTCGAACAAGATTGGTGATGACTGATGGGTCTTGTGCTTACAGTCTTTTTCATGATTGGGCTGAGATAACTCGTGGTCCAAATTGGCCCAAACCATCTCTTTCTCTTTAATAAATATGCTGAACAATCTATTTTCCCTCCGGACCCCACTACTGGTCCTTTCCTTTCTCCGGTATTCATGTCAAACAAAAGTGATTTTGTACGAAAAAAGGTAATGCTCACTAACGAAAAATTACGTGACCTAAAGGAGATGGTTGTTGCAGAATCACAAGTGAAAAATCCATCACGTACAGAAGTTGTCTTGGCCCTTCTATTTAAATGTGTCACTACCGCAGCAACGATAAACTCTGGTTCGTTCTCACCATCTTCGATGCATCTAGCAGTTGATGTACGAGCAAAAGTTGGTTTGCCCTCAAATGCTATCGGAAATCTTCTCGATATCTCTTCAGCATCAATAACTAGTGAAGATAACACGGAAGTATCAAAATTAGTGAGTGAAATGAGAAAGTCAATTGAGGTGGCTTACAAAAGGGACAACATTAATGACAACTTATTTGTGCCCTTATTACTTGAACTAGCTAAATCAAGACAATTATATCAAAATTATGGGGCTAATACGTATCAATTTACTAGCTTAGTGAAATTTCCATTACATGAAATTGACTTTGGATGGGGAAAGCCTACAAAAGTGTGCGTCCCAAATGGTCTAAATTGCAATTGGGCGCTTTTGTTGAGTAACCAAGGTGGAGGACTTGATGCATATGTGTCACTGAATGAACCAGAAATGTCTCTTCTTGAACGTGACTCCGAGCTACTTGAATTTGGTTCTATAGTTCCAAGTTGTTAGAAATTTAATAAATTATATTTACTGTGTGGTTTGTTTCTATGTCTAATTTGTTGTAAGTGTCTGCCTTCTTGTTTGCTTTCACCGTTTTCATTTGTCTGTCTTACTTACTAGTTGAAGAGTGAAAGAATATCTTTTTTGATAATTATTTGTGTGAATACTTTCTAAATATTTTAAATTGTTAGCTACTGTGACTTATACTAGTACTTTTTATATAATTTCTAAATATTCAAATTTTATTAAAAAAAAAATGAAAATTCTATGTCCTAATTCACACTGAACATTACTCCCTCCATCCCAAAGTAAGTGTTCAATCAATAAATGCAATGTGAAGTTTATCAAATTACCCTTATTTATTAGATGATTTTTAGAATTGAGCAAATATTAAAGAGGATTACTTCTTTAATGCTAAGAGCATCGTTGGAAATACTTGCAAATTTTTTTCTTGAATTCCTAAGATGAAACTTATCTTGGGACTAATTTTTTTTGCTAAGATGACAGATATATTGGGACGGAGTGAGCAATTAGTTTGAGCATCGTACTCTGAATCAAGACATATATAAAATTAAAACTAGAGGAAATACTCCCTCTGTTCACTTTTACTTGTCCGGTATTTTAAAAATAAATTTTCATTTTTATTTTTCACTTTTACTTGTCAAGAAAAGATAAAAAAAAAATCTTATTTTATCCAATATTAATTACTCACTTCAAATTATTTTTCAACTAATTAATATTAGATACATTGGTAAATTATACACTTAATTTATTATTTCTTAAACAACATAAAAATTAAAAATGGACAAATAAAAGTGAACAGATAGAAGAATTATCTACTTGTCTTCCTAGGGAAAGAAAATGGTAAAAGCATGTTGATTCCTGCCACCAATTCAATGAGTAGAAATGGTATAAAGCTACTATAGCTAGCTTTAGTACCATTTCTACTCATTGTATTCTCTTTAATTTCTGTAGTGTAAATTGGTTTTTGTCTTTCCTCTTACTCCACTTCACTTAAGAGTTTGAGCAACTTAACATAAATTAATTGGCTGATTAAAGGGGGAAAAAGTCAATGCACTGTTAATCAAATATATTGTGTGCAACAAGCTATGTTACTGGTAAAAAAAAAAAAAAAAAATCAATATAATGCTATTATCATTTTGTTCCCACCAAAAGGACTTAATATTGAATCCGGCAGACCTCGCCGCAATTAATTTGGGCATGGGCAGAGCACAAGTTGGGTTTAAAATTTAGACTACTAACATTTAAAAGGATCAGAAAGTGCACTACACATTATCTTAAATGTGTAATATCTTAAGATGGGCAGATTTTATTTTTTTTAAAGTCACGTGACATTTTTTAAATAAAAAATAAGCTAAATAATTTTTTTAAAAAAATCATCAACGAAAAGGGTATATTTGTGTCATTTGTGTAACGACAAGAATATATATGCACTACTTTTTAACGAGAGGTATATCTGTTCTAAATCGCAAAATTAAAGGATGTATTTGCACCTTTTCCCTTTATGGAGTGGGCCTAATGCAGTACCTATGTGGCACATAGAAATCGCATAGCCTATAGAGCACTTCACCTTGACACTCTTATGTGGCGCCTATATGACGATTGACGAGCGTTCGTCTACTGTTACTTCAAATTTGTCCTTCAAATATTCTAAGGGGTCGTTTGGTACATGAGACAAGGATGATAATCCCGAGATAAAACTTGAGATTAACTTTATTTCATGTTTGTTGGGGTATTGGCTAATCCTGAGATAACTTTTAGGGGTCGTTTGGTTTGAACACAAGTTATGATGCGATTAATTATGTTGGGATAAGTTATACCGGGATTATTTATGTTGGGATTAATTATCATGATATTATTTCTTATTGATTGTTTGGTTTGTTGTATTAAAAGTAACATGCATTGCATAACTTTTAAGAAAAAATTGTTTGTTTACAAAAATACCCTCCACCTTATGTAGTACAAAAAGGGTTTTGAGAACCTCAGGGCTATTTTAGTCAATTTCACTATTTTATCCTGGGATAAGTTATCCCAGAATTACTATTCCACCCTCTGATAGGTATAAGTTATCCTAGCACTATTTTTAATTCTGGGATAACTTATCTCACGATTAGTAACCAAATAAAGGATAAGGTGGTACTAAATTTTTATCCCATCACTATTTTTACTTATCCATCATACCAAACCATCCCTTAGACTAAAATGGTGGCTTAGTTATCCCATATAAAATGTGGAATAACTAATTTCATGGAATATCCCACCTCGTGGGATATCCCGCCATTGTACCAAACGACCCCTAAATGTTTTAATGCGCTCCCTCATGTGACGCATTTCTTGGGGTCTTGCCTTAGAGTTTCCAACTTA
Source organism: Lycium barbarum (assembly GCF_019175385.1). Taxonomy (NCBI): domain Eukaryota; kingdom Viridiplantae; phylum Streptophyta; class Magnoliopsida; order Solanales; family Solanaceae; genus Lycium; species Lycium barbarum. Next base: position 107,308,585 of record NC_083345.1, read on the forward strand.
AAATCATTAGGCTCGTTTTGAATATTGGAAAATCTCTTCTAATAATTACTTCCTTAGGCATGTTTACATGTCTCGAGATTTATTAGATTTAAAAAAATTCCTTTTCTGATTGATGTATAATATAATATGCTGTACAAAAGTCCCTATATATACAATTTAGCTAGTATATAGTGAATAAAAATCTAACAAACTTAACGCCCGTCCTATTCTAATTGATTGTACAATAACTGCACTAGTATTTGCATTTGGTATAAAAATACTTGGAAGATTCAAGAAGCTTCCAAGCAGGGTAAAGTACGTATAAATACATATTAAGGAGAAATATTTACGAAACGTGACGATAGTTTTCTATATACAAAACATAAAATTACAAACCCTATACAAAACATGCTTTTTTTTTTTTTTAAAAAAAATATATATATATATATTTATTTATTTATTTTCGCTCAAAATTTATGTATGAAATGTGTATATCTCGCCCAAAGCTTAAAAAGTTCACTCAAAATTTAGTATATGAAATGTTTATATCTCGTTCAAGGCTTAAAAATCCGCTCAAAATTGTGTGTATGAAAATGGTATGAAATTTGTATCTCACTCGAGGCTTAAAATTTCGCTCACACTTTCTTGTATAAAGTTCATGTTAGATTTCTGTAAAATTAATACAACTACAACAACATTGTATACAACTTTGATACAACATTTAAGACTTAAAATAATCGCTCAAATTTTTGTGTATGAAATATATATATCTTGCGCAAGGCTTAAAAAGTTCGCTCAAATTTTGTATATGAAATGTGTATATCTCAATCAAGGCTTAAACATTACGCTCAAAATTTTATGTATGAGAATGGTATGAAATGTGTATATCTCGCTCAAGACTTAGAATTTCATTCACATTTTTCGTATATAAAGTTCATATTAAGTTTCTGAAAAATTAATACAACTACAACAACATTGTAACAACTTTCGTACAATATTCAAGACTTAAACTTTTCGCTCACAATTTTGTGTATGAAAATTGTATTAAAAATTTCGCTCACACATACACATGTCATACATTTTTCATACAGCTTTCATACACACAAATTTGAGGTAATTTTTTAAGCCTTTGAGCCAAAAAAAAAAAAGTTTAAAATATTTTTTTTAAAAAAAATATAATTTTTGGAAAAATATATAAAAATTCGTCATGTTTCGTAAAATACCGATATATTTTGTAAATAAGGAAAATTATCTATATATTTTGTAATAAAAAGTATTAAGTGAGTGCCCTATGTCATTTTCCCTTCCAAGTAACTATCATCTGCACACATTAATTTGGAGCGATTCTCTTTTGGGCAATTCGCAGAATTGCCCTTCTTTTGGGGTGGTCTTTAAATTTTGCCCCTCATAGTTGAAATCTTTAAATTTTGCCCTTCGGCTAAACCTCATGGGTTCTAGGTTCGAACCCCCACACAGTTAAAATTTTAAAAAAAAATCGCAAGGCAGAATTTAAATTTCGCTATGCCACCATCGGCATACGCTTGTGAAGGAATTACCAAAGTTATGCCGGACCCGGCATACTTATGCCTTATGGGCAGACTTGGCATAAGTATGCCGGGTCCGGCATAACTTTGGTAATATTTTCACAAGTTTATGCCGGGTCCGGCATAAAAGTTTATCGATTAAAAGTATGCCCCCACCGGCATAAACTTGTTAAGGAATTACCAAACTTATGTCGGACCCGGCATACTTACGCCTTATGGGCAGACTTGGCATAAGTATGCCGGGTCCGGCATAACTTTGGTAATTCCTTCACAAGTTTATGCCGGTGGGGACATACTTTTAATGGGAAAACTTTTATAGTATGTCACATAAGGCGGAATTTTTCCTTAAATAACTAAAAGTTTGTCTTATAAGGCAAAGTTTATACCTTAAGAAAACGTTCTGCCTTATGGGGAATACTTTTGGTTATGCCTTAATTAAAAGTCTGCCCCATAAGGCATAGTTCCTAAAGGAAAAGTTTTGCCCCATAAGGCATAACTAAATTATGCCTTGAGAAAAAGTTATGCCCCCTCCGGCATAACTTTAGTTTTTCCTTAAGGACTTTATGCCGGATCCGGCATACACTCCCCCCAGTCCTACCTTGCGAAATTATTTTTTTATTTTATGCCTGAGCGGGGGTTCGAACCCAGAACCTCAGGTATCCAAGCGAAGGGCAAAATTTAAAGACCATAAATATGAGGGGCAAAATTCAAAGACCACCCCAAAAGAAGGGCAATCCGTGCAAAAAAATGTTCTCTTTTGTTAGCAGCCCAATAACCTCTTGAACACGGGCCTTTAATTGGATCTACCAGCTAATTCCGTGAAGGAAAAAAAACCTAATAATACTATTTAAAACTACATTTTACAAAACATAAGGATACTTTTTCTTATTTACAAAACATAACACTTTAGTTACAAAATATACCAGTTCTGGAAAAATTAAAAGTCCACCCTCCCCCTTTTTTCCTATTCTCTGTTTTATACCGTACATATCCGCCCCACCCTTCCCTTTCCCTTCCCATTCTCCCTGTTCTATATTTCCTCTGAAACTCCACAGCCCCACCCTTCCCCTTCTCCTAGTTCTATATTTCCTCCCAAACTCCACAGCCCCACCCTGTCCTTCCCTTTTTTTCCGTTCTCTGTTTCTGTTATACAATGAAAGATCATCAACCAAATCATAAGTCTTTAATAAAAATGGCGGGATTGGTGTTTTTTTTTCAGATCTGTGTTTTTTCAAAAATCTGTGTTCTTCAAAAATGCCGCCGGAGCGTGGCTTGAACTGACTAATGTATTAATCTCTAGTTCTCCAATTGGTGCGAAGCAACAAAATCAGGGAAATTTACGCGAACTTTTAAGTCCTACGCGAGATTTGAAGCGTGGTTTTTTTCAAATTTTGAAGCGAGATTCAAATTTGTATTAAAATTGTATGATAATTGTACGCCGAGTTTGTATGAAAATTGCATATTAAGTTTTCTATGTTGGTGTTGTTATTGTTGTATCAAATTTGTATGAATATTGTATGAAAACTATATTACAATGTTACTGCAGTTGTTTTCAATTTTCAAAAAGCTAACATGAACTTTATACAAATTTACATAGTTATATACAATTTTCATACCCTTTTTATACAGTTTTATATGAGAAAAATGTGAGAATTCTAAGCCTTGAACAAGATATACATATTTGATACAGTTTTCATACACAAAATTTGAGGCAAAATTTTAAGCCTTGAGCGAGATATACACATTTCATACAGTTTTCGCACACAATTTTGAGCGAAACTTTTCGCATAGGTTTTGTAAAAAATCTATCGTTATGTTTTGTAAACTGAAAAGTATTGTTATATTTCGTAAATATACCCCATTCTTATATATATATACGTCATTCTCCTTTCTGTGAAGCCTTCTTATTTGCTCCGGATTAGTTTGTCTTTCATTTTCTTTTGATATTCCTTGGTAATGTTAGTTCCTACTAGGAAAGTAATATAACATCTTATCACTACTTCGATTATTCAAGCGGGTTCTTACATGGTTTATAATTGATCAAGAAATTGAACATCATATTTCTGGTTCTTAGATAATATGCTCTATGCTGAATGGCGTAAATGATGAATATACTTGCATATTCTTGCTAAATGCAAAACATTGCTTGATGATCTTGGAAGGTCACTTGTACAATACATCTTCACAGAAGCCAATATTGTGGCTGATTTTTTGTCTAAATATGATTGTTCTAGTAATATTGCTTGTACTATCCTATTATATTTGGAAAAAGGCAAAAAAAATGTCTTTAACGTATTAGAATAGTTCAAAAATGTCATCCTTCCACCTACTAGATCAAATTTGTCCCTCCTTCCACCAATTTGGATAAAAAAAAATGCCCCTTTTCACTGATTGGATATCCCTAATATTATTTTTATGCTTAAAATTATCTCTTTTATTAACGACACAATTACATGACATTCAATTAAATTTTAATTAAACATGTGGCGTTCAATATTTTTTTTTTAATTTTTTATATTAGTCTCATTATTATATTATACGTTAAACAACGTAGGCATCTTATGGAGATTATTTTACTTAGTTTTGTTAAGAGAATTATTGAAATTGCACCAAGAGTTTGACAGATGCCACTCGTACATTTCTATGCATAAGCAAATTCTTGTATTAGTAAGTATAGTCGACTAGAATAAAACGAAAGACAATGACTTATTTTTTATGTTGGCAGTCCAGATCAAGGGTACTGAATTTCACCCTTTTTTAATTAGTACTTGTGGCTTAACAAAACAAAATGAGTATTTGGGTAAGCTGAGTTACATGTAGTGATCATATGTACCAAATTCTCGTTTAATTCAAAATTTGTTTGGCAAATCCCACCACCAATTTGGTTTTTACGGTCCAGACTCGAATTAATCGAATCAGAAGCTTAAACAATTTTTATATACCGGAACAACAAAAAATTATTCTCCACACTTTAAACCAATCGGGATATCCCGTAACATTTATCAAACTACTTTAACAAAATTTAAACAATCAAGATAGAAGAAAATTAACAAAAAATTATGTGATGGAGGTGAGGATATATACTTTCGAAACAAACTAAATATGCTACATGTATGATTAAAAGAGGCCACATGTTTAATTAAGTGTCATATAATTGTATCGTTAATAAAAGGGATAATTTTAAGCATAAAAATAATATGAAGGATAAATTTGATCAAATAAGTGAAAAAGGCTATTTTTGGGCCATTTCTAATATGTTAAGGACATTTTTATTCAAATAGGTGGAAGGAATGGCAAGTTTGATCCAATACGTGGAAAGAGGGCATTTTCGAACCATTTTTAATACATTAAGAACATTTTTTACTCTTTTCCATATTGTATTTTACTTCTACTCCTTCATTTATATATGATTATCATATTAACGATTCTTCAAATCAGGTACTGATAAGTGATAAGAAAGTTCACTTTTTGTAATGGCTAGTATATAACTATATATATATATATATATATATATATATATATATATAGTTATATTTATTAATTTTCTGTCTATCTCCCAATTAGTTTTTATGAACAGTACTACGAATAGTACCGTGAACAGTACTATGAACAGTAAAGTGAACAGTATGAACAGTATTTGTTTTTTATTATTATTATTTTGTCACGAATCTTGTTATGCTGTTCATCTCTTTCTCTTAACGTTTATGCTTAATAACGGTCTTCTTTAACCACACCCTGGTAACCACGGCCAACATCGTCCTTTATTATTTGGACATTAAAACGGCCTCTTTAAAACCTAGGAATTTACAGGTTAATCCATCGATGTTTTTAAGAAGTTAAGAGAATAACCATATACTAAGAATAACAGATTCATGATGATAAGGAAATAATTACTTAAACATAATAATCACAAAAATAATTTACATAATAGGGAGATTAGTACAGAAAACATAGTAAATAAACTTACATGGTTTGAAGAAGGAGAGAGGTTTCCCTTTCGGGGAAACCCCAAAAACTACTTCACACTAGGGGGTAGTTATTACAAACTTAGTACTAATTTACAATAGGTGTTTATATTACACAGGTTTTAAAAGTCCAGTTTGATGGCTGGAAAGCTACTAAGTTATTGGCTCCGAATTGTATTCTTTCCATAGTATTTCTTTCTAATAAAGATGTAGGTTTAAAATGGAGGTTACCTAATACTGTCTGTCTGTATGTATCTTGGGTTGAGGCTATGCCTTTCCCCTTGTCTGCTGTCTGAGAACTGGAAGGTCTGATGCTGTTCAAATAAAAATTTAGTTAGCAGTAATCTTTAGTCTACTTAATTGGTCTGCTAAATTATTATCTTTTCCTTTTATATGTTCAAATTGTAAATTATAAATAGAAATAGTATCCATAAAGTTTAACCATCTTCGTCTACTGCTACTTTTATCATTAATTTTTTGATAGAATTTAACTATGGCTTCGCAGTCTGTTCTAACTAGTATTTCTGGTTTATTTAGGATATATAGTCTAAAACTATTTAATCCATATATTACAGCTAGAATTTCCGCATCTATACTACTCATATTTCCTTTTTCTTTATACTTACCACTTTGATAAGCACATATCTTTTCTTCATTTTTATTACTATATTTATTAGGTTTTGCTTTTAGTACTGCTCCCCATCCTTCGAAACTACCGTCTGTTTCTATAATTAAGTAGTCTGTTTCTAGAGGCATATTTAAATCGGGAATGTTCTTTATTTTTTCTTTTATTTTTTGTACCAATTTAATGTCTTCAGTATTAAAGTGTTTTTGACCATTAGATCCAGTCTTTGAATACAATGGGCCTGCTATCTTTCCTAAATCTTTTATAAAATTTCTAGCATAATTGACTATTCCTTTTTTGTAATTCTTTCACATTGTCTAGCTTATCTGGCATTTCTAAAGCTTTCTTGGCTATATGAGGTTGTAGCTTTATTTTTCCTTCTCCTAGTATTACTCCTAAAAAATTTATATAATTTTTACATAATTCCATTTTTTTTCTTACTAATTATTATTCCATTTTCTACAAATAGTCTAAATACTGTTTGTAGGTGTCCTAAATGTTCTTTAATATCTTTACTAAATACTAGTATATCATCTACATATACTAATACAAACCTTTTGTATTCTCCAAATATACTATCCATTTTTCTTTGAAAAATTGGTGGAGCTGTCTTTAATCCAAATGGCATTACTAACCATTCGAAATGTCCTTCAGGACAGGTGAATGCAGTCCATTCTATACTGTCTTCATGCATTCGTACCTGCCAATATCCTGATTTACAATCAAACTTGCTAAATATTTTCTTTCCTTGTATTCTATTTATTAATTCTGTTTTGTCTGGTAACTTATATCCATCTGTTCTAGTATTATCATTAAGTCTTTTATAGTTTATTACCATTCTTGTTTTTCCTCTTACTATTTCGCTATGATTTCTTACCATAAATGCTGCAGATCTATGTTTAGAAGTAGATCTCCGTATCACTCCTAAATCCAATAGTTCTTTTATTTGTACTTTAAAATCTTCTACATCTTGATTTGTTGCTTCAATCGAAGCTGTTTTAATTATATAGTCTGGATTTATTATATCTAATTTACATACAATCCTATTATTTTTCCAATGTTTTAATGGTCTTTCTCCTATAATTTCTATTTCATCTAGTATTTTTACTATATTATCTAGGTCTTTTTGATTTTTTATTATTCCTATTCTTTCTATTCCTGTTTTGAAATTATATAACTCTGTTTCTATGTCTATTAAAGTATAATCTTTTTCCAATGAATCCTCTTCTCCTAGAATTTCTTCTTCTTCTTGTAGAGTTAAATTTTTTATTTCTGGCTTGTCTTTACAACATGTATTATTTTCTTGACATTCTTTACAACAACTATCCTTTTTCTTTTGCAGGTCTGTAGTAGGTATCTTTTTATGACGGATCCTAGTTTCAGTCTTAAGAATTTGTACTGGTGTATGGGTAATATTTTTTAAGAACATTACTCCATCTCTTGTAATCATACAGCTGCCATTATTATGTAACATAAAGTCCAATCCTATGACAAAGTCTACATTTATATTAAGGTCTCTTACCCATATCTTATCCATTTTATAGCTTGGTTTGTAAAATTCTGAACATGTATTTATAAAGCTAATGTAGGCCTTATGAACATAATGTCTATATATGTTATGTGTTCCATCCATTTGCATGGCTGCAACTGGTTTTCTAGAATTTTTATTAAATTAGGTGGAACTATTCTTTTATTTATTATGCACTTTGTGCACCCTGAATCTACTAATGCTAATGTTTCTATCTCATAATCATCTACTTTAATCCTGGCAAGTATTTTTATTGTTCCTAATTTTTTATCTTCATTACATACGAATGCTTCATGATCTTCTATACTCATTAATTCTGCTTGAGAATCTTCTGGTATTATTCTTAATGGTTTCATTATTGGTTGTATATTTGATAATCTTATTTCTTCGTCTTCACTATCTACTTGTTTTTGTTTTCTTTTTTCTAGGTTACATAATCTAGTTTCTAATTCATTTATTCTTGTTTCTAATGTTATTATTCTTAGATTAATAGTAGGGTCTTCAATTTTCTTATGAGTTTCTTCTCTATTTATTTTTGTCTTAAACTCTTTTTCTATGCACATTGTACATCCTTCTATATAGCAATTTTTACATTTAGCTCTTTTGTCTCTACTAGGATACCATTTACAAAAGAAACATGCATTACTATCCAATCCTTTATTTCGTTCGAACTCATGGTTACAGTCTTCCGCTATATTTTCCAAATTATCTATTGCTTCTAATTCTAGATTTTCTAATCCAATTTCATTTATTAATTCTTCTGTATTTGAGTCTGACGAGTCTGTTTTGATTTTTTCTTCAGTGTCTACACTTACAATAGAATATATACTCTCTGTGTCTGACATATATTCGTCTACATTTATTAATGTTTCTTGAAAATCTTCAATTAACTGAGAATTTCTTGTCTTATTATTTATTCTTTTTAGACATGTATTTGCTAAGTGTTCTACACTTCCACAAGTAAAGCATTCTAGTTTATTTTTATAATTCCTTTCTGTTCGATATTTTCTTACATGCCTATTTCTGTCTAAATAAGATTTTCTGGCTGCTGATTTTCTAAGATAATATTTCTTTCTATTATATTGAGGATAATTTCTATTATAATGTGTTCTGTATTTTTTATGCCTTTTCTTTTTGTAATTGTCCTTATCGTGGCTTTGTGTAGTGTAAACCACGCTTTTACAAAAGTTCATTTCATTTTGTTTTAGCTGTTTTTGTATCTGTATATGGGTACATTTTTCTTGTAGTATATCCATTATATGTTGTATTCTATGTCCTATAGACCATTTTAGATTAGGATTTTGTACTACTCCGTCTCTCTTATTCCATCTATCTTCTATTTCTCTTCCTAAGGCTCCTGGTAGCTTATTAAATAATTTTTTACCTAATTCTTGGTCAAACGCATTTCCACTAATAGTGCAGTAGTAAAAATAATCGTTTAAAAATTTCTTAATATGAAACCAATTACTTATACTTAGTTGTTCTAATTTTATTACCGCATTTCTTTGTAGTACCAATAATTCACTATTTGGGTCTTCCCCTGTAATTAAAGTATGTATTTTATTAGTAAAGTTATATGGATTTGCTCCCATAGATACTAAGTGTTGAAATTCCATTGGAAAATTTTCTTTATAGGCATCCCATAAAGCTTTGGCTGATTCTCCTAAAAAGGTTTCTAAATATTTATACATTGTTTCCGCGTCTGTATCACTATATGTTTTTATATAGTCTGCTACTACTATTCTCTTCCAAAGATCTATTACTGAATTCCATCTTTGTGGATCATGTGATGTTATATTTAATATTTTACCTTTATTGCCTCCTTCTTGAAAAATAATGGGTTCTTCTATAGGCATTCTTTTTCCTGATGGTTTAACATTGTCTATAGGTTCTCCTGTTGTTCTAAAAACTCTTCTTCTAGGTACATTTCCTGTATTAGTATCTACAGTGTATTGTTCTCCAATAGTTGTTCTTTGAAACGGACTAGAACTAGATGCACTGGATTCCATTAATTCTTTTTGACTTATTATCGAGTCTATTTATATTTCGTCATCACTATATTGCATATCTTCTAATATTCTATCGAATTTATCTGATTTCTTTTGGTATATATGTTCTACTCTATATCCCCAATTATCAGTTCGGGTTTCACATAATTTAAAATGTCTTATGGTTTCTTCTATTGTTAGTTCTCCTAACTTACACCATTTACATCTAAAAAGCATATTTGTGTTTTCTTTTTGGAGTCTTTTTGCTTCATCTATAGCCATGTCTACTTCAAAATCTTTTTGTATTAATTCTATGTTCATAAAGGTTGACTCAGTAGTTTCATTTTCATCTAGAGTACTTTCTTCTTCTATGTCATTTTGTGGCGTATAATTATAATTAGTAAAACGTATAGATGTTTCTCCCTTAGAATTGGTGTACATTAGGTGAGATTCTGGCTGTAGAATCTTTTTTCTATTAAAATCTTCTAGATTCCATTCCATCCCTGCATATTCTTTGGGATTTATCTTTATGGGTTTTATTAGTCTTATTCCTCTATTTCCCATTACCTCTACTACATCTTCTACCTTAATTTTAAATTTTGTATTACTATTATTAGTCATTTTTCCTAGGAATCCTACGCATATTAATAAATTATTACCATTACACATTTCTTCATAGCCTTTGGTCTGTATTCCTATTTTTATGTGCTTTCCAAATTCTGCTAAATTCATTATAAAATCTGGGCTAATATAAAAGATTCCTCCATTATTTGTCATGTCTACCTCCGTTAGTCCTATTATTGATTTCTTCATGTCTGACCATCTATCGTCGTAAATCACTATTAGAACTTTAGTTCCTAAGTTCTTTCTAGTTAGTAAGACATTAGAACAAAGACTACAAGCGATTAAGTTCGAATTAATGCAATCTCAGAGTTCTCCATCTCAGAATAAAAGGGATGTTCACTTTTACTGTTCATAGTACTGTTCATGGTACTATTCGTAGTACTGTTCATAAAAACTAATTGGGAGATAGACAGAAAATTAATAAATATAACTACATGATAAGAAGAGAAATATAGGAGTGAGGAAGTACCGAGTAGGATTGTTAAAAATTTATTTGAAAACAACATTAATTTCCTGCTTTGTCCCTTGAACTTTTGAAAGAACTTATTGAAAAATTGGGTATCCCCCTATAACTATTTTTTATTTGTCTTACAGCTGCTGGGTCTATTAAACTTATTGTATTAACTTTAGTTCCTATGGCTGATAATTGTTCCTCTCTATAATGTCTATATAATTGTGATGTTCTTGAGAACTGTCCTATATTATATAAATTTTTTGGATTTAATAGTTTTAATTGGTTTTGTTGAAAAATTTGTATATCTCTATCTACGTCTATTACCTCACTTAGTTGTTGATTGTTTTCTTCTGGTGTTCTTCTACTTAGAATTCTTGATAAGAAATTATTACCTATTCTATTTTCTGAGAAACTTACTCTTGGTCTTTCTTGCCTTTCTGATCCTCCTTCGTTTCTTGGTCTAGCTGAAAGAAGGTCCATCTTTGTGGTTTTCTAATTACTTTAACTTTTTCTTTCTGAGGTGTTATCTCAACCTTCTTCAATTGTTCTATTAATTCTTCAACTTCTTTATTTTTTGGGGTCTCTTTATTTTTTTCTTTTTGTTGTTCAGTTAACCACCAAATGCGTTCATCTAATAATTCTAACCTTGGTACTATTATTTCTATTTTCTTTATTATTTCCAATATTAATGAAATTATAGTAATATTTTGTTGTATTATTATTTGGTCCGATTTAGCGTTAGGTGTATAATTTTTATAGTCTGCTGGTAAAGGTATAGACTTTTCTATTAATTTTGAGGCTTCTTCTTGAGCTAATGTTGGTCTATTCATGAAAGAGTTATTTCTTTTAGTTCTGCTACTGTCTTTTTTAATTCTCTAATGTCACTAGTTAAAACTTCTACTTGTTGCGTTATTTTAGAGACTATGTGGGTTGTTTTTAGTTCTATTTCTTTTAATTTTTCTGTAATAATTTTAACTAACTTTCCTATTTCTGTCTTTGTAGGTAATTTTTCTAGATTAGATTTATTAATTAGAGTCTGAACTCTCTTTTCTAATTCTAATTCTTGGGTTTTTAAGTAGTCTAGATTTTGTTCTAGTTTTTCGAATGTTCTTTTTTGCTTAGTTTGAGATGCTTCTACCACTTCTAATATTCTAGTGTTATCTTTATTATTCTCTTGTATTTTTTCACTAAAATTTATGAGTAAATCTACTAATGTATTCAACTGCTTGTCTTCGCTATGTAGTATATGTTCTCCGTTACTGAAATTGCACTTTATAATATTATGGTCTTTTAATGCTCTATATTTATTTTCTGGGTATATTCTTAGGTATTCTAGGTTTTTTAATGTATCTATTTTGCTAGGCTTATTTATTACCCTATCGAAATTTTTATTTTACAAGTTTCCTTATGGTGCTCTATAATAGTTGTAATTCTTGCTATATCTTCCCTTATACCGTGTAATTCCCACGTTATAGCAGAGATTGTCTCTTCGTTAATTTGACTTTGTAAGTGTCTATTTTGTATTAGTGATGATAATGTTTCTGAATTTATTACCTCTAAATACGCACTCAAAACTTTTTCTACTTGTCTATATTCTCGTCTTTTCTTTATCTCTCTGTACAAATACCAATGATTTATAGCTATTTGTCTGACAAAGGGTAGTGTTCTCATACAATTAATATGGTCTAAATCGTTTTTGGTCCTTTGAAATCTTTCTGGATTTTATATATCCTAGTAACTTATATTCTAATCCTGATATTATATCTATTAATTCTTGTAGTCTTAACTGGTTTTCTTTGGAACTACTTAATTTAATATATTCTGGGTATAGGTTATTTAATTCTTGTTTGACTTTTAAATAATGATCTTGCATATTAACCTAAAGGCATACGTTGTACTTTTTGTTCTAGTTGTCTAATATAGTTTTCAGTTGTCTTCTCATATAAGCGGTTAAGTGAGTCTTTGGTTCCAAAAATCTTCTCGCTCTGATACCAAACTTATAGGGGGATACCCAATTTTTCAATAAGTTAAATTTTGTGGCTGCTTTATTAAAGTTGCTTTTAATAAAGCCTTCTTTTTCTGCAAATGTCTGCTAGTCGTTGATTTTTTCAACGAATCTTTCAGCCTTTTGTATCATCATGACTATTTCCTCCACTACGTTTGTCTGATTACATACATATATAATTTTTTTTTTTTTTAAGTGTCTAAATTATGTAGTGCAATAGAATCAAAACTCATTCCCGAATCGTAGTCGTTTGGGTCTTGTGAATCTTGAAATGCACTATTCTGGAAATTTATCATATCTCCTTCTTCTGAACTATGGACTGGAGACATCCTTGGACTTGGAGATAGTTCTGGACTAGGGTTCTTGATTATATGCTTGTCTTGTTCTGCTTTTGTTTGGAAAAATCTTTCCAAAGTCTCTTTAACTATATTTTCTATGTTGTCATTTTTTTTCTTTTTTGCAAGTATGCTTTTCTTGGTAGAAATAGCTCCTTGCGTCAATGTCTTTGGTAGTCTTCTTCTTGTCTGGAGAGATGAACATACCTCATCTTCACTTTTTGGCAAAGTGACAGCCATCAACGGATTTGATGAGTCTTTACCGGCTACCGTTTGAACCGGACTAGCTGTATCTTTATCCGATACAGTGGATCTATTTGCATTCATTGGGGAATGCACACCCGTCTCATCCATTTTATTCTGATTTTTATAATTCCTTTCTGTTCGATATTTTCTTACATGCCTATTTCTGTCTAAATAAGGTTTTCTGGCTGCTGATTTTCTAAGATAATATAAATTGGATTAGAAAATCTAGAATTAGAAGCAATGGATAATTTGTATTTCATCTATTAGTCGGGGGAGAAGGGAGGAAGGGTCAAGGGGGTTCATCCGTTTGGTAAAAAACTACACTATTTATACATGGCTAAATCTATTTTTTATGTATATATACTAGACGTTGAACATCATTTGACTGTGTTACTTTTTCATATTTTAAACTTCCCTTTTTTCCCGACTCTGCCACTCCACTGCTAATAGCAACAAAGAGAAAATGACAAACAAATAAGCCATCAGGCACAGGTCAAGTGTCAATGTTTTTTCATCAATTATGCATATCAACATTAAAATATATCCTGCAAGACTTTCCTATGATCATATGTACATAGTTTAGGGACAAGAATAAACAATGGGGGCTCCGGAACCAAAATTGCTCAAAAAAAACATTTTGAACTAAAAGACCCCAACAAAAAAAAAAGTTACTAAAGTACCTATAGCGCAGTATTTTACTGCGCTATAGTACTAACGGAGACGGACCCGTTAAGTACTATAACGCAGTAAAATACTGCGCTATACTAAATACGGTGTCACCTATAACGCATGATTTTACTGCGTTATAGGAGTTTCCCTGTCTCCTATAACGCAGTAAAATCATGCGTTATAGTCCTCCACTATAAACCGATCGGGTTCAACCACTGGCCCCTCCAGTGGCAAAAAAATTTTAAAAACACCATTGGAGGCGAGCCAAGGTGGTCCCCACGCATTAAAAACGTCGTTTTCTATTAAATTTCATCCGGAAAGATTAGATTCTCGGCATATACAAGTCAAGGAGCAAGATTCTAAGTTCGAATTTTGAGAAAAAGCGGCGTACAACTCGATTAAAATAACTCTACAAAAAATCTTCGATTAAGGTTTTCTACTATGACTTTTGTTATTATTTTATTATATACATTATATTGTATGCATGTTTTACATTTAATCGTCCTTAATTTCCAAAAAAAAAAAAAATCGTTTTTTGTTTTTTGCTTTGATCGGGCAGTGGCCGGAGCCACTGTGCCGTTTTTTTTTTTTTTTTTGGTTTAATTCATTATTTGTTAAATGTTTATGAATTGTTAATTTATTAAATGTTTATGCATTGTTAATTTGTTATATGTTTATGAGTTGTTAAGTTGGTTAATTATTTATGAATTGTTAACATTGTTAATTTGTTATATGTTTATGAATTGAATTTGGTTAATTATTTATGAATTATTATTTTGTTAATTGAGTATTTGTTAAATATTCTTTATTAATTGAAAGAAGTTGATTGGTAATGAATTATTATATTGTTAACATTTTGTTTGGATGATTGTTATGTATTGTTTTGACATTTATCGTATTATGTTGTATTATATAGGACCAAATCAGTGGTTACATAAAATACAACCTATCGTCGTTACATAACAATAAAAGTAAAGTAGCAATCAAAGCAAACATTTTATTTATACTAACAACATAATATAATACAATAGGTAACAACCATCCAAACAAGTTGTAAACGATTATGAAATGTTAATCTATACAATTTTAAAAGCATGAATATATATGTTAAATAAAAAAAATTATCTTAAAAAGAATAGTTAAAGTTCTTCTTTTCATAAATACATAAGCTAACGATAAAAATGTAAAGTTTATAGGAAAATATGTGGTCGACGAATATGAACTCTTAGTTTAATTTTATTGTAGTTGTGTTGGCTATTTGGTCAACTAAAAATATATCACATATTCAAAATAGAGTTCCAAACAAATATTACTGCTAAATTTCGATTAGTTAATATAATTTATCTTTCATTTCAAGAATAATGACTAATTTAGTTTGTACAGACCGGACTTTTTCATGGATCCGAATGTTCCCCCGAGGCCGATGATCACCCGGGGCCCGCTGTTCACCCGGGGCCCGCTGATAGATCAGTATTGTCTTTGCAAGACAATCATAGGTCAGAGTTATTATGGGCCGGTACTATAGGGATATCTACTAGGCTCCGTCCCCGTAGGCTGCAGAGAGCGTGGACTCTTTTACGCGAGCACCCCTCACACCCTCGCGTGTTGGAGATATTGATTCGGGGCGGCATCTACCGTTGCGTGTCCGTTGGTCGGGTACAACATGATTGGGCGCTCATCACGGCCATGGTTGAGCGGTGGAGGCCAGAGACACATACCTTCCATCTTCGCACTGGTGAGGCCACGATTACACTTGAGGATGTAGAGGTCCTCTTTGGATTGCGGGTTGATGGAGAGTCACTGTACACTCGGTACGAGCCTCCTCCTGGTCGGACGTGGGTGACAGAGTTGACTAGGCTCACCCACTTCGTGCCTGATGCCGCGGCCCAGATATCCGGACAGAGTCGGGTTCAGCTAGTGCACTCTGCACTTATTTGGAGGGTCTGGATCCGGTTGGCGACGACACCCCGCAGGACGATGTTGATCGTCATGCCCGTTTGTACCTGCTTATTATATTCGGGGGCATCCTGTTCCCGAATTCATCAGGTGCCTTTGTCAGTTTACGTTACTTAATTTTTTTGGAGCATCTGGACCGCTTGGGAGACTACAGCTGGGGCGGTGCTGTTTTGGCGTATCTTTACAGATGCCTGTGCCGAGCGTCTATTGGTGCTGTCAGAGATGTGTGTGGATTGTTTGCTCTTCTCAAGATAATATTTAAGTGTGCGTTCCTGTAATGTCAACAAACCTCTTGAAAGGGCGACTAAAAAATCGTATTTTCTAATATCGCTTACAGTTATGGGCGTGGGAGAGGATGCTGCCTTTTCAGCCCGTACCTAGGCATCACCTCGAGATTGACATGCCTTATGCGAGGAGGTGGACAGTGGGTTATGACCGGGATGTCGATACGCACCACAGTATTCTTCCATTTCGGGACCAACTTGATCACATGATGGATGATGCGGTAAACTATTTAAATTTACATTAATAATTTAATTAAACGTCTTTTCTACATGGTGATCACTTATTTGTATTTATATGTTATGCAGCTATTTATATGGACGCCGTACGCTGCTATATTAGATGGTTTGCCCCCCTTCTGTAGGGCAGGTCAGGGGGTTTGGAGGTCGCGGTGTCCATCGATACACCTGGACATCGTAGAGGATCACATGCCCGAGCGTGTCTTACGACAGTTTGGGCATACACAGAGTATACCCCCTGATGTCCGTCATGAGCTCTGACACTACCAGCGGGACGATCGGGCTGCCATTGATGATAATTTTTTGGCTTTCATGGATGTCCAGCTCCACCGTTGGGAGAACAGGTTGGGCACTTTAGCGGTGGTCGGCCATTTGACTCCCACTGAGCATTACATGCGCTGGTATCATCAGATCACACGCCGATTGATCGGCAACCCAGCTTTGCGTCCCCCTAGGGATGTAGGATATTCAGCACTCACGGGGCAGTATGAGGCATTGGTAAGTTTATCGTATTTAGATTTATCTAATTTCATTAATTGTTACGTTTTAAAAATAAACTTTTTTTGTTTCTGTTAAATACAAATGTAGCTGGTGGCCGTACAGCGTTTACGCATCTTGGGGTTAGAGCATATGCCTTACCCTGGGCTTACGGGGCTTGCCGCGGAGATGGTTAGGATTTCCGAGGATGGTATCCGCCAGGCAGGCGAGATTAGGCGCATGGCGGAGCCTGTTCCGGAGGCTCAGTATCAGGCAGCACCGGGGGCTCCCAGAGGAGGAGGTCGTGCTGGTAGAGGACGTCGTGCTGCCGGAGGACGCCGTGCGCGTGGAGGACGCGGCGCTGCTGCTAGAGGACCTGGTGGTGGAGGACTGGTAGATAAGGCGGATGAGGCCGATCCCATTCCAGAGGGCGTTCACGGTCTAGTCCATCCGCAGCCCTTCCAGGCCGGTGGCAGCTCACCTGGAGACTCACCTACGTTTAAGCCGGCGCTCTTACTTGCTGAGATACCCGGGTCGTCATCACAGCCGGGCCATAATGCATACATGGAGGAGCGTGATAACGTTGATTGGACGATGTTACGCGCTTCATTAGCTGATGAGCGGCCGGTGAGGAATTTAGAGGGAGCCCAGATTCTTGACTTTGATGAGTTTTTGATCCCGGTTAGTATTTAAAATACTTATTTGTTCATTTAAATTATTTATTTTAAATATATATATATATATATATATATATGTTATTCATTATTTAGTAATACTTTATATTTTAGGATTCGGCGCTAGCGGGTCCATCAGAGCCAGCCACTCAGCCTGCCGAGGCAGAGGTGTCTTCTCATGAGACTACCGAGGCGCGTGTAATTTGTTTTACTTAAAACTAATTTTATTCAATATAAGGTCAATACTTAATATACATATTTGATCATTTAAAGTACTTATTATTTAATTTTTTTCATATTTTAGGATTCGGCGCCAGCGGTTCCATCAGAGCCACCCACTCAGCCTGCCGAGCCAGCAGTGTCTTCCCATATGACTACCGAGCCACAGGTAAGCTTTTTATTAAAATTTATTTTATTCAATAAAAGGTCAATATTTAATATACATATTTGATCATTTAAAGTACTTATTATTTCATTTTTTTCATATTTTAGGATTCGGCGCCAGTGGGTCCACAGGAGCTGCCCATTCCGGAGCATTCTCATCAGCCTGCCGAGGCAGATGTGTCTTCTCATGAGACTACCGAGGCGCATGTAAGTTTTTTACTTAAAACTAATTTTATTCAATATAAGGTAAATGTTTATTTAATTTTTATAACCTTTACTTGGACTTCGAACAGCATCTCGTCCAGGAGACTACCTCATATTCACCATCACACCCATTTCAGGAGGCTACAGACCCATCTCAGGAGCCTTTTCAGGTGCCCGTTGACACACAAGTTTGATTAAATAAATAACGTTAATGTATTCAACATAAATAAGAAATGATACTAATATTTATATATTTTTCAGGTTCATCCTTCGGCGCCTGCGGTGATCACTCCCGACGAGGAAGAGGTCGAGTTTGCAGACCCAGCTCAGCCTGAGGTTCTGAGCGTGCCAGCGGGACAAGATCCCAAGAAGAAACACGTTCTAGTTAAGGGCGCAAGGGCTAGGGGAAGAGGAGATGATCACGACTTGGAGCGCCCGGTTATTAAGAGAAAAAAGGGCGACGGAGACGATGGCGAGGGCGGTGGGGATGGTATAAGCCTTAGGCCTAGGGATAGTCTCCGGCATACTACATGTGGGACCCATCCTCGATAGTGTATATACATTAGTGTTGTACAAGTTATCGTAAATATTATATATTTTTTGCATATTTATAAATATTATCATTAGTCTTTATTATTGATAATAAAAAAACGTGACACATTCGAAATAAAGTTAAGCATTAATTTAAAAATAAGACGAAACCCTAAAAGATAAATAACTTAAAGCTAATGACTACAAGTCTTCAAACAAAAAAGGACTTCGAGCACTTTTCAACTATTAAAACGACAATTCAAAGTATCACGTATTCTTGATGTGTTGAGCCTATTTTATTAATTGTACAAATATAACTAGAGTTCTATATAAAATATTGAAGTTTCGGAGTCTTAAAGCATGTTTAATATACGGCTAAACTACGTAAAAAAGATAAATTATTACGTAATAAGGAGTGAATGGAAAATGGGAACTCCTATAACGCATTATTTTACTGCGTTATAGGAGTTTCTCTCCCTCCTATAACGCGGTAAAATCATGCATTATAGGTCGGAACGTATTGCGTATAGCGCATTATTTTACTGCGTTATAGGACTTAACGGGTCCGTCTCCGTTAGTGTTATAGCGCAGTAAAATACTGCGCTATAGGTACTTTAGTAACTTTTTTTTTGTTGGAATATTTTGATTCAAATTTTGTTTTTTTTGAGTCATACTCAACAATGGGTGCCCTTTCGACTCTCCAACTTTTCGGTGCCGACCACCTATCGAGTGGCAGTGACACACTTTTTAGCTGCCGCACCCTATATTATATGTACGTGCAAATAAAGTCTAGCTCCATTAACGACCACGTGTTAAACTCTTATTGACTATTCGCCTGTAATTTGCCGGCCAATTGCCAACTAATGTCTCTCATCTTTTGTGTGACAATTAATTTGTCCTATATGTACTTAAAGTATATGTCCTTCCTTTATAGTTTAGCTAACATATGTCCTTTTCGTTCAATAGTTAATTTAAATATGTCCTTAAATTAATTAAAGATTCTAATTAGCTGATTAATAATTGAAAAGGGTCACATATACCCTTGTATAGGAAATTGAGAAGATATGCCTTTCGTTAATTCTAAATTTTCCATCTCGTTAATTTGCAAATAATATTTCAAATATATTCCGATATAGTTTCCAAAAACCTCCAAACCGTACAGTTCATCTTCCCCACAAGTTCATCGTCTTTTTTTAATAAAACTTAGAATTTTGGGGACCATCCAATATAAATAAGTATTGCATCTGTATATACTTATTCATTTCATTTAGTTTGACAATATATATTATTACATGTGGTCTCGACTCTTTCTTTTAGACTAAACACATGAAAATAGTATTTTATTAATGGATGGTGCTAGTTTTGAACCAAGATCTCTATACATTTCATTATTATATCAACTAAACAATTATTTCAGTCAAAGGAGTGAGGAACGTAACTGTAAAATGGCTTTGTTTCATTATATTTCATCATTCATATCAGTGTTTTAAAAGGCGGGGCGTAAGGCGAGGCGTTTTACATACGCCTCGACGAGGCATAAGCCTCGAGGCACTGGGCGTAAGCCCCATGGGTATTTAATTTTTAGTATTTCTTAAAATAATATAATTACAATAAATATTTTTAAATAGGTAAAATTACATTAAAAAAAATAAAAGAAAACTGTAAATAAATGAAATATATATATATATATATATATATATATATATATATATATATATATATATATATATATATGTGTGTGTGTGTGTGTGTGTGTGTGTATGTATATGTGTGTGTGTGAGCGCGCGCGCGCGCTTGATTCTCACAAAAAATGATCAAAGCCCATTATACACCGCTTATAACTTGTAATTATATATAACATAATTTTACAAGTATAAACAATACAATGAAATAAAAACTATTATGAAATGCAAAACAATTCTAACATTTTAACTTTCAAACAAGGAAAAAAACACAGTTTCTTAAAACACTATTACTATCATACTATTCATTTTATCTCCCTATAGGCAAATAATCAATAAAATTTATCAATATTACAATTAAAACATAACTTCTTCATGAACAAAAAATAAAATTATATGATAATTTTGATACATAGGACTTATGACCAATGACAAGTGAAAATGTACAATTCCGCTATGTGTTTTTTTTTTTAAAAAAAAGTGATATTCACCCTTACGACGTTCTCAAATAGTAAATATCCAATACTACGACTTGTTATATGAGTTACACCCAATCTTCTATTTCTATAGATGAAAAACTATTAAGTATCATTATTTTATTAAACAATTATGAGGGTGAATTGTAAAGAAATGGATCATGGGCCTAACTCAACCCCAAAAGCTAGCTTTTGGGGTTGAGTTAGGCCCATGATCCATTTCTTTACATTCTAATTAAGGAATTTAAAATATAATTTGTGTAAGAACTGTTAGGCGAGCCCTGGGCGTTGGGCGTTAGGCGGGTTTAGGGCGTACGGTTGGGCGCTTAGGGCGTAAGCCTCATAGGAACTAAGCCCCGCACGTTAGCCCTAGGGCGTTTTGTCACTGCCCTGCCCCGAGGCGAGCCTCGGGGCGAGTCCTGACACTGCCTTTTAAAACAATGATTCATATCATAAGCGCTATGTTTGATATTGTACTTGAAGCAATTGTTCAAATTCGGAAAAATGAATGCTCGATATGTATCAAAAAGATAGACAATTAATCTATTTTTCAATTCACTTTCGGAAAACAAAGAAAAGAATTGAATAGAGAAACTCCGAAGTATTTGACCATATCAAATATGTCAAAAAAAATGGGACTCGATCTTTATTTCACATCCGTTTATTTATTTTTAGTCTGTAATAACATAGTTTAGTCCTCTTAATTAATGTCACACTCCATATAGATTCGTCATCTCTTTTGTCTGTGATTTTCTGTCCACATATTCTATCTACATATAACAGCAAAAGTTGGGACTGACATCATATCAAGATAAGATAATTGTCATTATTATGGGTCATCGACAATAAACTGTATAACTAAACTTTAAATATTGTATGTATATTCTGAACGTATTATGGGCACATACGTATGTACGTATATAAGGACCACATGAAGATTCTGAATCAAGTCTTCTACAAAGCTACCACATGCAATACTAGATTGTGTCCACTCGAATCACCGCCAAAACAGACAGCATTTGGCTTATTTCGGAAAACATAAAAATAAAATGGCTAGTTGGTACTTTATTAATGTCTATTCCGATTATATGGAACATTTGAATTAGATCAATTCCTCAAATTGTCATTGAACTTGTATAAAAGTCCCATTAAAGTAACTTTTGAATTTTTTTTGGACAATAAAGTCATCAAATTATGTCCATAATTTTTAAAAAGTAAAACAATTCATTTTTGGACATAAAACCCCTTACCCCTTTTTTAAATTATAAAATTCATTTGAATATTTCTCTTTTATTTTCAACATGTGGAAAGTTCGAACAATTTTTTTTAAATATTGCAAAATTATATCTAAGTAGACAATAACATGATACAATTGTATGGTAGTGGATATGAGCACAGTGCTTAACTATAGTTTTTTTTAACTGGTTGTAAATAATTATTCTTGATAAAATTTTCAATTATCAGAAAAAATATTTACTATTTTGATTTTCTTGAGATGAACTTGGAATATTTTAGTTTTATTTAAGTTTTATAAATAAGTGGATTACAACTAATATAAATATTTTAAATTTTTAGAAAGTATATAAATACAACTAATTGTAAAAGTATTTTCATTTCTACAAAGTAGTTATTCAACATGATCTTTTTCCTTGAGAAAATCTATCTAAATATTCTACCAATAAAGCATGTTTACTCTAGTTATTACAAAACTGGATATATATGTTTAACTTCGGCTTGAAGCAATAGAAATATCAAGATAGTTCAAAAGAAATTGACATAACAAAGAAAATCTTATAGCATGCTTAAAATTTGAACGGTTATATTGTTTTATTCTTAAAGCTTGAAATATTACGTTGAATACTTCTATTTTATTATTAAGTCATGAAAAATATTAATTTGAACAAAAATTTCGGAATATCTAAAAATTGTGTTTAGGTAATGAATTTTACAATTTATATATGAGTTAAGGGGTCTTATGTCTAAACATAGAATGATTTACTTTATTGGAAACAAGGGCATAATTTGATAATCTTATTGTCCAAAAAAATTAAAAATTACTTTATTGAGACTTTTCTACAAGTTTAATGACCATTTGAGGAATCGATAACGGAAAGAGGATTTGCGCACTTAATAAAGAGGGCCTTAGAGAATATTTTTCCAAGATGGTAATATAAAGGAATTTCTAAAGAAGTTTACAGTGCTCTGAACTATACCCCTCACTGTCCTAATTATATTTGTTACTTGAATGCTATGTATGTTCAAATCTTCTGAAGATAATCCGGTACAAGATGACTTACTTAATATATAGGGCAACTTACACAAATGACAACACTCTGGGGATTTTTTGTTAGGCATAGCTATATTTTTGCTAATTATATTTCATAGCTACAGTAACATATATTCGAATTCGGCTGTATTTCGTTGTATTTAATTCGGATGTATTCAATTAAGCTGTATTTATTCCTAACTAATTTTACATTGTATTCAACTTATTTTATTTTAAATTCGATTGTATTCAAACAACATAACTGCAAAAAAATATAGGAATATTCAGCTGCATTCAAATTCACTGTATTTCTTTGTATACAAAAAAAAAAATCTCCTTCGAAATACAAACAAAAAATACATAAGAAATACTGTAGTTTACACTAAAAATATAACGAATACAGTAAAATACACTCAGATGTGAGATACAAGAAAAAACAATACTCTCAGATTTAAGATATAAGAAATTAAATACACTCAGATCTTAAATACACCACCGGCCACGGCGCCGTCGCCGGTAAGGAAAAAAAAATACATTCAGATTTCTCTTTCTCTTTCATTTTTTTCGACAACGCGAACTCCTTAACGCCAGCGTTCGTTTTTCCGGCAAGGTGAACTCCGAATCATCGTCATTGGTTCACGGTGGTATGTCTTCTCTGATTCTAAGGTTTCCGCCATACATCTCCGATCGTCGTAGGTAAGGCGAACTCGAGAACGAAAACTGATACAAATAGATCTCCCTAAGAAGGATAACAAAGCCATTACTACAAGGCAAAAGACATAAATTGACCCTTAAACTATACCGCAAAAGTTATTTTCACACTTAAACTATGCTGGCGATCCATTACACACCTAATATATTTAAAAGTGATATTTTTTACCCCTCCAGAGCTGATGTGGCATAAAAAAAAATATTTAAATAATAGGAGAGTGAGGTCAATTTTTTTTAAAAAAAAAAATTATTATAATTTTTTTTTTTTGCAACTTCTTCTTCTTTATTCAACCATCCCCTCAACCCCTCCCCCTTCTCCTCCACATTCCCGCCACCCCCAACCCCAACCCGTCTCCTCCACCTTCCCGCCACCCCCCAAAGGGCAGTTCGTGCAATTTCTTCTTTGTTGCCCATTTGAAGGGCAGTTTGTGCAATTTCTTCATTGCCCATTTGAAGGGCAGTTCGTGCAATTTCTTCATTGTTGCCCATTTGAAGGGCAGTTCATGCAATTTCTTCATTGCCCATTTGAAGGGCAATGTGTGCAATTTCTTCATTGCCCATTTGAAGGGCAGCCCGTGCAATTTCTTCATTGTTTAACAACAATGAAGAAAATTTCCCATTTGATGCAAATTTCTTCAATATTTCCCATTTTATTTTATAGGTAGATTAGATGCAAATTTGGTGACCGGAAAATGAAGAAGATCGGAAAAAATGGAAGCTCACCGGAAAATATTGAAGCTCATTATTATTTTATGGGTAGATTAGATGCAAATTTGGTGACCGGAAAATGAAGAAGATCGGAAAAAATGGAAGCTCACCGGAAAATATTGAAGCTCACCGGAAAATATTGAAGCTCATTATTATTTTATAGGTAGATTAGATGCAAATTTGGTGACCGGAAAATGAAGAAGATCGGAAAAAATGAAAGCTCACCAGAAAATATTGAAGCTCATTGGAAACAATGGTGATTATGCAATAAGAATGGGAGTAGGGATGAAGAAGAAATAAGGATGGGGAGGAGGGGAAAGGAAAAAAATATAAATTAAAAATTAGAGGATTTTTTTGACGTGACACTGACGTGGCATTGATGTGGGGAGAGAGTGTGTACACTCTCCCCTAGTGCAACTGGTCATATTGTATCAGGGAGTAAAAAATATCACTTTTTCATATGTGTAATGGATCGCCAGGATAGTTTAAGTGTGAAAATGACTTTTGGGGTAAAGTTTAAGAGTAAATTTATGTCTTTTGCCTTACTGTAACTTTGAAGCTTTCTCTCTCTAGAAAAACAAAGAGATTTAAAGCTAAGATAGAACAAAGCCATTACTATAACTTTGAAGCTTTCTCTTTCTAGAAAAACAAAGAGATTTAAAGATAGACTCAGATCTGAGAAGAGGGAGTTGATGATGATGAGGCGGCGGCGGCGGCGAAATGGCGCCATATCTGAGAATACACTCAGATCTGAGAAGAGGGGGTAGTGGATGTCGTCGGAGCTCCGGCGCATGATTCTGGCGGCGGCGGAGAGAGAAAAAATATCTCCAAGCTAGCCCTAAAATTATCAGTCAAGATAAAAATAATAAAAATAGAATATTCTACTTTAAATATATAATGTAGCTATGATAGGTAATTCAAATACAATTTTTAACTATGAGAAGTAAATAATGCAAACTATAACTATTCAATATAATTATCTATTATAGTTTGGCACGTCATGTAGATTCCCCCTCCCCTTAATATATACATACACATATTCAATCGTCATGATACAAAAGCAGAATAATCAGAGTTATTCGAAATATTATTCAAAATTTACAGGTTACTCCTAGACATATTAAGATCACTTCATGGCACATATTTCAGTGTAATCTTATCTTTTATAAAACCACCTTCGAAAGAAAAAATTGTTTTCTTTTTAGCTAGTATCATGCCTTACTTTTGTTAACCGTCTAGTATTTGACTTTCGAATATTCTGATCTGACTAATTCAGATTCACGTTGTGTAAAACATAATATATGAGAAGAAGTGCCTTTGCCAGGAAATTTTTCATTTCCCGCACTCTAAAATTTTAATTAAAAGTGAAGATCTTGCTAGCTTTTGATCATAAATTTTGAATCAGATTTTGAAAATTTATCTTCAAATATCTATTTGGCCATAAAATTTGATCAAATTTTGAAAATTTATCTTCGTGAAACATCCATGAAAAAGAAAAGCTTTGATGTCCGGAATTTCACGCCTTAGGATGATATTAGAACAAGCTTTGATGTTTTAGAGAAATTTATTTTAATCTTACCTCTAGGTACTTTTGAACTTTCATATAATTAAAACAAAAAAGATATAGAAAAGAAATAAGTCAAATTAAGCCTATTCTTTTCTCACTCTTTTAAATGTCAAATATCTATCACGTGAAAATGAAAGACAAGTGGAAGAGCGTCATTAATTGGCCAGTGGATTCTTATGTCAAATAGAGCATGATTCATGAAGCACCAATGGACTGATCAATGGCTCCCTCCATTACGTTTGTCTTATCCTTTTCTTTTTTGGGTTTTGGGAGGAAAATATTCGAAAGTGACTAGTTTACCAACATTTATTCATATCTCAACCATTAAAATTTAAGGTAAATTTTCACCAAAGTCGCTTAACTATGTATTCTAACACAAAAGTCACACAACTATTATTTTTTCCACCAAAGTCACTTAACTATGTTTTATAATACAAAAGTCACATAACTATCATTTTTTTTTTCTACCAAAGTCACTTAACTATATTTTCTAACACAAAAGTCACAAAATTTTGAGCTTACTAACACAAATATGACACCTACTGAAAAATTCAACTTCCAATAGTTATTGTTTTTATTCTTTTTTATTTTTAATCTAATATATACAAACTCAATTAATTAAAAAAGAACCAAGCGACCCGACCCAAAATTCATATGCAGGTATTAAAATACTAAAATGGTGAATAAATTTGAAAAAAAATATCACAAAATTATTGCTTCTGCTGCAAATTGAAATAACTATTATTCCATAAAATTCTTTTCCTCCTATCCAACACAATGTAACACTTTTTAATATATATTGAAAAAAAGGGCCAATATGCCTTAAAGATTGAAAAAAAAAAGTTGTTTCGAGTGAATTAATCAAAATTAACAAATATTTACATCAAGCAATATGATATTTACGAAGGTAAATTTTTTTCAAGAACAGTTCTCCAAAATTTTAGTCGTTAAGCATATAATTAAATAATCAAGAAAAGCTTATCTACGATCATGTCCTCCTCCGATACATTTTGTTTACGCACCACAATCATGATAATTCCACCATCTTACAGTTAGCATCACAAGCCACAACATTTTATTTCCACTCATGAAAATGAACCGTATAGAAAGAGATTTTTAATTGCATTAAAATTATGAAGAAAAAAAGAAAATGATCAAACTGAAAAAAGTTAATTCTAGAATGAATAATTTATTTCCACACATTTTTGGCTTGGGAGCCCCTAGAGAGAAGGATCGTATATTTAGTGGAAGGATTGGTTATGTTTCTTTAATATTTTAATTTCTGCATATGAATTTTGGTTCGGGTCGATCTTTTCTAATTGAGTTTCTATTTATTAGATTAAAAATAAAAATTGGATTTTTCGATAGGTGTGGTTTTTGTGTTAGTAAGGCTCAAAGTTTTGTGATTTTTGTGTTAGAATACATAGTTAAATGACTTGGGTGAAAAATATTGATTGTTATGTGACTTTTGTGTTAGAAAACATGTTAGAACAAAGATAACAATAGTATAAGAAATATATAATAAAACTTGTTTGGCTTGGATGCTAGCTTGGAGGCACGTCAAGACGTTTCTTAAAGATAGTTGGAGTCTCTCCCACGAGCAAAAGGAAGAATAAATAACAACACTATCTTTGGGATTGAACTAAGCCACACAACAAGTAGGATTCAAGAACGTTGCTCTTCTATTCCTGAATCAGTGATTTCACCTTTTTTATCAACGTCTCTTAAAAGTTTTTAGGGAAATTGTATTTCTTTTAAGTGCTTATATTTTCAAAGAAAGAAACACTATTTATAGGATAAAAGAATACATAATATAAGAGCTTTTATTAAATAAAATTTATAATAGGTTCATGAATTTTGAAATGAAAATGTATTTTTCAAAAGAAACTAAAACGTAAAAAATCAAATGAAGTGAAACTTGTGTATTCACATTCATTCATTCATTCATTCTGAAAACTCTTATCAAATTTATTGTTTCAAAATTAATTGAAACATTTGTTAAAACAAAACATAGTTAAGTGATTTTGTTAAAAAAAAAGTGATAGTTATGTGACCATCTATGAAATTTATCAATATTTACTCCTACCAGTTATATCATGATCAGTCTTTCCCTCTTGAAACTCTTTGTAGCATGTCATCTTATTCGGAAGAAAATGTCACAAAATGGACCTGAAAAATATTACTCCCTCCGTCCCAATTTTGTGATAATGTTTGACTGGGCACGAAATTTAAGAATGAAATGAAGATTTTAAAAATTTGGGGTCTAAAATAAGTTATAGATATTTGTGTAGGTTTTAATCATCTTATTACGAGTAAACTAGAAAGTTTAAAATTACTCCCTCCGTCCAGTTTTACTTGTCACATATTGACTTTACACGCTTATTAAAAAGCCAAAAATAGAATGAAAAGTTTACCATATTAGCCCTAATTATTGCTAATTACCTAATGATTGAAATCAATTAAAGCTTATCAAAGAACATGTGTAGCCAACTAAATTAAGTTATGGGTTCCAACAATTCACATATTCCCCATTAAGGGCCTGTTTGGAAAGCCACCCAGGTAATTGGAATTGGGTGTAATTACACAGTTTGGCCTGTTTGTTTGACCAGGTAATTACACAGTTAGGTGGGAATTGAGTGTAATTGAGAGGGTGTAATTACACTCTCCAATTCTCAAGGGGGGGGGGGGGGGGCTGAGAATTGGATATAATTACACCCTGTAATTATAGGGTTACCTTTTAATTTAATTTAATTTTATTTTTCTATTATTTTTTTAAATTTTAATTTCTTCTCTTTTCTGATTTATTTTTTATTTCTATTATTTAATTTCTGTAATTACAGGGTTACCTTTTAATTTATTTCTTTTTAATTTTATTTTAATGTTATTTTCTATTATTTTTTTAATTTTAATTTCTTCTCTTTTCTGATTTATTTTTTATTTCTATTATTTAATTTCTTTTTTATTTTTACTTTTTAATTATTTTTATTTTTTAAATATATTTTTATTTTTATAGTATTTATATTTCATTTCATTTCTTCTCATTCCCAACCTTTACTTCTTGTGGTTCCATATAATTTCTCGAATTTTTTTTAGTTTTTTATTTTATTCATTTAGCATAACCGTGTTAATATTCTAATTTTTGAAACTACATCTCTTAATATTAGAAAGAATGAGTCATTAACAATCTTGACATGTAATAAGTGACGTTATTAAAATAGAATTTCGTTGTGAATGAGGTTATAGACTTATATTTTCCCTTTCTTTTGAATTATAGGAGTATTTACTTATGTTACGTTGAAACTTACTTATGTAACGTTGAAACTTGACATAAGAGTATTATGTTAAATTTTTTTCTTTTGGATTTTGAATTTGGGTTATATTTTCGATTTTAAAAATATTTGCTTTAGTACTATTGACTTGTTATTTCACATTGCATGTTGTTTATTTTTCACTTACAGTTGATAGAATTTTGTCAAACATTTGAATAATGTTATGGCATTATATTTATAAATATATTTTTTTTTTTGTCAAACATCCAATCCCATGATGTTCTCACAAAAAAGGTATGCTTTTAAGTTTTATAATCAATTAAAATAAAAATATTATTAATTTGAAATTATATATCAATTATTTTTTACAATATTAGTTACAAATAGATGATTATTAATTGACATATTTTCAAGAAACAATGTATTATTAAATAACTAATTGAATATCATTTATAAAGGCATATATTTTTTAAATATTAATTTTAAATTTTTTATAATCAAATGTTATTTTTAAATTAAACTAACTGTGTAATTACACTTGTGCAACCAAACAACACACTTGTAATTACACTGTAATTACATTATGACAAACAAACAGGTCATTGTAATTGCAATACTGTGTAATTACAAGGCTGTGTAATTACTAGGGTAGTAATTACACCAATTCCAATTACCAGGTGGCTTTCCAAACAGGCTCTTAGTAGTGTTGGAAAAAGGAATTGGAAAATTTGACTTATTAATTACTAAGGGTAAAATAGGAAAAAATTAGTAAATTATCTCTTGAATTTTTAAGGTGGACAAGTAAAATTGGACAACTATTTTTACTATAGAGGACAAGTAAAACCGGATGAAGGGAGTATATTGTTACTAAATATAGAAACGTGCACTCTTCTTTAGACTAACTAAAAATGAAAGAGTAGCTTATTTTTAATTGAATCCTACTTTAAGGAAATGCTCTTTAAATTAAAATTAGATGCCTGAATATTGAAAGCTATTTTTCTCTAAGTGAACATTCAAAAATGTATTATATTGAAAGATGGTGATGTTTATTTTGAGAAACAATGAAATTGATGGTTGGTTCGAAAACGCAAACCATAACTTTCATTTGTTTGAAACATAAAAGGAGTAATTTTATACTGAGTAAATTTTTGCCAAAGTTATTATTATAATTTTTATATCAAAATGATTAGCTTTTTGCTTTTCGCAAAAAAAAAAAAAAAAGTTGATACTTATAATCTTTTAGTATATGTTATATAAATATTTAATTTTGGATCCAAATACAAATTAATTTAGGATGCGATTAACTCTATCAATACTGTAGATAAATTAGTCATCTATAAGTAAAAAATACAACCGCTAATGTGAGGCTAGGGATAATAAGGATATTTTGGGAGACGTCATTGCCAATGTTACTACATCCCAAAACTAATAACTATTCCTCTGTTCTAGTTACGCGTATATTTTTCTTTTTAGTCAGTCTCAAAAAGAATATTATATTTCTATAATTAGTAATAATTTTATTTTTTTCTTAATCTTTAATGAGATGATATAACCATATATATATTTAAAGCTTATTTTAGTCTTTAGATCACGAATTTTTAAAAGAATGTAATCTTTTAAAATTCTGTATACCCAATCAAATAATACCACTTATATTGAGACCGAAAAGGCAGTTTATTTAAATTCTAGCATTAATAATATAAATTATCATACAACCAGATTATTTGTGAAATAATTTCTTTAATAAAATATTGTGACCTGATTAAAATTAATTACTAACATGCCATAGTAATAAGTCTGGATATATGTTAAATATAAAGTACTACTATATATTTTTACACTATTGGTCAAGATTACTTAAATCCAGACCCAACGATAAAAAGTTTGACCAATTAAGTACAAGTACACATAATTAATATATTCCCAGTTTTAAGATTCTGTATTTATTAGACCACTGTCCGCTTTCTTTTTCTGTCCTACGCGGCTACACCTCAAATACTTCTTTCTCTTATTCTTGTTTGTCCATAGAGAAAAAGTAAGTGTTGTAAAATAATTTATCATACCCATATTATCAATTTGTTCATTGATGTAAATTTTAAGTTCTTCTATTTATTTGATCATCTATGTCAATTCTTTTTTTCTTGTTCCTTGTTTCTTGAAAATTAATGTATTTTCCTATGTTTTTTGGCACCCTTTATTTAGCTCAGGTAACAGATAGTTGAGATGAGAATTTTCTAGATGGGCTAAATTTATGCAAATTTTCTTGATTAAGATTCTTAACTGTACATGTTTTGATGTGCAGATACAGTGAATATTAACTGAAAGCCTGAACAATTATATAGGGACTTCTCAGAAGTTTCAAAGAGATTTGCAGATTTTATTTTAATCTGATATAAGGTATGTTGTTCTGACGTGTTTAGTTAAAAGGGCTGTGAATTTGTTTTTTCTTATGGAGTTTCCACTGTTTAATTCTACTATATCATAAATTGATTAGAAAAAAATATGTTTAGTAGTAGTTATGTAGCGTGTAGATACAGTTATTCTGCCTGAAATGCTTCGAATAGTACGATCGAGGGATATCAAATTTCATAATATGTTTTTTTCTTAATCAAGATTTTTTTCTTAAAGACTTGTTTTACTTCAAGAACATTTTTTTAGGAAAAAAAAAAGGTTATCTCTTGATCAAGAAAAGAACTTTGGAAGTGACAGATGTGGAAATCTCGGATCTAGATTTTTCTCATATATTGAACTTCTAGAAATTTTTAATAATACTCTTAACTACTCTCTTGTTTAATTTTACTTGTCCACTTTGAACTTTTCACGCTATTTAAGAAATAATAAATGAACTGCATAATTTTTCAATGTACTCATATTAATTGGTGCATATTTTTATTGGATATGAAAAACGACTTGAAGTGAATAATTAATACTATGGGTAAAACAGGAAAAAATAAATTGGCTTTTTTTAATTTATTTTTAAAATAGTGAACAAGTAAAAGTGAACGGAGGAAATATTATATAGAATGTTTTTCTTCTTGTTTTCTCGTGTGGGGAAGTGTTGCTTGAATGTCCCAATAATTTAATTGGAAAGCCTGCCACGTTAAATATGGAAAGGCAATTAGTCAAAGAGAGCAGAATTTTGTTCTTAATAAATAAATTTGTATATGTTCATAAATCATAACAAGATTTATGTATTTTAATAAAGAGAAGCTTTTGGGACTTGTCTGATAAAAGCATGAAATAATAGGCTTCTGACTTCGAAGGGAAGAAAAGTGGGTTAAAGCAAATAGCGAATTTAGGAATAATGTTCGTAAGTCTAATACCGTAACTAATGATGTAATTTTCTCTAAAGTTATTAGTCCCTACTCCCTATTTGAAGCTGCTTAATTTTAGTGTTTTTGAGCTGTTATTCCATTATTTTCTTTCTTTCTTAAATTACAAATAAAATGGATGCCAATTTCTCTTTTTTTAATAAATTACTTTGGCATGACAGATACTAGGGTGTCAAATAGGCGGGTCAAGAAGAGCTGAGTAAACCCCTCCAAAAGTTACTTGGCTAAAATGGGTTAAAAAGTGGGTCATAAGTTAACCCGCCCAATTTTACTAAGTTTTAATTTTTTCTTTTGTAAGTAATTTTTTTAGTACCTGATAAAACTATATTTTTTGTTTCTTATGGCTATATATATAACATACTCATATAAAAAAATTGTCTTTTTAAAAATATTTTGATAAATTTCTCATGGGTCAATTTGGGCTGCATATTAGCCCATTTTTATGGCTGAAATGGGTTGATCTAAATGAATAGCGGTTCAATGATCAGTCCAAACTTGGGCGATTTGAGCTGGTCATGTTCTCATGTGCTAATTTTGCCTCCCTTAACTGATCTAATCTACAGCCTAGAATTGTTGGGTTGGGTTGGATTGTTTGAACTTCATTTGCTATATTATAATGGATGTCTAGTTTGTTAGATATTCTTAAGTGAAGCTTGAAACTTTGTAACTTGTTTTCTTTCTTTCATGCAATAGGTGGTCCTGACATTTCTTTGTTGACAAATTTTTTGTAGTAGTAATTGATGGCATCACCAGACTTGCATACACCTTGGCTATCATCAGCTATTGAATCTTTTGGTGGATCCTTCAACATACACACAGAAGATGAAGGCACAGCTCACAGTGTTGTAGAATTTCTTGAAGATCCAAATTCTTCTGATTGTAATGTACCTCCTAATATTCCGAAACCCCCTCCAGTTCCTGGTAAAATCCATTCAAAAGCCGCTAGTTCTCGACAACTTGCTAATTATGATTGTGTCCCAAAAGAAACAATAGATACATGGGACAAGCTATTCAAAGAAGGATATGGAGCAGATGTGCATATAATTACTGAGGATGGATCATTTATTCCAGCTCATTATCCCCTTCTGGTCAGTATGCTTAATTATACTTTGTATTCCCTTGGGGGTCATTTGGTTGTTGGTTAGAGTTATGCAGGGATCAGTTATGCAAGGATTAGTTATTCATGTATTAGTTATTCCATCTTCTACCCTGCATAAACTAATACATAGATTTACTCACAACTTATACATGTTTTATTTATGTGGAATTGTATGATGATAACCAAATACCGTATTTGGTGTGCTGAATTTTAGACACAGCAAGTAAAAAGCCACCAAACATAGTATTTACTATACTAGTTTTAATACATGAATAACTCACTTCCTAACCAACAACCAGATGACCCCCTAATAATATCCTATCAATCACATACTGTATGCATCGTTTTCCTTGCGGCATGCACTAGATCACTATTTTGTTATTTTCATTTTGATTGGATACTGTTTTGCACTAAATTGGGATTTTACAGGATTACTGTACTATTTTGTATCTGTAAAGTAGGGCCAGAAAGTGGTTACACTTGTTAGCAATTATACGACAAAGTCCAATTTTTAACTTCTTGTTTTGTCTATCAGGCTTTGTTATTAACAATGCCCACTATTTATTGTTCTTTCTCCCTTATGATCTGCATAGAGTGTTGCATCTCCAGTGTTGGGGAATCTTCTGCAGCAATCCAAAGTAAGGAATGGTATTAGATGCATAAAGATCGCTGGGGTACCTCATGATGCAGTCTATGTGTTCATCCGTTTCCTCTACTCAGCCTGGTATGCAGAAAGTTTCACCTCGTAGCTTTTTGAATCTTCAATGAGTTTAATCTTTTACCTTTTCTTGCTTTGCAATTTTGTTTTAAAGTTGTGTCTCAAACTTCTGTTGGTAGTTATCATCAATTGAAATTTATGTCGCTTTTTTCACCTAATGCAGTTACGACGAAGGAGATATAAAGAAGTTTGTTCTGCATCTGTTGGTCTTATCACATTTCTACTCAGTACCATCCCTTAAAAGAGTGTGCATAAACCATTTGGAGCAGGGTTGGTTGACCTCGGAAAATGTGATAGATGTGCTTCAGTTAGCGAGGGACTGTGATGCACCACGACTTGCTCTCTTTTGCATTCGTATGGTTGTGAGGAACTTCAAGAGCATATCATCCACTGAGGGTTGGAAAGTAATGAGACGCGCTAATCCCGCACTTGAACAGGAACTTTTAGAATTTGTTGTTGAAGCAGATACGGTAAGATGGTTACTGCAAGTTTAGAGAATAGTGCATTCTCCTTATTTGGTATGAGAAGCTATAGTAAAAGTAGATAATCTTATTATTGTTTGTTTTTCAGAGAAAAGAAGACAGGCAGAAGAAAATCGAAGAGAAAAAGGTGTATTTGCAACTGCATGAAGCAATGGAAGCACTGGTTCACATTTGCAGGGATGGGTGTCGAACTATTGGGCCTCGTGACAAGGTGCTTAAAGCAAGCCAGGTGGCGTGTAGTTTTCCTGCATGCAAGGGGCTGGAATCTCTGGTCCGTCATTTCTCTAGCTGTAAAACTAGAGTTCCTGGTGGATGTGTACATTGCAAGCGAATGTGGCAGCTTCTTGAGCTACATTCACGTATTTGCGAAGAACCTGACTATTGCAAAGTTCCTCTTTGTAGGTAAGGGAATAAATTTTATGGTGATATTTTAGTAGATAGAATCACATTTCATGAAGCAGATATTATTTAAGGGAGAAGAGTAATTTATCCATTTACTATGTGAAAAGGATCAATGTTACCCTCCGTTATTGGTTATACTATTGGTACAGAAATACCCTCAATGTTATTCAAGTGGCTCAAATATACCCCTCCTCCGTTAGAACTGTCCAAGGTGGACGCCCAATCCCACGTGGCACTGGCATGTTGGTGAGGTGGACACCACGTGGCATGCCACCCCACCACCCCTACTCATTTTACTCTTTCCCTTCATCTCCTTCTTCCACTACTACAAGATGCATGGAATGCATATAGAACATTTTTATTTTACTCATTGGAGCCTCAAGAATCAGCACAAAATTATAAAGGACGCACGTTGCTTGCAATAGTAGTGATTCTCAGTTTGAAAACCAAAAACCAGTAAATGGTTTGGTCAACTACTTTCCTTCCGTTTGAATCTTTCGCTAAAAGTTATGCACTGATTACACAATTAATTTTGTTGCTTCAGGCATTTCAAGGTGAAAATGCTGCAACAGACCAAGAAAGACGAGTTGAAGTGGAAGGTGCTAGTAAGCAAAGTGAGAGCAGCAAAGAATGTAGTGAGCTTATTCTCATCTCGGCGGTTAGCTTTTTAATGACCATAGAATAGTATATATGATGCTTATAACAACATATGGCCAATATTTTAGCTGGCCATACATATACAAGCTGTGTAAATTACAGCTAATTCATATATAAAATATCATGTAACAGTTGCTATTTCTGATTAATTTATGGCCAGGTGTCCTCTTTTTCATAAGCCAGTTGGTACAAAAAGTTCTAATGTATAGCAACTCTTATGTTTTTGTTAGTTGGAGTTGTCTATCATATTTTTGATGAACAAGAAGAGTATTACTATAAACTTGAAGATTATGGTTCAACTGCACATTTGTGTTCTTTAGTAGTGGTTGTCTTCTTTCCTTAGGTTCCTGGTTGATCAGCTAGGCTGTTGAAGTAACATTGAATGTTTGTTTTTGTTTAATATATTCTCCCTATATCATTTATATGTGACAATAAGTAGACAAGATTATAGGTTACTCAAAACTTGAGAAATAAGGGAATATCGATGACCTTCGTTGAACAGAAAGTTAACTGTCGACATTATTATCCATTGTTGAGGTGTCATAGCCGGTTGAATGATTGATAAAAGCAGTCTTTGCTTTTCGATCAAAGGATGTTTATGCTATCATTTTAGGAGATAGAAGTTGCTACGCCATATTTTCAAGGTTATAGCCTAGCTAAAAAGTTATCCGGGGTGGGTCTTCTAAGGCAGGTTCCGCTGGTTCAACTGAACCCATTGATTGCGCCTTGAACTATGTGTACATATTAAATGGTATTCATATAGTAAGATCACATTCATTTTAAATTCACAACTCTAGAACCTGGATTCGCTTTTATGATGTAATAGTAAAGTGCAACTTCAAGAGCATAAACTAATAGCATAACAACTTAACTCCAGTCTCCAACCACCCCATGAACTATAAAATCACAATGTTATTCAATTCTTTTACTTCCTCAATGTAATACATATAACTCTTTTGATACAGTAAGATCAGAGGCGAATCTAGGATTTCAAGAGGATGGGTTCACCATTAGCTATGAAATTTTTTGATCTCTTTTGCCTTTGGTTCGTTGCAGCTTAGCGCCTATGTTTTTTTTTAATTTCTTTTGCCTTTTGGGACTTGGGGTAATTAGAAGGGGGAAAAAAAGTCATTAGATGTAATATAAAAAAAAACACGTTTTTTACTTTTGGGTAATAGAATTATAGAAGAATAACTATTTAGAATAATATAAAAATGAAAGTTAAAAGACTGCGTTAGAAAATAAAATCAAAAAACAAAAAAGCGCAAGAGCGCGGGTTTGATCCCAAGACCTTGAGGAAATAAACATAGTCTCTAACCAGTGCTACACTCAGCCTAGTTTGACTATGTGTTCTTTCAGTTAATATTAGATATATTTTCAAAATTATACACATAATATATCAAGTTTAGTCGAATGACCATGTGTTCACGTGACCCAAATTTTAAGCATAAATTCGCCTCTGAGTAAGATCTCAGTATAATGCATATAAATACATATAGAGATGAAAGACCTCCAGGATTTACCTACATATGATATACAAAATACAGAAGAGAAACAAAAAGTCCACCTGGGACATCAAACAGGCATATCTAGTTGATTCATCTTGCTCTCTTATTAACCGTCAATGTTTGCTCTCTTATTTTCCCAAATCTTTGCACACTTGATCAAGGATAGAGAGGAAGTCCCTAACTACCATAAATATCCTGATCAGTCGAGATTCTTCCTTGGCGGCCAAATCACCATGGAAATATTCTGTTAGCTCCTTTACCATGGATAGAGCTACATCCTCTTGGGCTTGTATGTTGATAATTTCTCCCTCTGCTTTATTCAAGAATCCATTCATCGACTCGGAGAACTTTCTACTACTTTCATCTAAAACCAACTCTTGATTCAGCTTTAGAACATCAGTAATCTTAGCAATTCCTGCTTCTAGTTTTGCAACTTCATTGCTAAGAATATCTGAGTCCATGGCAGCTGCTTTCTTCACATTGGCGAGCTCATGGCTCAAATTCAAAATAACCTGAAGCCCGTTTCTAAATTCAGCCTCATCGCGACTGGAAGATTGATGATTCTTTTCTAGATTTGGAGTCAGATCAGCCTCATCAGCATCAGAAAGACGAGGACCTTCTGCTCTAATAGTTTCATGAATAACAAAATGCAAAAGGGTGGTTTTCCCGTCAGCGCCTTTAATATCTACGAGCTTAAGAAGGGTATCAAGCTTGAAGGCACGTGCATCACCTCTGTTCGTTCCCACATTCATGCGGTTACCGGTTTTGAGTACAGCTTCCAGGAGCTTTACAAATGTCTTGCTATTCCTTAATTCTTCACATGCAGTCTGCAATAATGAAGTAGAGAAAAAGTGACAGAAGTGACTTTTTGGGCATCAGAATCTCTACTTGTGGAAATAAATTAGTAGTAATTGAATTGAAGTTAGAAATTCATATGCCTATATCATTGTATCGGCCCAAAACCTCGCTCATTGATCTTTACGGTGCTTTCTCTGTCTCTATCAATTAAAGCCTTATATTCATAGAAGAACGTTGCTAGGCTCTGATGACACTCTTTTAGTTAGTGATAGGAATGGAGACAAATATTCCATCTATTTTATCTATTTTGATATTGAAATTAGATTTTTTGAGATTGACAACGATCATTCTTTTCTGAGTGAACTGGAAAGTTATTACTGATCACATATGGCATAACAAGAAGGATGAGACACACTGAAGGCTAGAGAGAAAAGGTTAATACCATTGTCAACTTTCAAAAACTTCAGTTATTTCAGATGATCCTACCAAATATGCATGTTAGTCTAAACAGTAATATAATGGATATATCAACTTGAATATTCCAATCTGTTGATGACAAGTCTTGTGTGCCGGTGCGCGCATGTGGCCATTAGAATGGCACATATACATGAGGAAGAATGGCAATTTCATAGGAAATTTAAGTCAAACACTTTGAAGTTGCATAAGCAGTTTAAAATGTTCTATTTCAAAAGCAACCTCCTCCTTGCACTTGACCATAAAAGTTTTTATGGTTAGAAAAACAGCGAAATCAAAACAGCTCTAACTCTAAAAAGTATATTCAATGGGATCTTAGATGGTAGCAAAAACTAAAGGCCACTAGTTCAAGTAGACAAACTTCAGACTATAAGTCATACCACAAGATTTATCGTCATACAACTGCAGGCAAGGACCGATGTAGCCTTTTGGTACAGGTTCATCTAAACCCATAACTTTCAACACAGTATGAATCAACAACAACATACCCAGTTGGATCCCACAAAGTGAGGTCTGGGGATGAATGTATATGTAAAAAACTACTAAAATCTCAACAAATGTTAGATCTGAACCCATAATTTTAACATTGCAACGAGTTCAATGCTACAATTGAACCCATTAAATTTAAATTCTAGATCCGCCTCTAACTATTGGGTGTATGTTGTAATTCCAACAATGCTGCCTAGGTAGGCGAGTTCAGGAAAATGGCACATGAGAAGTTAGAAAGAATGATTTACCTTTAATGTCTGAAATGATCTCTTAAGGTATTCAACCTCTGAATCAAAACTAGCAATGTAAAGCATTGCATCCACCCTCTTGAATGCAAATGGTATATCTAGCACTGCTTTGAGAAATTCCTCAGCAGGGCCTAACTGGAACTGCGATTCATCTTTGATATCCTTCAGCTTCTGTTCTTCTTCTTTCGTGGGAGCCATCTTTATTAGAGTCTCCAGTAGCTCCGTTCCGAGTGTGTTAGCATTACCTTGTTTTTTTTAAGTATAAAGAAGATATATAAGTAGTTCCCTCATGCAAAAACCCCTTAATTTTAAGATCATTACATATGGTATTGCACACTTGGGATTGAGGCGTACAATATCAGTAGTACTAGTTGTATTGGGATCAAAACAACAAGGCGTCATGCGAAAGCGAACAAAGCCAACTTTGAAAGACGATAAATCAGACAACAACAAAAAATGCATTAAAAGATGCATAATCATTTAATATGGTTGGTCAATTGACCTATGATAACATTAATATAAAAGAGACTATAAAACTATGGAGAAAATAAACCCCTCTAAATAAAGTTGTTTTAGTAACTACTATTGTGGATGCTATTGTGCTATTTTATAAGAAGGAAGGATCGCAATCTTCAATTTATAGAACTACAAAATTTCTCCTTCAAGAAAATGATGAAAATGGTAAGAGTCATTTTCCACCAAAGAAAACATTTTCTACCAAGAAAAGTAATTCTAACTATGGTAGAAAATCAGGCAAACCATAACAAGTTATTGTAGATATGGAAATGCATGCGCAATCAAAGCTCATCCATAAACATGAAAATATGTTAATGACTAATAGGATCTTGTTATAATTTTCTTTTTTACTTTTTGGCATTGACTAGGAGGAGGTTTAAGGGGCAGACAAGATATGTCATTAAGTAACATGTAAAACAAAAGGTTTGATGAGCTAGCATCAGAGCTCATTCACAAACATGAAAGTGACATCCCAGTGAAATAGTAGCTATGGCTCAAGATGTGAATGATGGCCACATAATTAGGACCAGAATTAAATGTCACCATGCTTGTTATAGTGCCAATCTGCAGTTCGTTCATTTAAAACTAGAATGTGAAACCACCGAAAGCAAAGTATGGGACCACAAAATCATGTTCCAGCTCAAAGAAAATTACTCAAAGCTGTCCCAATTTATATGACACCTTTTTTTTTTTTAGTCTGTCTTAAAAAAAAGTCACCTTTCTATAATTAGAAACAACTTAACTTTAAAATTCTCCGAAATGATTTATAGTCACCCAAATGTCTAAGGTTTGTTTCAGACAATAAATTTTAAAGTCTTCCTTTCTTTCTTACGATTTTGTGTCAAGTCATACGGTGTCACATAAAAGGCTTTAATTTTCATTTGATTGACAAGTTATCATAATTTGAATAACCTATCTGATTAAGTGCAATACGATTGAAGCCTAAAATAATAATCCAACTACTAATTACTTTTGAGCATTTGGGAACAATCTTAAAAAAATGTAAAAGCAAGAATCCATTATTTTACCTTCTACAAGCGCTTCATAAACTTCATCACTAGTGATCTGAAGTGCTCTCAACAAAATTGCAATATTCTGAGACTTCTTTAGGTGAAGCACCTGGTTCTCTTGATTCATCACAGTAATAATTGGGTGCCTTACACCATCTTTTGAATTCAAATTTGAAGAATTTACAGTGAATAATGTTTCAAACATCTCCTCATTTAACCTAAAATAAAAAATAAATGGTGGGAAAGAAAAGAATTACAATCAAAACCACTCATCAAGATTAG
This sequence comes from Lycium barbarum, assembly GCF_019175385.1. Taxonomy (NCBI): domain Eukaryota; kingdom Viridiplantae; phylum Streptophyta; class Magnoliopsida; order Solanales; family Solanaceae; genus Lycium; species Lycium barbarum. The sequence continues at coordinate 107,349,988 of NC_083345.1, forward strand.
GAAACATTTTATTGATCAAGATTAGGAAATATAGACCAATGAACTAAAATCCATTGACAACAATGATATACTCAATGTTTAGCTATTAAAACTTTAGAAGATCAAACAAATTCATACTACTAATAATATTTCTAAATAAAAAGATATGGTTTAATATATCGACGACCCTTAAACTTGCCAGAAAATTTTATTTAGACACTCGAATTACGACTTGTTCCAATTGAGCACCTGGACACATGATAAAGTGTTCCTATTAGAATAGAAACACTTTATCATGGGTTCATGTGCTTAATTGGAACAAGCAGTAGTTCGAATGTCTAAATTAAATTTACTGACCAGTTTAAGCGGTTGTCGATGTATTAAGCCGAAAGATATAATAACATAGTTTAAATACTTGGAATGATATAAATTTTACCAAAAAGAGCTAGGTTTTAGTTGATCCCAAACCATTGCTCTATCTGAGCTGGCTCTGACTTTATCCCAGTGCAGAGGCTTCAGCTTTGGCTTCATACTTTCTTCATTCCTCCTTTCAACTGCTTTTGAACTTTCAGAATTGCCATTAGCACTCTGGAACAGGCGGGGCATCGATGGCCCACCATTTTCAACTAGTACACGAGGTTTAAGTACTGTCGAACTTCGGGCATTGATGGCCCACCAGAACCTCAGCTTTGGTGGCAGTGGTGGTGGTGGTGGAATTTTTATAGGTACATACCTCCCTGAGTTTCCAAATTTACTCATAGACAACTCGGGATTCTGCGCTGAGGAACTTGAAATTTGAGAATCAGGGGAATTATGAGTACTGCCAGAAGATATTGAAGATGATGACATTGACATCTGTTCCACTGGTGGAAAAGTAAACCTCGACCGTGCTGGAAATTTTACCAAACTCTTCAATTCTCCCGAAGGACTATTTGATAATGAATCGTTTGAAGAACTGTAACTCATATATTGATTCTGGTTCTGCGAAGAACCTGCAAAAGGTGCATGGAAACTCCTCTGCATGAATTCGGGACTACCTGTTGAAAATTGCTTCTGTTACTGCAACTTTACTAGAATAATAAGTAGTTTAGTTGCAGGAGAGGTCTTTGTTTAAATTTAAGTTTAATTTAGTTAGATAAGTTTAGTTGAAATAATTTACTAGGTTTATTGAATTTTATTCTGCAGATTTTTTGTTTTTAAGTTGGCTATTTAAAAACCTTTATGCTTAATGAAATTATTGAGAGACATTTTCAATCAACACTTTCAACCTTTTTGTTGCACCATCTTTCAAAATACCAACGTTACCTTTATCCCCAGAGGATGCTCCGGGGGAGAAGAATTCTTCCTTGTCATCTTCAAATGATCCAGCCTCTCCAATTTTAGGATGTTGTTTGAAATGTTGACGTGCCAATGGAGGGAGAGGGTGGAGTTCCGGTGATTCGAGTCTTTGGTAGTTTGGGACAAAGTCATCATCTGAAGCTGTAGAAGATTGAGCAACATCTTCATTTACTTCTCTAAAACTCACAAGCGGCAATTTTTTCTTAGTTGCACGACCGATGTCTATGTTAGAAGGGGTTGTATTAGGCAAGACAGGCTGGAGACTATCACTTCTCTTGTCATCATCATAGCTTTTGTCTTCGCGTTGGGGACGGTGATGATAAAGGAAGAAGAAAAGAACGAGGAGAGTGACGAACGCAGCAGAGAGGATTGAAACGGATATGAGGATGCCAATGAATTTGCTGTTGATAGAATTATTAGAGGAATGTGAGGAGTGTGGGAGAATGAGTGAGGAAATGTTGGCAGGGAAAGTGGTAAGATCATCGAAAGACGGCGAAGGAGGAGGCGGAGGAGGAAAAAGTGAGAAAAATGGATGAAAAGGAGGAGAAGGAGATGGAGGTTTAGTTTTATTAATGGATGAAGTTGAAGTTGGATGATTGAAGGGGAAAAAAGGTTGATGAAGAAGCCTACGATGGTGGTGTATATGAGTGGCAGAGGAGAGAAGGAAGAAGGTAAAGATTAGACTAAGACTGAATAATGGAGAGTGCATTGTATATTGTGAGTTGTGAATGGAAAATTTTCATTGAACTTTCTCTTAAGCTATCACACAGAATGAAGATGGATTCTTGATAATAGTGGGACTCGCTATTAATTACATAGACAAAAGGGAATGGTAATATGGAGTAGGATGAGACAGCGAGGTGTAAATGCCATGCTCTTTGATGAGTGGCAAATGACAATTGTAGTAAGTAAGGTAGCTGGGGTGTGATATTGGGTGAAAGCCTTGATTATGGGTTGTTATAGAGTAATTGGATGGTGATGTTGGTAGGGAAGCTTTGTTAAGAGCTTAAAAATGAAAGGTTTCGGATTCAAGCCTAAGGAATGGAGAAACTTTTGGTAATGAGGTTTCTCTTTATGGGTGGGTCCTATCAGTGGTGGAGCCAGGATTATCACTAAGAGGTTCAACATATGAAAAGTCAAATGGGGTTCAACATCTACTATATAAAAAATAATAATTTTAATCATATATAAGCAGCGTAATTTTCCGTCAAAGAGGTTCTTCTAAGCCTTACTTGGCTCTGCCCCTGGGTCTTACATGGCGCGATTCCGAATCAATAGTAGTAGTGGATTTCAGATACCGGATGCACATAGTCAAATGTAGTGCGTCTGTTACCGGTTCATCCAAATCAATAACTTTGGCTCAGACCGTGTATATAAGTTAGAAAATTGGCTAAACATGTACAAATGATAGATATCGAACCCAGTAAATCAAATAAGTTGTAGCAGAATTCCGAATTCAAACCCGTAATGTTCAAATCCTGGATCCACATATGCGGAAATATAAAGCCCACAAAAAAGAACAGTGTGGGTTGGGGGTACTGTTCTTTGTAGAGAGACAAATACTTAAACAGAGTCTTCATATGAACATCAGCAGCATTGTCCTTGGTGGTTTAGAGGTAGGTCAGTGAGAGAATGTTAAATAACAGGACATGAATGAGAAAAAAAGAATGTTGTTGCAGACAATTAGGAAGGTTGTACAATATCGTGACAAAAGAAATGGTACGAGAACATGAACAAGAAAAACACTAGCAGAGAGAAACTCTACCAACGGAAGCAACTTTAGTACTTGAGTTTGCTTCCCCTAAAAACTGAAAGAAAATGTAATCAAGATGCTTTGCAAGTCAATTATGTGAGGTATAGCTACTAGTAGTGTTAGCAAGAATTATTTGAGAGATAAAAACTTATGGATGGTGACACACTTTCTCCTTTTTAGTCTGTTTAAAAAAATTTATAACTTTTCTATATTTAAAAATAATTTAACTTTATGAGATTATTTATAACCATATAAATATCTAAAACATATTTTGGACTACAAATTTCAAAAGTCTTTCTTTCTTTCTTTCTTAAACTTCGTGCCAAGTCAAATGGTACCACATAAATTGGGACGGAGGGAGTAGAACATAGGCCTCATTGTTTTTATTAAGATTAAAACGTTTCAATTTAAATAAATATTTGAATATTAAGATGTGCTTTGTATTTGAATGTGAAGATGTGATTTAAGAGTTAGTTATCTGAATCTGGATACAAATATGACTGATTGAACTTGTCCTTATTTAAAAATTAATAAATATAAAATTCAATAAAATATTATATTATATTATATTAATCTAATTCTATATCAACAAAATATCTTTGAAATATATATGGTGGTCGGTGATGGTGATGGCTAGCAGTGGTGGTTGTGGGAGCCGATTGGGGATGGTGTTGTAGGTACTAGTGGTGATAGCGACTACTAGTAGCAATTGATAGTGATAGTTGGTGGTGACGATTGATAGTTGTGGTAGATGAGAGTGATACCTAATGGTGGTGGTGAATGATAACGGTGGTGACGATATATAGTGGTGATTGGTGATTAGTCGTGATGATTGTAAATGGTAATTAGTGATGGTGATGACTGATTGTATTGATTGGAAGCGGTGGTGTTGTTGTGGCTGAGGATGGTATTGTCGAAGGTAATAAATAATGGTGGACAAGGACAGTTAGAGGCGAATGGATGGAATCGTTGTAGACATCTTAGTAGATGTTAATACTTTGTTACAGATATATTGTTTTGATCAATTTAGACCCATTAAGTGATTGTAACATAAAAGAAATGCATTTGATAGTTAAATGATTAAGATGAATACTTTCATTAAATGCAAACAAATGAGGCCTAATTAATTAAATTCTCGAATTTTAATCAAATAATCAATAAATGCATGATAAAGGTTGGGAGATGAGGAATCACATCCATTCCACCACCCTTTTTTAGGAATTTTTGGGTTCGAGCATTGAGGAGGAGCTTATATCAACCTGATAAGCCATACTACCACGTGTTTTGGTGTTTTGATGATTTGAAAAACCTACTCGAGGAACTAGTTACGATGATAGAAAGACAAGGTCTCCTGAAGTGTCGCATAGTTAACTCTACAGCTGTAAAGCTGCTGTCACTGTAGCAGTACAACAGAGCAGCATACAGCAGCAAAGTTGCTTTATGGGCTATCACCTTCACTCTTCCTCTACATATTCAAACATCATGCTAAAGTGAAGATTTGATTCTTGCAAAATCCAGAAATTATTCAGATCTAAAAGTGCAAGTCTCCACCCATCAAGGTGTGTTCAAGAACAAAGCTTCAACAAATCCAAGGACCTATTCTTTTACAACTGAAGCTGTGTTAAGTCCTAGGAGTGTTAAGTGTCACACCCGACGAGGAGCATGACGGGCACCGACCTATAGGCCGGATACCAACTGGCGTAACCGTTACCATGATTATCATATAATAGGACTCAAGTATGACTCGAAGGACACCTGCACGCAGAAAAGGGTCAAATATAGAAATATGCAATAATCCAACATATATATATATATACACATTAGCGAGCCGACAAGGCCGCTGCATCATCATGAGTGTCATAAATCCGGCAAAACTATCAAGAGAATATGAAAACCCAAAACAAAGCCGACAAGGCCAGACATAACATCTATATACCCCACTGTGTCTATGAGCCTCTAAGAGTACATATACCTGACGTACTGGACGGGACAAGGACCCGTTGTATCCAAAGATACATATGCATAACATGTGAACATAACATATACCAAAATAAGCAAGTCCGGAGGAATGGTACTTACTGACGCCGCTAAGCTGTCAACCCTACTGAAGAGGTCCTCTGCTCTGTCTGTCAGGACCTGCAGCACTAAATGCAGCATCCCGTGTAATGGGACGTCAGTATGGATAAAAGTACTGAGTATGTAAGGCAGGAAACAACATCATAAGTAAGACATAAATATAGAAGAATAGAAGTAACCTGAGCCATCTGAGGATGTTCAATATGCAATGCATGAGTTTAAAAATCATATGCAAGTATATATATATATATATATATATAGTACGCCATCATCGTATTATCATCATATCATCATCATCATCCCCCGTCCAGGGCATCCCGCGTCCAGGTAACATCATAACATGTCCACTGCAGTGGTGTGCACATCTACATGCCTGCCCGGTCGACTATAGCGCGGCGCGGTGTAGTAGAATAGTTCAATATATATATATATATATATATCTGTGTGTGTGTGTGTGTGTGTGTGTGTGTGTGTGTACATGAGGATCCAATGAACTAACATCGGGCCTTTTGGAGTGACGTAAGGTCGGTAACCTCCGAATATATTATGGAACTCGTATCGAATCCAAAGAAATAACTTAAGAATGATAAACATGATAATAATTCAAGAATCATTGAAGAAGTACATCAAACTAAGTGGGAAACAGGTAAGTAACCCAATAAAGAACATCTATAAGAAGTGGTACATGATTGGAGTGAATTGTTATGGAACGCTCGTGTTCATGTTCTAGTTGGATTCGTGCCAAAGAAAAAGGGAAATGAACACCTTACATACCTTATTTGTCAAGCCGCCACTCGAAAGAGTCTCTTATTCCAATGCTCGCCCTTCACCCCAACCTATATTGAAAGATATATCCTTAATCATATTCCATCATGTTCATACATCAACTTAGATAAGTTGTATGTCGAAGGATGATTTGGGTTATGAAAATTCGGGCAGCATTTCCTTTATTTCTACTACATCCCAAGTTTACAACAACAACAACCAACCTAATATCAATTAAATCAAATTCAATTTCAATCATTAATTCATCCAATCAACTATAATTCAATACAAGGTTTATCGTCTTTCGCTCAATTCACTAAATATGTTATAATCTAACGAATATAATTTCGAATCAATGTAATTCCATGGATATAAAGAGAGGATCTTACCTTATTAACTTCCAATTGATCCTCAATGGCTTCAAACCCAAGATCCCACCGTCTTTCATCTTACTTCGCAATAATCACGATAATACAATGTTGCCACGAGCTTCCCGAGCCTAGGTTACATAACCTCTTTATGATTTCTTGGTTTTTAATGATAAGGAATGTTGGGAGATGATTTTAGGGTCTTTAGGGGTCATAAAATGTGTAGAAGAATGAGGAAAGGTGAGAGGTGGAGGCTTATATAGGTCATAAGGTCGGTTTTCACCGCCTCAATAATTGCCCTTTGCGATCGCAAGGCCTTTGGCTCGCGATCGCGGAGAAGCTTCTGGCAGCCTATTTTGAAACGCCCATAACTTTCTACTCTGATATCGCATCGACGACCGGTTTGTTATGTTGGAAACTAGACTCAATGAACTTCAATTAACATAGCTTATGCGTTCCATAGCTCCTCATATTCTAGGAGATACACCTCCCTAAAATTGGACAAAAAATTCTTGCCAAGTTATCCCATAATTTCGACAAACTTAATTGCTTCATTTCGCTTGATCCCGGAACCCTTAGATACTCTCTTAACACTTGTTAAAGGGCTTGGTTAACCTTATAAAATTTCCATGACCTCTCCGGCTTACGTTACTTTACTTATGACGCAAACAACGTGATTTTTTTTCGAGGTGTAACATCATGTTTCTGTTCTTTTGTTCTTGAACCTGTAAACCTACTCTTATCAAAAGGAAGCTGTTGTAGGTACTTTGAATTCTCAGTAGTTATGCATAGGTAGTTTACCTTCATTCTATTGAGTGGTACCCTTGGCTAGAGTTAGTCAAGGTGTATTAGTGTGTTTGGCTGGAGGTAGTCAAACAATGTTGAACTTTCAAAGGCGGCTTATAGGAAGTGCATCTTCACAAGCATTTGAGTGGTACACTAGGCTAGAGTTAGTCTAAGTGTATTAGTTGGCTTGGCTAGAGGTAGTCAAGAGTTCCTTGCAGTAGGGGTACTGTAAGGGTGGAGGGATTATGTGAGTTAATTCCTAGATTGCAAGAGTTGTAATCTGAAGTTGCTCGGTGTAGTAGATTTAAAATCCTACGTGGTAGTTCATGGTTTTTAATCCCTTGAGCAAGGAGTTTTCCACGGTAATATCCTATGTCATTTACTTACTGCACTGCATCAGGAAACTGGTAAACAATCAGGTCCCTTATATATTGTTTGGTTGACGCACAATTCTTATCAATTGGTATCAGAGCAGGTTCCTTCTAAAAAGTTAACATCTAGAAAGGATCATTCACATGGCTGCTCTACCAAACAAAGGAGAGAAGAGAAAGAATCTGAATGCTGAGGGAAGAAGTGAGTCAAGTGATGATGACGAATTAGAGATCGCATATCTCACTCATAGATTTCAAAAAATCATTCGGAAAAGTGCTGAATCCCTGAAGAAAAGGAGTCACAGTGAAAACCTCAAGGACAACTTCAACAGAACAGCTACAAGAAATATGGAGCTTGACAAAAAGCTCAAAAGGAAGGAGGCAGCTGAAGACTTAATAAGGCAGGCCTTGAATGCATGGAAGGACTCTATGAGGGAATTTGAAGAGGAAACCGACTCAAGTGATACATCCAAGTCTGGAGTTAACAATGACTCCTCAATGAGTGTCTCAGATCTCAGTGTTGCAAAATATTCTAGCGCTAATGATGAAACCAAAGAAAATGAGGTAGATCCTCTTGACGATCAAGCAAGACTCGAAGGTCACTCTCACAAATGTCACGACCCAGCTAGGAGCCGTGACGGGTACCCGGGGCTAGCCACCGAGCACCACTTGTGCTATTACTCATCTTGCTCATTTAATGGTCTTTTATCAGCTTTATACTCAAATTGTAGGAAAATCATATTTTATATGGAAACATAAATACTTTTAAAATACATTTGCCTCTCGGCCATCAAGATAATATATACATATAATAGCATCTCGTGAGACCATCTAACCCACACTGCGCACCTACGAGCCTCTACTGGAGTGCTAAGCATAAGGACGGGACAAGACCCCGTCATGCCCAAAAATACATATACATGAATATACACAAAAGAATCGTCATAAGCAACTCCGAACAAAGGAGTGCTTTCAATCAGCTGACGGCTACCGCTGGTCTGGGTCGAGCTCTCCTCCCTGTCTACCTGTGGGCATGATCACAGCGTCCAAAGAAAACGGACGTCAGTACGAATATTGTACTGAGTATGAGAGGCATAAACAATGAAATAGAACAATGACATAAAGAAAATATCAATATGGAACATCTATATCTAACTGTCATGTATAAAAGAATTAAGTCATGCTGTCTTACTCATACTCGTCATCATATCATGTATGCATAATGTATAAGCTGCCCGCTCATATAGGTGCGGTGTAGTAATGTATAAGTTGCCCGTTCATATCGGATCGGTGTGATTATCATAACATTAGCCTGCGTCCAGGCCTCCCGTGTTCGGGGTATCATCTCATGCCGCCCACTAGTGGTGTCTGCCCATGCCATTTGGCCATGGTGTATCGTATAGCTGCCCGCCTTAGCGGTGACTGCCCGGCCACCTAGGCGTGGTGTTATATCATCATCATACATGCTCATCATAATATGCTTATCGTAACATACTTATCATAATACATGCATAAGGCTTATGAACAACTTTACTTTATCGGGGTGACGTAAGGTCGTGATCCCCCGATTTCATTATGGAGCGATTATCGACATCATGCCTCACCTTGAAGGAACTAGCATATAAGGTGAGTGTGAGCAATAAATAACATCATGCCATTTTAGGATCATCATATCATATCTCTTATCTTATATTACCATTCATAGATATAGGCTTTTAGCTTTCCGGAATATAGGAACTCATGAAGAGGAGGAAAATTATGCTATGAGATTCATGCCATTAGAAAGAAGGGACTACCCTCACATACCTTTGACGTTTAACTAAGCTATCATTCACTTGTTCTCCTTCGATATCGCGTTTCTACCTTCAAAAGAGAATTCACATTTACGTTAGTTAATCGACTATAAGAACGTGCTACTGTTTCTAGGGAAAATTGGGCGGCACTTCCTTTGGTTATACTACTTTTCCCATATTCTATATCAACTCCCACACGCTCACAACAACATTCACAATATCGCAATAAAAAATCATCATTTATATACATTGACCACATTCCACCATTTCTGTTCAATTTCTCCACATTTATAGTTAGAGCTTACCATCGCGTTTCCTCGTATATAATACTTATTTCATGGCCTAAATGTCATTTATAAAGTATTCAAAATCGCAACACTCCATCATTCATAATCCAACCCCACTACTATCCAACCATGAAACTATTCACTCACAAATGACCCATTTCCTATGTCTTTTACAATTCAAGTATCTTGACCTTCTAATACTTCAAACAACATGTTTTAATCATGAAACTTACCTTAGATGATGGTTGAACAAGCCTTGAATGGAATTACTCCTTTAGCACCAAAACCCTACTTCACCTCTTTTGGGTTTTCTTGAGAAAAATGAACTTTATGTGATTCTTACACTTGATTTCGTGGGTTTCATGTAGTTGATCACTAATTTCTTTTGGTTTTCTTGTGATGAAGAGTAGAGAGTATTCTATAGGCTTCTTGAGAGAAATATCGTGGAGTGGAAATGAATTGAATGAGGTTAGGTTTCCTTTTAATGACTTAAAATCTAATCCGGAATGAACAGTGGTCGTAAACTCAGTTTACGGTCCGTATTCCAGTTTACAGGCCGTATATCGTGGTCGTATTTAAGCATGTCAAAACCAGAAAGGTAAGCTGAGGATCATGGCGATTTGCGATCGCAGTTTACGGTCTGTATATCAATTTACAGTCCGTATTCCAAGTCGTATTTAACCATTTGAACATTTGGCAAAAAGTTGAAGTTTCGTGAGTTGGAATACGACCTGGTGGTTTACGGGCCGTATACCACTTTACGGTCCGTATTTCACTTTACGACCAACTGGCCAAAGTGCAAATCTGCAACTTTCAAGTCTTCAAAACCTATAATTAGCCATTGTGGAGCATCACCTATCTCTTGTTCCCATTGCCTTTGGAATCTTGCTTAAGGTCGTCAAACGTCATTCCCTTCGCATTAAAACATCGTATACTCGTATTCTTCGTTAGTCTATTCGTTGTACGTTCATGGGGAAATTTCCGAGGTGTAACAACAAAAGATTAATCTCCCTGGTAAAAAAATTAATAAATGAGCTTCATGGACTCATTAAAGAGAAGAAGGAGATAACTGAGAAAGTTGACAGTACAGAACAAGAGAGGGATGACATGGTAGTATGCATCGTAAATCTACAAGAACAAGTTGAGGAAGTTACTACAGAAAACCTTCTTCTAAGCAACAACATCAAAGAGCTGATGAATACAACATCGGGAGAGAAGGAGGTATCAGACAAAGCTCAGGGTGAGCACTAGAGCAAACTTGAGCAAATCAAAATAAACCCTGAAGCTGAGAAACATTAGCATAAGGAGCCTCAGGAGAACCTGTGCGAAGTGAACATCAAGCTAGAAAAATCTTCTTAGAAGACCTGGTCCTCAACCTTTTCCATAGGTATAACTAATATAAAGGACATACAAGAATGTGGATCTTAAATGACCACTGCCTCCTATCATTCCCTTGGCAAAAGTAATCTTAAAGCAGAAGGATCAGGGTGTTCTCATTGTAAACAAGCCAGTTCCCTAGAAAAGAATCATCCTATCAACACAAATGCACCAAGGAGAAATGAAGACACTGATAAACAGAAGACAAAAAGCGAGGAACCTGATCACCACCAGAAAAGAGAAGATCTGCCTAAATGGAGAAAATGAAAGCGTATGCTTTTGGAAGGACCCCTTCCCGCAACTTTGTAAATGGCTACTTCAGAAGGAGATGCAGCAAAGGTGCAGAAGGCTCAGAGTAAAAATGTGGAATCAAAGATGTCGTGTCAGAGCAAACATGAAGAGACATGATCCCTCCTATTTCTCAAAGAGAGTGAGATGTTTTTTTTTGTTCTGGTTGAAAAGTGTTCCTCTGCTACATCTAACTTGCACAAGTATCATTACAGGTCTACACGCATGGATGTCTCAGAACAACGCAAGCTTAAAGACATGGCATAAGCCGGAATGATTGCCCAGATTTTTTGGAAAAAAAAATGACATCAACAAAAGGAGTCAAGAAACCCGGTCTCCGCAACTCAGGTTAGTAGTATATTTTGCACCTGCATAAAATTGAAACTATCATTTAAGTGCCATTTCATCAAAACTGCTTCGCTGAAATGCTTAAAATCTTCCTCCGAACGTTACACCTTTTCTAACCCGGCCCAATCATCACTTTACCCTATTCAAGTACCCATAATCGCTTCTCTATTTCCTCACTTGAAATCAGAAATTCAAATCACTCTCTCATTTCTCCTCGTCGTCACACAAACTTGCTCTCTCTCTCTCTCTCTCTCTCTCTCTCTCTCTCTCTCAAAACCTTCTTCATCCTTCTCTAAGTTAAAATCTCATAATGTCTAACAAAGAATTCACCTCTCAAGCCCCTTCTAAGACAAACCTCACCTCTTCTCCATCTAAATCCAAATATTCACCCAAATTTAATCAGCCTTTGTCTTCCCTAAAACCCCAAACTTGCTCAGATCAGAATCCCTTTATCACTTCACCAGAATCTCCTATCACTAGTCACTCCCCTAAAGAGTCATCACTTCCACCAAAAGCATCAGACCAAGTCGAGAAATCTGACTCCGTCAGTAGCGAATACACCGCGTCTGTCTCAAAATATTTTCGAGATACTAATGAGATGGAGGGACAAGAAAATGAAGTAGAAGTTACTAGTCAATCCATCGAGAGAACAGAGAAATCTAGTCAAGAGAACGAAAACCTGGTCTCTCAAGACATGCATAAGGAAGAAATTGTGTGCAATAACGAGGAGCACACCGGAGAAATCAACAAGGGAATTGAGGAAGATAGAAATGTGAAAAAAGGTAACTCTATTACTTCTGGGTGTCATAGAGAAGTAGATGATTTAATAGAAAAGTCAGTAGAGGAATCGCCTATAAAGGTAGAAGGGACCATCTCTAGGATTGGTCAAAATTGATCCAGTAAGTTGTATAGTGATGCCGTTCTTATGGCAGGTTTTGAAAAAACCTTAAGTGAAATGGGGGATGTTAGACTTTCAGAAAAAGAAAAGGAGAGACCTGTTCTTTCAATACAAGAAATGTCTGAATCTGAACACATGACAATTACTGTGCGGGATGAGGTACCAGGTTCTCCCACCGTGAACCGAGACTTGATGTTAAATCCTAGACCCGTATCCCATAATGTTTTACCCTTCGCGGAGATTGCACCTGAGACAGATCATGGTCAAAATGATCATGCAAATGAATCTGATGAAGAGGACATACCACTTGTCTTCAAGTTAAGAAAATGATCTGGGAGTAAACTTGCATCCAGAGTGAGAACTACTTTTGCTCGAACAACACACTCAACTCCTAAGGCAAACAAAGCAAAAGATACTAAGAAGACCAGAAGCACTCCGGTGAAGAGTCGATTGACTGATGAAATTGAAGTGGTGGATGTAGAAAATGCAACCGAAAATGATGATGATGATAAAGAAATAGTGGAAGAAAGGAAGGACGTTTCATTTGAGGAGGAAAATTCTGATAAAAGAAAAGGAGCAGAAAACACCAGTTGGGGGTGACAAATCTAAATCCTCAAAGAAAAGGAAAAGTTTAAGCAATGAGGAATCTGGTTCCTCAAAGAAACAGAGAGTGGGAAAATCTATAACTCAGAGTGAAATTAAAAGAAGGGAAAATCTAAAGAAGCAAAAGGTATTGCTTGGTAGGGTGGTTGACCCAGAAATCGCTGATAAATTTGGAATAAGGGGATTGCTTGAAATTATTGATTTGTAAAAATGGAGCCATCTGTTTGCTCCACCAATTCCAAATATTTACGAGGCACAGGTTAGTTGAGTTCTTTGCTAATATCTACTATTTTGACGACCATGGCACTCTTATTGCATCGGTCAATGGAACAGATTTTGAGTTAATCGAAGAGGTACTAGGAAAAATCCTCAAGGTTCCCACTGAAAGAATAAGGACTATCATTGGGTCTGCTTCAAGCAACTTCAAGGTTATGATTGCCCAAAACATGGTTGAAAATTGCAGGTGCGAGGGCAAGACTTATGAAGAAGGAAATGAAAGCAGAGTATCAACTCATGTTCGAGTTTGTCAACAAAGTGCTACTTCCAAGGGCTGAGGGTCGCACCATTGCCTCTATCGTAGACCTGGTTCTTATAGAAGCATTAGCCAACTTTCAACCCATTAAACTTCCTGCAATCATGATTGAGCACATAATCAAGGTGGTGAATGCACCAGAAGGAAAACATGGACTTCCCTACGATTTCTTTCTGACCAAAGTACTTGAGCATTTCAAGGTTAGAACTGACAAAGCACCAAGGTATCCAAGAAACACATGTTCTCCATAGCAACTCTAGAAGAGTCTGATTGTATACCTAGGAAAGGCGGCACTGGAGGCACCTCCATAATCTCGACTCTACTTGAGGCACAGGAAAGGATGACTTCTGAACTACAAAGGGTCAAGTCTGAGAATGTGCTTCTTTAGGCTCAATTAACTAAAAGAGAGAAAGAAGTTGGGTCCCAAGATGTCTTGAAGGATGCAAGAACTGAGATTGAGAGGCTCAAAATAGAAAATTAGAAATTAACTCTGAAAGTGGATGAGCTCAAGGATCAGATGCTTCAGGAACAACGTTCAACAGTGAACGCATAGATAAACTTCTGAATGCTCTGACCTCCTAAAATCCTTAATATTTCCACGATTAAAATCCCTCCTTCTATGCTCTCCCATTCTGATTACACATGTTTGATTGATATTTGGCACCTATGACCTTTTTTGGTTATGCACTTTCTGATCTGACTGATTTGGGCATTCAATCTGTTTTGTGTCTGATAAATTGCTTGTCTAACTTCTCTCATGTTGTGTTGACTTTGTGGCTCTGAGTTATCTATGCTGAACTTCGTTTTACTTACTTTTCGATGATGCCGAAAGGGGGAATAATTGGTAAAATGAGATTGGATATAATTAGTAAAGAGGGATTGGATTGATCATTGTCCTGTGATATGTGTACAATTGATGGGATTGATAGTTTAATCATTTGTTGTTACTTCCTTGGTTGCTGCTATGGCCTGGTTCTCAGGGGGAACAAGTGGGAATCCGGTCCTCAGAGGGAATACAACTTATGTGTTTGTCATTATCAAAAAGGGGGAAAATTGATAAGTCATGCTACCTTGTGTTTTGGTGTTTTGATGATTTGACAAACCTACTCGAGGAACCAGTTACGATGATAGAAAGACTAGGTCTCCTGAAGTGTCGTACAGTCAACTCTACAGCTGTAAAACTACTGTCACTGTAGTAGTACAACAGAGCATCATACAACAGCAGAGTTGCTTTATGGGCTATCACCTTCACTCTTCCTCTACATATTCAAACATTATGCTAAAGTGAAGATTTTGATTCTTGCAAAATCCAGAAATTGTTCAGATCTAAAAGTGCAAGTCTTCACCCATCAAGGTGTGTTCAAGAACAAAGCTTCAACAAATCCAAGGACCTGTTCTTCTACAACTGAAGTTGTGTTAAGTCCTAGGAGTGTTCAGTTTCTGTTCTTTTGTTCTTAAACCTGTAAACTTACTCTTCTCAAAAGGAAGCTGTTGTAGGTACTCTGAAGTCTCAGTAGTTATGCATAGGTAATTTACTTCATTCTATTGAGTGGTACCCTTGGCTAGGGTTAGTCAAGGTTTATTAGTGTGTTTGGATGGAGGTAGTCAAACAGTGTTGAACTCTCAAAGGCTACTTGTAGGAAGTGCATCTTCATAAGCGTTTGAGTGGTACACTAGGCTAGAGTTAGTCAAGAGTGCCTTGCAGTAGGGGTACTGTATTAGTTGACTTGGCTAGAGGTAGTCAAGAGTTCCTTGTAGTAGGGGTACTGTAAGGGTGGAGGGATTATGTGAGTTAATTCCTAGATTGCAAGAGTTGTAATCTGAAGTTGCTCGGTATAGTGGAGTTGAAATCCTACGTGGTAGGTCGTGGTTTTTAATCCCTTGAATAAGGAGTTTTTCACGATAATATCCTGTGTCTACTGCACTGCATCAAGGAACTGGTAAACAACTAGGTCCCTCATATATTGTTTGGTGGACGCACAATTCTTTATCACAACCCTCATGATCGCAAGCCTCACTTCCACGATCAGGGTGCACCAACAACTATTTCTGGTTCAAACTTGTTCCAAGATATCATCAAGACCTTCAGGTCTCAACTCAAACCATACCTACAAGCCACAAATGACCGTATCAATATATGCATTTTTCCAAAACAATTTGAAACAGAAATAATCAAAACGAGGGATCTGATTACGCTATTACACGAACTCTTAGTGTTGGAGTTTTAATATTAGGTACTATAATTGTGTGCGTGTTGTGTTCTTGTTACCTAAAATATTTGAAATTTGGTTACTATATCTTAATTCCTTTTTCCAGGAAATATCTTATCTTTTTCTTTTTATTGTTATATATAAGTAAAATTCATGTACTTATGTTGTCCATAACTCATGTTCACCTGCAAGCCCATTTTCCAAAGGAGACAATTTTAAAATTCATGAAATTTCTGCATCGTCAGTTTGTCACCTATTACTACCCAGACTTTTAATAGGGGAAGAGAGGAAAAAAGAAAGAAGGGAAAATCGGCTACATAAAGTCGTTTGGTGAAAATTAATACCGTCTCCTTTTACTTGTCCTGTATGCTAATAATAGTTGTCCATTTTTACTTGTCTAGTTTGAAAAACCAAAGAATAATTTACTATTTCATACCTATTTTACCCTTATTATTAATTATTGAGTTGAAAAGTTTAAAGAATTTTCAGTGGCTGCACAAATTTTAAAGTATGTTTTACTGACTTCAATCATTAGCTGACTTAGCAATAATTAGGCGTGATATAGTAAAATTGTCATTTTATTTTTGACTCCTTAAAAGATGTATAAGTCAATACATGACAGGTACAAATGGACGGAAGGAGTATAAAGATAATTTGAATGATTGAGCAACTTCATCATTCGAAAGCACTACATATTTGACTTTGCCTAGGATATTTGATAAAAAATGAATGGATGATGATAATGGACAATTTCGGCAAATTTTGGTTGGCAGTTATATTAATGCTATCTACGATGGCCCAAAAAATTAATTGCTATAATAAGAGCTGTGAGTACGTGAAAATTACTGCAACTTCAACATGAAACATGATGAAACAAGTACCAAAAAATACAACTGTTTTGTTGTTCAATAATAATGAAATAAAAACAAAACATTCTATTACCATATGCGGATTTAGAAGTGCCATCACGACTCACGAGGGACATAAAGGTCCTACATTATCTTGTGTCTACTGACGTGTGATAAACTTATTTATGTTTTTGTCTTAGATTTTTAGTTGTTTTGTTAGGGTAGGGGTCACACCTTAAAAAAGGGTATAAGACAACGAGATCAACTACTGACATAAGAAGGTTGGGAGGAGACGAGGAAGGGCTACTCCTCGAGCCGGAGGCATTTATCTGTATAATTTATTGATGTCGATATAAATATGTTCAATGGCCTGTAATCGTCCGTTTCCCCCTCGTTCCTATTCATGAGTTCTTAAAAAAGAATACAAAAGAAAAACATACATTCTATTTTTATTTTATTTTACCTATGCGATTGTTCAGTTACCTTTCCTGTCTCTATTTCCCTTATTTTCGGTTGCTTCTGCTGTCTTTTAATAAATCCTTTTTCTTTCTTTGTGCAGTTTTCAGTAAGTTCTTTCTCCTTCAACAGTAATTACCTATTCTATTTGATCATGCAATTTGTCATTGATAAAAATATAGCCAGCTGCGGATTTCTTTTGCCTGAATAACATATTGGTAAATAAACCGAATATTTCCATTTCTCTCCCCATACATTCTTAAAAACTCTTGCATATCAAGATTTGGACATGAACCCTTCTTACAGTCAACCCTTAGAATTAAATAAAAACTTAAAATGACAATTATCTAATTATGCAAGGAATCAAGGATCTTAACTAAAAAGAAGAAAAATATCTTTTTTACCAGCTCCTTAACTTCGTCTTCTGAATCTACTAGTCTACCAGTGAGGGTGAAATGGAGAACCAAGAAAATCAAGATCAAATCTAAGCTACGATTTCATCTCAATTCTCAGCCCATTAGCTTTAGTTTCGGCCATGTATATGTGTTAAATCCCATTAAAGAAATACACATAATCGATTTCAAACTCAATAAACTAGATGGGATGTGATTAAGATCCAAATCTGAACACACAAAATTCAAATCATGGATCGCATTTTGACTAGACTTCTAGGTGCTATGGTGTATCAAAGAGAATGCAACAAAAAAAGACTAATGAACTGTTTCATTGGAGAGAAGGAAGGCAAGGAAGAGGAACATTGCATGATTTTCCTTTCTCAAGACAAGTGCTGTTATTTATTCACACTAGTTATAACTGCCACTACTAGAAAAGGAGGTTTTTCCCCCCGACATTCAGTGGGAAATTTGTGCTATAAAACATGATTTTCCCACCCCATTCCCACTGAACAATCTCACTGGAAAAATGCATGGTGGGAAACATGTTCCAATTGAAATGCTGGGAAACTTCATAAATATTCCATGTGAAAACTCTACTATTTATGTTTTTCCCACCGACATCCAGTGGTTAATAGCCACTGAAGATTTTTCAGTGGGAAATCATGGGAAAATAATGATTTCTTAGTAGTGTGCATTATATCAGGCTGCCTTATAAAAGGTTGCTCATTCTCATCAACTAACTTAACATGATACCATAAAAATTGTTTACATGATAGCCGTAAACCAAAACATAAACCAAGTAAAACGACAGTGCTCGACCTTTCACATCCTTCCCAAGATTTTCTTTTAGACCCCATAGAGCAGTAGCAGTGGTAACAGTATCACCAATATTACAAGCCAATCATCTAACAAAAATGTCCGTCCCATCTGCAAAAAATTGGAGGACCCTATAACATCGTTTGTCCACAAAGGTCAATTTGGAATTAGAAGGAATAAAAAAAGAAGCATTGCATTTACTTAATCGACGTTCTATGTTGATCCAAACTCCGAATACCATTTCTCATGTCGTTGAACGTCCCCTGCAGAAACTGTGGGCTGTATTTTATCTAAGCTTCTAGGAAGTCATCCATCGTAACTGGAATTTTAAGAATATCGGCCTTGGATATGTTCTTAATCTCATCTGTGGTTTTCCCTTCTATCTTTCGTCTCATGCCATTTAAAGAAGCATCTCTGCAGATGTTTGTTAGATCGTCTCCACTGTAACCTTCTGTTCTTCGTGCCACTTGCTCAATATCCAGACCAGGAGCTAACTGCCATTCATTTTTAGAATCAACAACATTTTTAGGAGCATTAGTAACAAGACACAAATCTAGGGCAGGTCAGTTCAACTGAACACATTTCTTTCGGCTCAAACAGGACATGCAATGCGAAAAATATTGGAATGGCATAATACATAGATAGACACCTTAACTTGGCCTCAACTGGTAATTAAATACCCCAGCTTTGAAATGCATATCTAGACACCTTAACTTGGTTTAAGTTTCCCGTAAAACACACTTTTCCGGATGTGCATTCATAAATTGTGCATTCTCAAAGTTAGGGTGTTTACAGGGCCAACTTAAACCAAGTTAAGGTGTCTAGATGTGCATTTTCAAAGTTGGGTGTTTAGCTGTCAGTTGATGTCAAGTTAAGGTGTCTATCTATGTATTCTGCCTATTGAAATTTATACATATAATGAGATGACACTTATTTTGAATCCACAAACTCTAAGTCCTGGATTTCCCTTAAATGAGTAGCAGTTCTCCCTCACATCTCAAGAGTAGAGAAAGTATTTGAGTTTGCTTTCAAGCCGCAATGTAACAAAAGCTAATGTATAAAAAATTTAGGACATCACCCTTCCTTGTCATTTTAGTAACTTAAAAGCTCCATTGAGATGTAACCAAAAGGTCTCTTATTCTTTTTATCTTTTGGAGAATGGCAATTACAGAAGGTCTCTTATTATTATCTTTTATTTTTTCTTTTATATATCCCAATATTGTATTCGCTGTAATATTAAGTCGTCGGAAGCAATAACATAGTATAGCTTAAGTAGCTAGTTCAGTTATTATGTATAATGTAAATTTTCTTTGTTAGTAAGAAAATTTTCAGTCTTTTATGACTTTGATCATCGAATCTATTCTTTTGAGTAGGATATATGATGATAATATAGCAGAAGAACATCTTCTTACAAGACAAAAACAATGATAGCTTACCTCGATTGATTTTATCTCTATAAGCTCCTTACGGCTCTTAAAATCAGGAAGCGGGATGTATATCCGCTTTTCTAGCCCCTCCTACAGTGAATCACCAATAAAACAAGATCAATAGCTGAAAATAAAGCGAATATTGACTAGGAATTTAAGGAGTAAAGTTAACCTTAGTGCCTCGTCAAGACTCCCAGGGAAATTTGTTGCTGCCAAAAGTGTCACCGGTTTACCTGATGTATTATTAGAGTTGTTTAATCCATTGATGTGAACTAGAAGTTCAGACTTCATCCTTCGGGATGCTTCAGTCTCTGTAACAGACCTGAGAAACAGCTTCAAAGTATTACAATTAAAACTAAAAATTTATAAGTTTAACATGCTAAAGAAGCTTTTATGCTCAAACTAATGTTGATTGTTGAGCATATATATTATTGTGGGATGTATGCAAACACAAGAGATAGGTGAAGGACAAAATATTTAGAGTTTAAGATTTATGCATTGACGTTATACAAAAATCAGGCTACTTATAATACAAATTACAAAATCTTTATGATAAAACATTAATTGGTGACCTGATAAAGATAACTAACTGCAGGCTATAGATATGATCTAGCAAATAACGGTTTAAACACTAATGCATTGCTCAGACGCATTAATTGGTAGCTTGATAAAAATCTCTACGGTTGGAAAACATACAGTACATATATACCAGTATGTATCAATTCAGAGCAGACTTAGCTGCTCAAGTGAAACTTCAGTTTTGGTAAAACATACACCTTTTATTTTCCTTAAACTTCAGTTTTGGTAAAACATACACCTTTTAAACTTGTCTGCTCTTTGTAGCTCCTTGCAAGGCTTAATTAGTAGAGGCACTTCACTTATTTACTGGGGAAAAAGCAACAACAAGCTGGTCATCTCTCTAGTTACTAGGACGTGTAAACCCGTAACATTTATCTACGCCTAGAAGTCAAAATATGTTACTCCCTCCGTCCCAATTTATGTGGCACCTTTCGGATTTCAAGATTCAAACAAGTCTTTCTTTGACGGTGATTTTTTCATATATCTTTTAAATATTTTGAATGGTCAATCATTATAACTTATAGTACTTTTTTTACTTGAAGATTCCATGCCCGAATTCACGGTCAAAATTAAACTGTTTGATTCTCGAAATTCGAATTAATGAGAAAAATACTTTTGCCAAGTGTGTTTTCCCTGTGCCAGGTGGACCATACATAAGAACTCCTCTCCAAGGTCTCCTAGTTCCCTGCAAGTAACATTCAATACATTAAGTATCCATTACTCTTTTGTTATTGTGCCATGTAGGTACAACATGTTCATAGTTGCAAGTCAGAATTTGTATATTAGTAAGAAATTGTAACTTCCATTGGGTTTAGATGAAATATTTGCGGAAGTCATTTCCCTCAAAGGAAAACTTTTTTTCAGGAAGTTAGATGAAATGTTTCAATTCCTTTGGTTTTTGGTTGGTCAATATTAAACATCAATAAAAACGAAACTAGCAAATTCGGAAATATTTTGATGATTTTATTTTCAAGTAAGATTAAATAATAATGTCTAAATGTGTTAGTTGGAGCGATTGATATGAATTCAACTCTCTCAAAATGGAACCTATTCCAAACATATATGCCATGGTTCCTTACAGGGGCGGCTCAAGAGAACCTGTGGCCTAAAGCCGGAATTTAAAAGGAGGCCTTACATTTATTTAGTAAAATTTTAATATATTTTATTTGTTATTTATTCTTATAGCTTTTTTAAAGTGTATTTTTTTTCAATTGAACTCATGTAATTTTTCATGAGACATTAACCGAATCATGAGTCTTATATTCTGTGTTACGATCATTTCATCGATTTAGTTTTTTTTTTAATTTAGTTCAAGCGATTGTTACAAAAAACTTTTCAAAATTATTTTATAAGCAATGGAAACATTTAAAAATAGAAGTAAGACTTCAGGCCAATAAGAGTATCATCTTCTACATATAAATATTTTCGTATCACTTTAACTAACAAAATAGATTAAAACTGTCAATGACTATTATGCCTTAAAAAATATTTAAGGGGCTTAATAATGTCTTTTCTATTCTGATTGTTTAATAATCTACTTAGCTTGAGCTTGAAAAATATCTAAAAAGGCACTCAAAGAGTTATAGAAGATCTTACAAAGGCAAAAATATAAATTAGATTGATTTAAGTTGAAGTGAATTAAACCATATTACAAAATAGGAAGTAATTATAAATTTAATTGACTACAACTTCTAACTGTGATTACATCAATCATATTTCTAAAAAGTAGCATAAACTTTGAAAATATATATATGTAATATTTGATAGTAAAATGATCCAGAAAATTATTTATCACTAATAATAAAAATATTTTTTTTTAAATCATATATATAATACAAATTATTTTGGGGCCCTAATATATTTGGGGCCTAAAGCCGCTGCTTTGGTGGCTTTAGGCTTCAGCCAGCCCTGGTTCTTTACAAATATCTAAATTTGATATTTTAGATACTTTTTCAGACCTATTGTCAATATTAAGTAGTAAAAAATTGTATCAAATTGAAAGTTAAGATAGTTATAAAGAAAATACATAATTTTCCTCCTTTGGGACACCAGAAAATGATGAAAAATATTTTACTGAAATATTATCAAACGTACACCAATATATCGTTCATTAGTATCCTAATATTCAGAATCAAATATTTGCAATACCTGGAAATACTCAGGCATCAACAGTGGTAGTACCACTGCTTCCTGTAGAATCCTCTTGACTTCACTTAATCCTGCAACGTCATCCCATTTCACCCCTGGATTAATTTTTTCCAATATTTCCTTTTCAAGCTTAGCAGTAAATTCAGGATCAGGTCCCTTTGTACTTTCCTTTTGACTCAACACCTTTTACACCATTCTGAAAGTTGTAAACAAGGACGGTAAAAATACTATAAAGTCTCAGCTTAGTATAATTAGAGTAAAGGAGCTTTTCGGTACACCAACTGCTCTAAAAAATTACATCAATTTAACGCATACTAACTTGATTTTATTTATGTAACAATAAATCCACTGCTTTTATGTAAAATCTCATCTATAATCAATTTTGCCATGTAGAGCGAAGATTAAAGATTATTTGAGATTGGAGTTTGGTAAAATACTTTGTGATTTGAGTCTACATGATGGCCTTAAAAGCAACAGTTTTAAATGTTTTCGTATATTATTAAAGACACATGAGGTATTTGTACAACTTGTTGCCCAGAGTGTCCGTAACTATTCACCTGCGCAGCAGAGCTGATCCGTCCACCCTGTAAGAGTTTTATAAAAGAAAAAGAGAACTTTGTAATCTAAAACAAGAAATAGTTGGAAAAGTATAATATAACAAATTCTGTAAAGATTAAAAAAATTATTTAAGATCGGAGTTGGGTAAAATACAGTATGTGATTTGAGTCTAGATGATGGCCTAAAAAGCAACATTATCAAAATGTTCTCGGATAATATTAAAGGCACACGAGATATTTGTACCACTTGTTGCGTTTTCTTTCTGTAATTATTCACCTGCCCAGCACTTTGAATGTTGTTTGAAACAGTAGAATTGTTTGAGTAATTAGTTGCCGGTAGACCTGCAAATTGTTGTTGTAGTTGTTATAGTTGTTGCTTTTAGACTTGCAAATTCTGTCCTACTGTTGGCTTTGCTTGTAATGATGCCACCTGCAAAATTTGCAATGTACCTACTCAAATTATAAGTCCGTGTGATTTTAGACTCATACTTTAATTCCTTGGATGGCCAATCAAGTTTAGAGAATATCTTATAAAAGTTATTTTTGTTTCATTTAAGACAATAAAGTAATTCAAGTATCACTATTTTTCTCAAAAAATACTAAACACCTCAAAAGCCTCCTTCTCTCCTAGTTGACATGCCACGTTATTAGAGCCCCATATTTTTTGATAATTGACTTATTTAACTCATCAAACTCATTTAATCAAATTCATATTTTATATCTAATCAAATATGACCCGATTAAAAAGCGACAAAGGAACAAACTAACATATAATCTAAATGAATTAGAATTAAAAGAGAGAATTTTTTTAAATCTATACATAAGTATTAAAATTTAAAATTCAAGTATAAAAAAATTATTTAGAGCTTTAGTTTAATATGTTCCTAGGTATTAACATGATTAACATGACAAGTTGGAATATCTATGTTACACCTCAGATTTTCGCATGTTAAAATCGCATCATGAGTTAGTCGACGCAAGTTCAAAAAGAAATTATCTTGAAGTTAAAAGGGATTGAGCTTATTAATATAAATGGTTACAAGAGTCTATAAATAATATTATTAAGTGGCGGAAGATTTGGAGGGTAAATGAATCAAAGAAGCATGAGTTTCGTCAAAAGTCGGCAAGTTGGGAATATGATAACTTGTACTTTTGGGTGAGATTAGGAGTTCTTCACATGCTAAGAAAATAATAACATGAAGTTTTTAATCCTATAATGGTCGTTTGTTAAGTTTGGAAGTCAACCGAGTTGTAATACAAAAGTCGACAAAGGGCGTCGCAAGTTAAGTTTGCAAATTTCACTGAAATTTGGGTCAGATGTCACAGAGCTTTTCTCTCAATCTACTTGAGTTACAGGATGATCCACCTATCAAATCGAAGGCCTACGAGTCTAGTTTCCAGTGCATTTTACCGTTCATCGATACAACATCGGAGTAGAGAGAAATTCACATTTCCGTCCAAGGACACAAACTGTCGCGGGAACAGTGTGCTACTTTAAATTGCCCAAGTATATATAGGCCCCTTGCACGAATTTTTCTTCCATTTTCTCACCATCCCTAACCTAGAAAACCCTCAAACCCTTTCCAATTAATCCTCCATCAATCTCAATCCAAACCAAGAGCAAATATATCAACTTTAACATGAAGAACAACATGGCAACTTCGAAATTGTGATTTCTTCACTATTTCACCTTTCGGAGGAAAACCTTGCTTTGAAGTAACTTGGAGTTTGAAGTGATTTTCATGCCCTAAGGTATATTTTAACTTCCTTTTGATCTCTTTGAACTTCTACAAGTAATTGATCATAGAAATTGGTGAAAACCCCCCATAGAACAAGCTCTTCTATATTCTTATGAAACTTTCATGAACTTAGCTTATTTGTTGGGCTGTTTTATATGGTTTTGTTGTGTTGTTTGGATTTATGGTGATATGGATGGGATCATATTGAAGAGGAGAAGTAGAAAAGTAGAATTTGGTAGCGTTTTACGGGAAAATTTCGCTACAAAAAGGGCATATAAATTCATGCCCATGAGTTGCTCGACTAAATGTCTAAATGAAGATTTCTATAAGCTATGACCTTGGTTTTGATTTTGAATAGTCCGTATTATGTAGGAAATCATTCTTAAGGCGTTCGAGGACTCGGGAAACATATATAACTCCATCGACGAGGTATGTAGGGATTTCTCTTCTCTTTTGTGGCATGACTAGAACTCGACGAACATTTCATTGATACATTCATTTTGTGAAGACATAAGTCAATCATGTTCTTTTACTTGAGCAGCCCTCTACTTCATACATAACTTATATTAAAGTGCTGCCCATATTTCCATGTTTCTTTGGTTATCGATTGAAACGTTTTCGTAAAACTTGAGTCGGGCGTATCTCAAATTGGTTAAGCTTACCTCTTCTCCGAAATAGCTTGTATTAAAGTGTATTCCCGCATTCTTATCTTTCTTGTCCATCACTTAAAGATGACGGACCTTCCATTGATATATGTTTCCACTAAATATGAGATGAATACGATTCCTTGTGATTGACTAATCTTTATTTCATATATGATTGCATCAAACGCCTTTCATGCTTACATACCTCTTTTGGCCATTGAATTGGAATGTTCCGCTAACTTGGATTGATCATATACCATCCGAATGAGTTGAACTTTATTTCATGTGTAACTCATACCAAGTATCTTACATGTTCTCCATGTGGTTGTCTCTTTAATTGAAAGGTAAAGAACGTAGCGACAATAACGATAGTCGGAGGCTAACGACGATAGGTCACTCCGACTCTTTTTATTATATCTCTTCCGAGGTCAGTCTTGCATTGCACTTATATATATATATATATATATATATATATATATATATATATATGTATGTATGTATATATATATATGTATATATGTATGTATGTATTTATTTTCATTATCGAGCCACGCTATTGTCAGCCGGGTAGGCACTTATATGTGCACCTTGACATGTTTCTTTCTTTACCGAGCCGTGTTGTAGGCGGTCGGGTTGGCACGTAGCTGTGCACCTAGATGCATTTCTTTCTTTACAGAGCTGTTTTGTAGACGGCCGGGTAGGCACATAGCTGTGCATTGCCACTGATCAGTTGGGCAGAGACGATGTTATGATGATGAGCTCACCCCACAGAGGGATTTATTATTGTTATATGATACGATATATGCCTCCACATTGAGGAATGATTTTACGAGCATGCATTTACATTTATGTCATGGTTATGGTCGCCCTCAGTGGCCTCATTCAGAGTTTCAGGTTGTCTCTAGATCTCTTCCCATGATTATCCGTATCTCTTATGCTTATGTTATGTTTACACTTACCGCCATACATACTCGGTACATATTTCATACTGACGCATTTTGTGCGCTGTGATCATGCCCACAGGTACGGTAGACATATTGGTGTACCTTTCTCAGTAGGATACCAGAGTTCAGCAGGGATGTTCGCACTCCATTCTCCAGAGTTGCTGGTCAGAGTCATCAAATGTGATGCATGAATGTGTGTGTGTGTGTGTGTGTATATATATATATATATATTACGAGTATGGCTATGGATACATCGGGGCCACTGTCCCGACTAGTTGATGCATATTAGTGCTCTTAGAGGCTTACAGACTATCAGTCAGTGTACAGGTATTGTGTTTGGCCTTGCCGGCCTTCTGACTGGTTGTCTTTCTTGGTTGTGGCCTTGTCGGCCCTAGTTATGCATATATGTGTTGTTGGGCCTTTTCTGCTTGCAGGTTGTTATGATATACTTCTTACTATTATTATTCAGTGGTCTCGTCGGCCTATGATTCACGTTATAGAGTTTAGATATCACAGTTGGTTCGCTCGGCCCCTTCGGGTGCCGGGTGCCGGGTGCCTGCCACACCCCCAAGGTTGGGGTGTGACAAACTTGGTATCAGGGCAGGTTTGTCCTAGAGATGCCTGTAAGCCGTATCTAGTAGATTCTTGATTATGGATGTGTAGCGCGCCACATTTATAATCAGGAGGCTACGGGACATTTAGGATGTTGCCTTCATTGGAATCTAGATCGTGCGGATAGCGCGGAGTCATAAGTATTTGAATTACTCTTTCTCATCTTGTCCTTCTTTTTTCAGCAATGCTGATCTGCTGATCTGAAATAAAAGTACAGTTAAGAGAATATGAACAGGGATACCGGAAAAAGGTATTAGTCACTTTCCACCCTCTAATGTGAATCCAAGAGCTTCAGAGGTTACCTTGTAGTGAAGTAAAGAGGTAAAGAGTTTGAACGAAGGCAATCAAGGTATGATCTTTTGTCTATGATTTTCGATGAGCTAGTATGAGTATCTAAAGCATGTCCCCGCTAATAACTTATGAGGCAACGATCAGAATTCTTAAACCTGACTGTTGAAGTTGTTTGTACTGTATTTGGGCTGCCTTGACTTGACAAGATTTGAAAATTTGTATCCGACTATTGATGAGATTAGGTAAGACGTATATAGTTAATACAAGTTGTAAGTTGAAGGAATAGATGATAAAGTTGTGTTATAAACGGGTATTATATGACAACTTGACAGGTCGAACTTACTTTTGATATTCAGAGTCGTAAGAAATGTTGTTAGGTTGTGATTTGGTATTGTGGAAGATGTTCCAAGGTAAGATATTGTTTCCTCTTTATGTGTGTGATTCGATGATGTCATAAATCTAAGATGGGATAAATGGTGCACTTGAATTGATAATTGTATCGTGTGTATATGTTGAGCGAGTTTTGTTATATTGACTGGCTGGAAATGTGACGTATATGTATTCATGCCAGGGTTGATAGTGTAAAATAAATCTTAAAGGGGAGTTAGAAGGGGTTAATGCAGCAAAACTATGTTAAAGCAAGCTCACCGTTCGTCGGCTAGTTGATAGACTTCATTATGTTGAGAATAGTATCGCTTCTCCATTGTGGATTTGAATTATAAGGAATTACCCAGGAATGGAGGACATTATGGAAACAATAAGTGAAGGAAGAATGAGAGAGAATGGGCAACGACTCGATGAAAGTGAGTGAAAGAGGAGCGATGCAGAATAAAATCGATGATTGTATGAATATAAGGTAATGCTATTATCATAACAGGAATCTATAAGTCAGAATAGTTAAATTGTTTCGGGAAAGTTTTAGGTTCGTAGAAACATCGGAAGCAAGTTTCGACGGAAGTTCTGCATCTAAGCGTAGGCCGACACAACCTGCGGCTACCAAAACACCACCTGAGAGACACAGGCAGAGCCTGCGGAGCCGCAGGTGGCGTCGCAGACCTTGACAGGGAGTGGAAGTCGGTGTTTTAATTTGGGGGCTTATATGACGATCACTTAAGTTATAATTGGAGACCTGTGCTAATGCGCGTGTGAAATTTGTAGATGATGCCTTCAGTAGGAATGGTGAGGAAAAGAAACAGGACTGGCAGGAGGAGATGTTATAACAAAAATCTTAGATTAATAGGAATACGAAGGAGACTATGACATGAATTGATTATAAACATACAGGAAATGGGTGACGATAAGGTGTTTGAACAAGATTCCTGGAGTAAATAAAGGATTAAGGTTAATAGAAAGATAGAACGGGAACGGGCTAGATACGATAAATATAACGACAAGAAGCTGGACAAAAAGGATGATAACGGTAAGAATCGAAATAGCAAGTTGGCGAGCTACATAATCCTAATCGGCGGACTTGAAAGCCTGATGAGATGAGGTTAGAAAACAAAATGCCTCTGGAAGAAAGGTGAGCTTTATGGAAGAAAAATCAACATTTACAAGGTATCTTGAGAAGAAATTGGAGTATGAGAGATTCTGTAAAACGAATAAGACATTGATAGCTTGTAAAGTATATGGACGTGCGAGCGAATAGCAACAACGGAATAAGACAAAGTGTGACTCATCCAAGACTAGATCTTCCATGAAAGCTTAAAGTAAAGGAGTGTTTTGATAAGAAGGGATAAATGCAAAAAGGGAAGTGAAAAGTATCGCAAAATGAATAACAGTCACCAACGGGTACGAGAGAAAATATATCGGTATATATATGAATATGGGGAGTTCTCGCAATAAGAGGTTGAATACGAAGGATAATTAACTGAGGACGAAATGTTAAAAGACATGGATGTTATCTCTACACGAAAGGGTAAAGCAAGAATTTCTTCGATACGAGGGATGTGGTGAAGGAAGTAAGTTGACATACAAGGAATTGTTTTTTTTTTTTTTGAAAGAATAAGACGATAGGAACAAAAGTTGTAATAAAGTGAAGTCTTTGGAAATTATTGAAAGGATGATGCCCCAATAAGGGGGGAAGCTATCAAAGGAAGTCTAATGTACCCGGTAATTAGGAGATGTTAGGGAAAGTATACGTGAATGAAAAAGGGGACACTCATCAAAAAGAAAACTAATGTAGAGGGAGTAACGGTAATTGCAAGCAAGTTCGGGTTCGAGAAAGTGATGTGCCGTGAATTTTAGCACATTTTATGCCTTTGTAACTAGACATGTTGCTTGATTTTAAGTGTTTTTACATTGTTTCTTATGTTATTTTTGTGTTTTATAGGGTTGATTAACTAAGGATTGGAAATGAGAAGTAATGCTAAAAAAAGGGACAAATTGGAGCTAAGCGACGCTCCGTAACTCATGTTACGGACCGTAACTCATGTTACGGACCGTAACAGGGTCCGTAACTCATGTTACGGTCCGTACCTTTGAACCGTAACAGGGCCTGAATTTCCAGAAAGTTTCATTGAAACCATCAGTGTTACGGTGGAGTGTTACGGTCCGTAACTCATGTTACGGTCCGTAACATGTCACCGTAACATGAGCTAAATTTCCAGAGAGTTTCAATAAAACCTTCAGTGTTACGGTTTAGTGTTACGGTCCGTAACGCATGTTACGGTCCGTAACCCTTCACCGTAACATCATCCAAAATTCCAGAGAGTGCCAAGTAATTGTCACCACTTACGCTTCAGAAGGACGGACCGTAACACAGGGTACGGTCCGTCGCATGGTGGCCGTAACGTCAAAGTGGTCAAATGACGAAATGAAGGACGGACCGTAACCTGAGTTACGGTCCGTAACAATGCGGCGTAAGGGCATTTTTGTCCAGAAACGTGGCGCGATTTTTGGCTCTATAAATACATAATGTAGGGTTTTAATTCAACATTCAGATTTTATTTTAGAGGCATAAACCCTAGGTTTTTAATCTTGAAGTGATTGGAGCATTTAAGGCAACAACTTCACTCTCATTCCATCTTGTATTAGTATTGTAAGTGTATTATGTTAATCTTTAAGCTTTTTCTATCAAGAAACATTATGAGTAGCTAATTTCAATTCTAAGGTTGTGAATCCCATGATGGGTATTATGTGAATGAGTTTCTATTATTGATATATGCATAATGGTTGTTGTTATTTATTCTATCTTTGAGTTGTAACGTTGGGTAATGATTGCAAGCATTAGCCGAAGCCATTATATTGACTTTTCTTGGGAAAGAGAGTCAATATTGGTAAGATTGAATAACAATGACTCGAGGCGTTAACCCTCGTTTAATAGATTAACTTAGGAATAAGAATAAGTCTAAATTGGCATCATTGGTCGCTCTTCGATTGTAACTCTTTTATATTCGGAAGAATCATAAAGAGGAAATACTGCTTAACTGTTGGGAAACATTAAGAAGTCTTTAAGAGACCAAGTGCATATTCATAGAACAACCATTAGAAGTATATCACTTTGAAACCTGAAGCATAATATCTAATCAAATTGGGGAACACAACCTTAGTCTCTCTCTCTCACATTAATTACATTCTAAGTCAAAGTATTAAATTACATTATTCAACAATCAATTCAAACTATCCGGAATAGGATTAAAGCATCTAAAGACCGGTATCGCATACGATTAGTAATCTTTTCTCTCCATATTCCCTGTGGGATTCGACCCCAACCTTGTTGGGTTACTATATTTGACAACGTCCGCTTTACGCCATTAATAGGTGTAATTTGAGCGTATCAAATTTTGGCGCCGTTGCCGGGGAATACGGTTCAGAAATTACTAATTTTTGTGTACTATTCTTTAAAACTTTTTCTATTCCATCACACCTCGTTTGCTGTTTTAGTAAACCAGGTGAACATGGCTGGAAGACCCCATCGCAATCAAGGGAACCAAGGGGGGATCCAAGTGAACCATCCTGCACCAGAAGAAGAGGAGGATGAGAATGTATTTGCAGAATTCATCGACGAAGCTGATTATGCTTCTGCTGTAGTTCCCCCGAGAACAGGAAATGCTAATTTCAAAATTGATAGTTCTATCTATCAGCTATTGAAACTTGAAGGCTATTTCCGAAATTCTTCGGAGGACTGTCCACTTCGACACCTAAAGAATTTCGTGCATGTATGTTCCCAACAATCTCAAAGTGCTGTTCCTGCTGATGCACTGCGACTGCGGGTTTTCAAATATTCATTAGCTGGCCAAGCTAGGGAATGGTATGAAAAGCTCCCGAGCAATACTATTCATACCTGGAATGAGCTGGCCAATATCTTTCTAAAAAAATGGTTCCCACCCAGCAAAAAGGCTGAGCTTCGGGATAAGATTTTTGGGTTTAAACAACTTCCAGGGGAACAACTATATGCTGCATGGGAGAGGTTCAAATATTATCTAGCTCAATCTCCGAATCATGGATTTCCAGATGCAATTCTCACAGAGAAGTTCTACAAGGGGCTAGATACAATGAATCAAATAGCTGTCAACACTGCAGCTGAGGGATGCTTTATGGACAAAACCTTTGTCAACATCACCCGGTTGCTCGACAAGCTTACTACCCATAATCAAGCCTGGCATTCGACTGATAGAGAATTCCTATCATATGGTAGTCCCTCTGTGGCCGCGGTGGCCAAAGAAAATCATGAGCGAGATCATGCGTTCGCTCAACTGCAAACCACCGTGGATTTATTATCCAAAAGGCTTATGGAGAAAGAGGCCAAATGTGTAAACGTTATCGATGAGATGCCACCTCATGCTCCCGGAATGTATCAAGTTTCTGACGAAACTTATCTTGAGGGGCAGCCACAATATGAGGATGCGAATTATGTCAATAACTCGCAAGGGGGTTATCAACGGCAAAACTACCAAGGTTCCGGTAATCACCCATGGCAAAGGCCTCAACAAAATTACCAAGGACAGAATTATGGAAGAACTGATCAGGGTAATCCCAATCAAGGGAATTACAATAACAATAATTATGGCAACAAGAGCTCTAACCCCTACATTCCACCTAGGGGGCAAGCATCCAATTCCCAGCCATGGAAAGATAATTCAGCTACTAACTCTGCTGGTAACACGTCTAATGATTCTGCAGAACTGAAGAGTATGATGCAGAAAATGCTGATGAATCAAGACAGAACAGAGAGCACAATCAAGGGAATGTCCCAGGTCCAACTATCGCATTCAGCTTCCATTCAGAAGCTTGAAGCGCAATTCAGAGACCTTTCCCGAGAAGTGCATACTCCTCAACGGGGACAATTACCAAGTGATACAGTTCCTAATCCAAAAGGTAATGGAGTGAACTCTGTGGAGAATGTACTTGCCATTAGCACCAGAAGTGGAAAAATACTTCAGGGTGACAATAAAAAGCCAATTGATCAGGAACCAATTGTTGAAAAAGAAGCGCAGCCTAGTGTATTGGATGATATTGTCGAGGAAGAAGCAGGGGAGGAAGTCCCCATTGTAGTTGAAGAAGAGCTGAATCTTAATAAACCAAAGGAACCGGTGGAAAACCAGGAAAAGGGGAAGGCAAAACTTTCCGGTGCTCTTCGCCCTTTGAGCCAATTGTTCAAATCTTCACCACCTTTTCCTCAAAGGCTGGTGAGAAAAACAGAAGATGAGAAGTGCTTGCGATTTTATGATCAACTCAAGCAGTTAACGATAAATTTTCCGTTCATGGATGCTGTCCAAGAAATGCCTGGCTTTGCTAAGTATTTGAAGGACCTTTTAACAAAGAAGAAAAAAACATTGAAACATGACACTGTGGGCATCACTCACCGCGTTAGTGCCATTCTTTCCAAGACCACAGTGCAAAAGAGGGAAGATCCTGGAGCATTCACAATTCCATGCACCATAGGGCAGCAAAGTTTTGCTAGGGCTTTATGTGATAACGGGGCTAGCATAAATCTTATGCCCCTGGAAATTTTTATGAGATCAGGGTTAGCAATGCCGAGGCCAACTACCATGAGATTGCAGATGGCTGACAGATCGATAAAAAGGCCAGTAGGGGTAGTTGATGATGTACTGGTTCAAATCGGGAAATTCCTTCTGCCGGCAGATTTCGTGATTCTTGATTGTGCTATTGATCAAGAAATTCCTATTATTCTGGGAAGACCTTTCCTTGCCACGGGGAGAGCTCTTATGGATTCCGAGAAGCACGAAATAAAGTTCCGGGTGAACGATGAGGAGGTGACTTTCCACGCAAGCAGAGGTATGAAATTACCTAGTCCTTATCAAAGTATTTCAGTCATAAATTCTGTTGATGAGGTGGATGATGCTGTGGAATTCAAAATGGAGGAAGAATGTTTGAGTGAAGCACTATCGGCCATCTTGGTAAATTTTGATGCTGAACAAATGGAGGAATATACTGAGACAATAAATGCACTCATCGGTCTGAGGTCTTATTCTTATGAGCCCAAGAAACTATCTCTTGATTTAGAGAAGTGAACAACTCCTCCCGCAAAACCCTCAATTATTGAGCCACCGAAGTTGGATCTCAAGCAACTTCCAGCTCATCTTAAATATGTGTTTCTTGAAACGAATGCCTCCCTCCCAGTTATTGTGTCCTCACTTCTGAATGAGGGCCAAATCCAAAGACTCATCGAAGTATTGAGAAAGCATTTAAGAGCTTTGGGATGGACTATTGCAGACATCCGGGGGATTCCCGCCGGAATTTGTGAGCACCGAATACAGTTGGAGGAGGAAAGTTCGCCGAGTGTTGAGCATCAGCGAAGATTAAATTCACCGATGCAAGAGGTGGTGAAGAAGGAAATAATTAAGTGGTTAGATGCTGGGGTGGTCTACCCGATAGCCAACAGTCCATGGGTAAGCCCAGTTCAGTGTGTGCCAAAGAAAGGGGGCATCACTGTTGTTCCTAACTCTAAAAATGAGTTGATTCCGACAAGGACTGTCACCGGTTGGAGAGTGTGTATGGACTATCGGAAGCTGAATACCGCATCTTGCAAGGACCATTTCCCTATGCCTTTTATTGATCAAATGCTTGATCGGCTAGCCGGAAGATCTTATTACTGTTTCTTGGATGGGTACTCATGATACAACCAGATCAACATTGCGTTGGAAGACCAAGAAAAGACTACTTTCACTTGTCCCTATGGGACATTCGCTTTCAGCCGGATGCCATTTGGTCTTTGCAATGCACCAGCTACCTTCCAAAGATGCATGATGTCCATATTCTCTGATATGGTTGAAAACTTTCTTGAAGTTTTCATGGATGATTTCTCGGTGGTGGGAGATTCATTCGATGAATGTTTGGGTCATCTTGATCGGGTGCTGCAACGGTGTGAGGAAACCAACCTCGTGCTCAACTGGGAGAAGTGTCATTTTATGGTCAAGGAGGGCATTGTCCTTGGCCATAAGATTTCAGAAAAAGGGATTGAGGTTGATCAAGCTAAAATCGATGTGATTTCACAACTCCCTCCGCCCGTTTCAGTAAAAGGAGTTCGGAGTTTCTTGGGGCACGCCGGATTCTATAGAAGGTTTATCAAAGACTTCTCAAAAATTGCAAATCCCATGTGCAAACTCTTAGAAAAAGAATCCAAATTCAATTTTGATGAAAAGTGCATCAAGGCGTTTGACGAGTTGAAGCTGAAATTAACCTCCGCACCGATTGTGGTGTCCCCAGATTGGTCACTTCCCTTTGAATTAATGTGTGACGCCAGTGGTCTTGCAATTGGTGTTGTGCTTGGCCAGCGGCTAAACAAAATCCTACACCCAATTTATTATGCCAGCAAAACATTGAATGGAGCCCAGCTGAACTATACAGTAACGGAGCAAGAATTACTTGCTATTGTTTATGCTTTTGAAAAGTTCCGGGCTTATTTGTTGGGTGCCAAGGTAGTGGTTCACACTGACCATGCTGCATTGCGCTATTTGATGGCGAAAGAGGATGCTAAGCCTCGGTTGATAAGATGGGTGTTGTTGCTACAAGAATTTGACTTTCAAGTCAGAGACCGGAAAGGGTCAGAAAATCAAGTAGCTGACCATCTTTCCAGACTGGAAGCACCAGGGAGACCGAGTGATGTGCTAGATATTGATGACACTTTCCCGGATGAAAGAGTTTTGGTCATTGCCAATGATGTGGCACCATGGTATGCCGATATTGCCAATTATTTGGTAACTGGCATCGTT
Organism: Lycium barbarum; assembly: GCF_019175385.1. Lineage (NCBI taxonomy): Eukaryota > Viridiplantae > Streptophyta > Magnoliopsida > Solanales > Solanaceae > Lycium > Lycium barbarum. The sequence continues at coordinate 107,385,393 of NC_083345.1, forward strand.
CCTGAAGAGTTGAAGACATATCAAAAGAAGAAGTTCTTGAGAGACTGCCGACAGTATTGTTGGGATGAGCCTTACTTATTCAGAACATGTGCTGACAATATGATCCGGAGATGTGTGGCGGAATCTGAGGTGATGGACATTTTGAAAGCTTGCCATGATTCTCCAGTTGGTGGACATCACAGTGGAAATCGAACAGCAGCCAAGGTGCTAGAGTGTGGCTACTACTGGCCAGCCATTTATCGTGATGCAAATATGTTGGCACGCTCTTGTGATAAATGCCAACGCCAGGGCACAATAGGTCGGAGGCATGAAACTCCGATGAACTTTGTTCTTGAGGTGGAGCTATTTGATGTATGGGGAATTGATTTTATGGGGCCCTTCGTGAGCTCCTACGGCCTGAAATACATTCTTGTCGCAGTGGATTATGTCTCCAAATGGGTGGAGGCGGTGGCCTTGCCTAACAATGATGGTAGGAGAGTCAATGCGTTTCTCAAAAAGAACATCTTTACTAGATTTGGCACTCCTAGAGCTATTATTAGCGATGGTGGATCTCATTTCTGCAATAAACCATTTGCTGATCTTCTTGAAAAATATGGCGTGCATCACAGGGTTGCCACTCCATATCATCCTCAGACGAGTGGTCAGGTTGAGGTCTCAAACAGAGAAATAAAAAGCATCTTGGCAAAGACGGTCAATGTGAATCGCACTGACTGGTCTAAAAAGTTGGATGATGCTTTATGGGCATATCGCACGGCATTCAAAACGCCTATAGGGACTTCACCGTATAAGTTGGTATTTGGGAAAGCATGTCATTTGCCTATTGAGCTTGAGCATAAAGCCCTTTGGGCATTGAAAAAGCTGAATATGGATTGGCATGAAGCAACCAAGCTGCGGTTGTTTCAAATCAACGAGATGGATGAATTTAGGAACAATGCCTATGAAAGTGCAACACTGTACAAGGAAAAGATGAAATACTATCATGACTTGAAGATCCTAAAAAGGGATTTTCAGCCAAAAGACTTGGTCTTGTTATACAATTCACGCCTGAAGTTCTTTCCAGGCAAGTTAAAGTCCCGTTGGTCTGGCCCTTTTGAAATTGTGAGTGTATCCCCAAATGGAAGCGTCATTAAGGTGAAATCCGAGGATGGCACTCGGACGTTTAAGGTGACTGCACAAAGAGTGAAGCATTACCATTGGTGTATTGATGATGGTAAGGTTGTGGATAGGTATCGTTTGAAATATGGCTCCTGAACTCGAAAATGAGGTACCACGTCGAGCTGTGACGTTAAACCAAGCGTTGTGTGCGAGGCAACCCACATTTACCGCTTTGTAAGTAGTTTAAAGTTTGTATTGTCCTTGTATTCTTTTGTGTTGTTGATGTGCTAATGTGATGGGATTTTGAGAACTGAAGGGACGAAATAACTGCTGAATGATTCAAGGCGAGACGCTCCATGTTACGGCCCGTAACTCATGTTACGGTCCGTATCATGAAGCGTAACAGGCAAAAAGAAAAAAAGAAAAAAATCACTGAAGGGTGAGGAAGAGTGTTACGGTACAAGTTACGGTCCGTCGTACGTATTACGGACCGTAACCCTGGGTCGTAACGTTGATACAAAATCTGGGCTTCACTGGAAATTTTCAACATGTTACGCCAGGTGATACGGACCGTAACACGAGTTACGGTCCGTCGATTAGACTGCCAGGTCATTAATGAATAAGTGAAACGGGGTCGTTTGATGGACCGTAACACAAGATACGGTCCGTATCTCAGGATACGGTCCGTAACAGGTAACGTAATTGTCGGAAATGTTTAAATACATTACCGACGGTTCCCATTTCAAATTAAAAGGATTCTTAAAACGTTTTTCAACTGCTTCTCCCTCATAAATCCTCTCTTCTCTTCTTCACATCCTCCTTTCTTCATCTTCCATTCTCCCCCATATTTCTCTAAAAAATCTCTTTACTATCTTCTTATCACAATCCCTGTTGTAATTTTGAGTTTCACCCTTACAATCGCCAACGATCAGGTATTACATGTCTTTGCTCTTTTCTTTTAGCTATCAATGCGAGTTCTATGATGCTCATGAATAATTTCGTATAATATGCGTTGAAATTCGTGTTTTGGGCTGTGTTGGTTGAGTTTGAATTTCAATTGATAAGTTATGGGGGATTTGACAATGGTTGAGGGTTGGAATTAGTATTGGTGCTGTTTAAAAGATTCTTGGGCACGAGCAATTGCTTCCCACTGAATTGGAGGGCAAATCCGGTTAAAGGTTTCATTTTTGAAATTACTAAATCGGTTTGCCACCCAACTGTTCGATAAAAGTCCCCAATAAAAACTTTAATAAAACCGGGTGAAGTCTGAGTAACCCGAGGCATGTGAGGGGATATAATATTGTTTTACAACATACCCATGGGACATTAAGTCCAACAATCTTGGCCTCGTGCTTAAAACGAGAAAATTTGGCCAAGTCATTTGTTTGTTAATCCGTTGCCCGTCATTATGTGTTACGGACCGTAACGTACGTTACGGACCGTAACATCGCACCGTAACACCGATAATTTCCAGGAAAACTTTCTGGAAATTTGGCTGATGTTACGGTGGGATGTTACGGTCCGTATCCTATGTTACGGACCGTAATACCACACCGTAACATCGATGGATTCCATGAAAACCTTCTGGAATTTTGAGAGACGTTACGGTGAGGTGTTACGGACCGTAACACGAGTGACGGACCGTAACATCATACCGTAACACCTCTCAAATTTCCAGTAACTTTTCTGAAACTTTTGATCATGTTACGGTGAGACGTTACGAACCGTATCCTACGATACGGACCGTCGACTGTGTTACGGTCCCTTTGCTTAATTGAACCATTTCAGTTACGGATGAAGATACGGCCCGTAACACCATCGACGGTCCGTCGACTGTGTTACGGTACCTGACCTAATTAAAGTCTTTGGCTTAAATTCATAAGGTGTAAAATTTTTACAACTTCTCGTACATCATATCTAACTTTTCCTTCCACAGGTATGGGTAAACCACGACAATCAAAGAAGGCTTCACCTAAGGTCGCGCAAAAAGGAAAAGGTCGTGCTGCAACCAAGGTAACCTCACGGCTGCGCGACGACGATCTGATCAAGGACGCCAGGCCTAAAAAGAGGCCGGTCGCACCCAGCAAGCCACCCCCACCAGTTGCACCCAGCCAACCAGACCCACAATCAGAAAGTTCCTCCTCGACTGAGGAGTTAAGAGAGTCGAGCTCGTCGAGTTCGTCGAGCCAAAGTGAACCCCAGCGGGCTATCACACCAACACACCGACCTCAACCACCCATTAGACAGTCTACTGCGGAGGATCGCGAAAAAGAGCGCGAACAAGAAAGAAGGAAACTTGACATTCGGCTGCAAACTATGACTGAGAAGATCCTCCGGTTTAATGTGGAGGGATCTGAAGATTTGTATAACAAGGGGTGTGAGCGGGTAAAAGGTGAGGGAATGGACCCAAGGCGGAGTATTTTCGAGGAACGGAATGTCATCTTCGATGGAATCGAAGGATATCCCGGCATTAGTGATACTATCCGATTCCACAAGTTGGAGTTTTTGAAAAACCCCGTTGGGTCCTACATATCGGTTTTTGTTAGGGAATTCTACGCTTCATATGGGGCAGCTGTATTCAAAGTAGTGAAGAAAGGGCAGCGAGCAACTCAAGTACCGGCAATGAATGAGGTTGTATTCCGGACAAAGAAGATAGATGTCTCTCCATCGGCTATAAATAAAACACTATTCGGGGAAGATTATATAGAGCCTACAGCAGCGGAAGAAGGGGAGTTTGCCTACAAAATTGAACAGAAGGATACAATCCCCGTCCGAAAATGGGTAGCTTCTGTTATTGCACGGACAACAGATCCTGAATGGGCCATAGTGCCAAAGTTGACAGCCACCACGCGGATTTGGAAAAACACCCTAACGCCAGAGGCAAAGTTTTGGTGGCAAATTGTTCTGTTCCGAATCCGTCCTACCCAATCAGATAATTATTTGACTCCAGACAAGGCTGTTCTTGTGGCTTCCATAATGTCGCGATATAAGATCAACTTCGGGCGACTGATAGCCGAAGACCTCCGAGAGAGAGCCACCCAGCCGGCCACTTCCCTCATTCATCCATGCCTGCTTACGTTACTATGCTTGCGTGCAGAACCAGAACCCCTACCCCATATCGATCACAGTGTGATTGCCAGCCATATTTATGACATCACAAAAGGGAAAGATGAGGTGTTCAGCCAGGGTTCGTTGCCCTCTGCATCGGTTTCTGAGGTGCCGGAGGGGCCTACGGGATCAGATGTTATACCCTTGGCTATCATGGGTGAAGAGGGAGCTGCTGCGGATCAGCACACAGATTCTGAGGCTCCACCGGCTGATCATGCTACACAGCCTATGCCACCTCCAGCCGCACCTACTTCGGGTGGTCCTACCTCTTCCACTGGAGCAAGCCCAGCACCACCGCAGGCAACACCAGGAGTCCCACCCGAGCTTGCGAAAAAAAATGATGTTCAACCGGGACAATTTTGGGGCAGTGGTCCTGCAAGCGGATCGCACAGATAGGCAGGTCAAGCAGATCATGACTGAGCTAAAATTATACACAAAAAGGGCTATTGATGCAGCGCTGCGACCGATAAAAGAACAAATGGCTGCGGACCACCTACAAATCCACTCCCGAATAGATGGTATTGAGGGCAGGATGACTGAGCTGACTAGGACACACCCTACATTGGAATTGGGCGCTATTCGGAGTGAGTTGCGGTCTGTCAAGGATGATGTGCAGAAATTGAAGGCCCAGGAAGTGGCTGTGGCGACAGACCAGGTTCCTAAAGTACACACGGAGTTGGTACAGAGCCTATACCAGCCGGTTCAGAGCCTACTAGGGGATGATGACAACGAAGACACGGTTGAGGAACAGCACGACGAAGAGTTGGAGGAGGATATCCCCTCTGTGGACAAAGGGAAGCGAAGCAGAGCATCGCCAGATCTCGAGCCCATTCTCCAAAGTCTTGATCCATATGCTGAGTTGCGCCCACAGAATGAGGAAGAGGAGCGGCGTACTTTGAAAAGAATCCGCCAGGAGTCCCGATTAAGTTCTGACACCGCAGGAGCTACTTCTAGCTCAGCTCAGCCCATTGAGACGGCTCACCGTATTTCTCCCCCACCCACTGCTCCACCCCATGATGCTGCGACAAATCCGAGTGCCTAGTGCGCTCCAGGGAGGCCCTCCAGTTTTTTTTAATGCGTTATATTGATGCTTTGAGGGCAATGCATGCTTTTAAGTTGGGGGTGTAGTATTTACTGATTGGTTGTTGGGATTGCTGTTTTAGTATACTGGAGATTGTTTTTAGTATTTTTGTTTTGATGGGTATTTTATCCCAAAATTGTGATAATAAGCATGTGTTTAAGACAATTGTTATTGTTTTGTTTTGTTGGTATTATTTTTATTAGCAAGTATGTGTTAGGACGTTCTTCGGTTTGTCTTTGCTATGTGTTTCTATTCCCGAAGAATGCTATGTGTATGTTAAACCTAGCATGTTTAGGATGTTTAATATAGAAGTAAAGTAATGATGACTTAAGTGGTAGTGGTCCGTGTTTCTAGCATAGATATAAATGGTTTTACAAGTTCAATGATATCCCTTCGAAAAATAATTTGTGATATACATCAAAAATGAGTTGTTGATATTGACATTTATGGTTCTTTTAATGACATTGCAAAGAAAGGGTGTTTATGCATATGAAATCTTCAAACGGAAATGAAGTCGGAATATTTAAACAATCCTTATACCATTGTGTGGTGAGTTTTTAGCTTCTATTTGCATATGATGCTTGCAATCTAGAACTTGCCCGGTTGGTCGTGCGTGAATTCTAAAGAGAATTTGATTGTGAAGTGATCTTAGGCTTTCTTTGTATTAACCCCCAAGTATCTTAAATGAGCCTGGCCCGTACAGAAAATGATCCCTAGTCTCCCATTTTTGAGCCTATAGACTTTTTCTTCGATTAACCATGAACTAACCTATTTCCCTTTTGTGAATAATCCCATTTGGCACCAAGTCCCTCCTTGACACGGAAGAATGACAAATGAGGCTAAAAGCCTAAGTTGGGGGTGATAAGTCAAGATGCGAAAAATGAGGCCAAAGGCCTGTTGGGGGTGATCACGAATATAAAGGGACATAATTCAATGTGAAAAAAAAAAAAAATTAGATATATAGGTATGTAAGTTCTAAAGAAATCCGCGCTAAAGATGGAGGGTCGGAAATGATAGGAAGAATGATGAATGAAGTCAAAAAGAAGTGTTGAGGAGAGTGAGTCACCGATACCCAAATATTCATCCTACCCGTCCCTAAGCCAACGTTACAAGCCCAAAAAGTCCTAATGTGATCACGATCAAATTGTTCAGAGTTGAATGCATGGAAAATAAAGGCAAGCCTATGGTTTGTGCACGCATGGTATGCAAATTTCTTTGTGAGTGTGAGTGTTCTTCTGTCTCTTTAGTCTTCTGTCCCATTTATATCGTAAATGTGTGTTGGGACATACTTTGGTCTATGTGAGGGCATAAGGATTGTAGGTTTCAAAGTAACTGCCTTTCTGGAAGTTGAAATTCATGTGCATAGAGACCCCCGTACTATGATTGTGTCATTAATTGAGGTTGCATGGTTAATTGAAATTTTTCTTAAATGTGCATTTTGTGTCACAAACAGGAGATGGATAAGAGCCTAAATATTTTTCTTGGATCGAAGAGTCTGTGCTAACAACACATGCCAAACCCACCGTAGTCATTCTTATTTTGCTAAGATGTCGTGTGTTAGTAGCGAGTATTGTTGTAGTTGCTTGAGGACAAGCAAAAGCTTAAGTTGGGGGTGTTGATGTGCCGTGAATTTTAGCACATTTTATGCCTTTGTAACTAGACATGTTGCTTGATTTTAAGTGTTTTTACATTGTTTCTTATGTTATTTTTGTGTTTTATAGGGTTGATTAACTAAGGATTGGAAATGAGAAGTAATGCTAAAAAAAGGGACAAATTGGAGCTAAGCGACGCTCCGTAACTCATGTTACGGACCGTAACAGGGTCCGTAACTCATGTTACGGTCCGTACCTTTGAACCGTAACAGGGCTTGAATTTCCAGAAAGTTTCATTGAAACCATCAGTGTTACGGTGGAGTGTTACGGTCCGTAACTCATGTTACGGTCCGTAACTCATGTTACGGTCCGTAACATGTCACCGTAACATGAGCTAAATTTCCAGAGAGTTTCAATAAAACCTTCAGTGTTACGGTTTAGTGTTACGGTCCGTAACGCATGTTACGGTCCGTAACCCTTCACCGTAACATCATCCAAAATTCCAGAGAGTGCCAAGTAATTGTCACCACTTACGCTTCAGAAGGACGGACCGTAACACAGGGTACGGTCCGTCGCATGGTGGTCGTAACGTCAAAGTGGTCAAATGACGAAATGAAGGATGGACCGTAACCTGAGTTACGGTCCGTAACAATGCGGCGTAAGGGCATTTTTGTCCAGAAACTTGGCGCGATTTTTGGCTCTATAAATACATAATGTAGGGTTTTAATTCAACATTCAGATTTTATTTTAGAGGCATAAACCCTAGGTTTTTAATCTTGAAGTGATTGGAGCATTTAAGGCAACAACTTCACTCTCATTCCATCTTGTATTAGTATTGTAAGTGTATTATGTTAATCTTTAAGCTTTTTCTATCAAGAAACATTATGAGTAGCTAATTTCAATTCTAAGGTTGTGAATCCCATGATGGGTATTATGTGAATGAGTTTCTATTATTGATATATGCATAATGGTTGTTGTTATTTATTCTATCTTTGAGTTGTAACGTTGGGTAATGATTGCAAGCATTAGCCGAAGCCATTATATTGACTTTTCTTGGGAAAGAGAGTCAATATTGGTAAGATTGAATAACAATGACTCGAGGCGTTAACCCTCGTTTAATAGATTAACTTAGGAATAAGAATAAGTCTAAATTGGCATCATTGGTCGCTCTTCGATTGTAACTCTTTTATATTCGGAAGAATCATAAAGAGGAAATACTGCTTAACTGTTGGGAAACATTAAGAAGTCTTTAAGAGACCAAGTGCATATTCATAGAACAACCATTAGAAGTATATCACTTTGAAACCTGAAGCATAATATCTAATCAAATTGGGGAACACAACCTTAGTCTCTCTCTCTCACATTAATTACATTCTAAGTCAAAGTATTAAATTACATTATTCAACAATCAATTCAAACTATCCGGAATAGGATTAAAGCATCTAAAGACCGGTATCGCATACGATTAGTAATCTTTTCTCTCCATATTCCCTGTGGGATTCGACCCCAACCTTGTTGGGTTACTATATTTGACAACGTCCGCTTTACGCCATTAATAGGTGTAATTTGAGCGTATCAGAAAGCAAATAGAAATTTCGGACAAAGACCAAATAGCTAAGATAAATAAAAGAAAATTGAAAAGAGACATAGTTGTAATTAAGATACGGAGCACTGGTAAAGTGGAGGCCTGAATACGATGTAACCATTGTGAGACAGATTCTTTATTCAAGTTAAGGATGTCGGTGCAATTAAGTTCCGAAGCCAAAGATAAGTAACTTTGCAAATAATAAGATGATACAAACCGGACCAAAGGGATTAGTAGATAAAAGGAACTAGGAGTGAAAATGAATATGACAATAAGATATGAAGAGTATCGACAAGGATTGGACCATTGGCCCGTTATGTGCTGAAGCTAGAGATGAAATATCTCACTTAACTGTGCAAGGAATCCAAGAAATAAGCCCGACAGGTTGTTAGAAAATGGAAACATTACACTCAGCTTGGGTTGAAGGCTGTAAGCTATAATACGGAGTGTTATTTCAGGATTAGGCAACGTCCATCGCGAGTTTAATTCCCTTGAGAAATCGTGAGTAGAACTAGTTATGGTTTGTTCAAACTACGCTCATGGTTGAAAGATTTTTGCCAAATTAAATAGAAATAAAACGACTCAATCTCGTAGGATTCCAGTCCTTATCTTACCAGACTAAAGTGCACAATTCTAGAGGTCCTTCCACGAACATATATGTGCTCATACTAAACTTACAAGTAACATAGGCGGTTTGAGTTCATCCGTAGTAAACGCCACCATCCGAGTATGTAACTCTTGGCAAGAAGATGGAGTTATGATTTGGTACAGCAAATAGTAATAAGTAATGAAAAAGGGTGAAGGACTAAACATCCCTGTCTCCTTTAGACATCTTAGCGATATTGACAAGTTTCTCAAAGGAAGTCTATTCGGGTAACCGGCATCTCGACTTTGGAATTTCACTGGAATCACCACCAATTAAAGGCCTATTGAGAATCACCGAGAAAGGTAGACTTATCTTGCAGTGGGACCGGCTAAGTAGTCGATAAGTTTAATGTGCGTAAGAAATTTAAAGTAGTTTATCCGGTGTTCTGCATATCTAAATATCATAAGTACCTCATCACTACCCCTGATCTTTAAAATCATCATTTACAAGCTACAAAGTTGAAAGAAAGAAAAAAAAAATATGTTGCCAATAGGATAATGTGGAGGAACCGACATAAGGAGATAAGGAAAGATGTGAAGGCTGGATACCCCCCCCCCCCCCCCCCATTTGTTTCAGACCTCAGATTTATGCCGACACTGATGTGCTAAGATACCTCCTTACTAGTTATGAATATTAAATTTTTATATACCTTGTTAGATTTTATTGTTGAGACAGATATGGCCAGTATGTTGCAGACTTCAGCAAAGGACGGTTGAGGTAAGTTATGACTCACTTATTATGATTTTTGTATAAATAGACGGTCGTGAGGGGCCAAATTGATGTTATTATGTTGTTGAGTGGCCCTGTGTGGCTTTGGACAGTTGTTTCGGCTGTTTGACAGGTTTTGGATTTTCCTATTTACAGAGGAAACTCTGTTGAATTTTTTTTGAAATCCCAAGAGTTTGAATATTCCTCAACATTCGAGGACGAATGTTCTTAAGGGGGGAAGGATGTTACACCTCAGATTTTCGCACGTTAAAGTCGCATCATGAGTTAGTCGGCAAGTTCAAAAAGAAATTATCTTGAAGTTAAAAGGGATTGAGCCTATTAATATAAATGGTTACAAGAGTCTATAAATAATATTATTAAGTGGAGGAAGATTTGGAGGGTAAATGAATCAAAGAAGCATGAGTTTCGTCAAAAGTCGGCAAGTTGGGAATATGATAACTTGTACTTTTGGGTGAGATTAGGAGTTCTTCACATGCTAAGAAAATAATAACATGAAGTTTTTAATCGTATAATGGTCGTTTGTTAAGTTTGGAATTCAACCGATTTGTAATACAAAAGTCGACAAAAGGCGTCGCAAGTTAAGTTTGTAAATTTCACTGAAATTTAGGTCAGATGTCACAGATCTTTTCTCTCAATATACTTGGAGTTACGGGGTGATCCATCTATCAAATCGAAGGCCTACGAGTTTAGTTTCCAGTGCATTTTACCGTTCATCGATACAACATCGTAGTAGAGAGAAATTCACATTTCCGTCCAGGGACGCAAACTGCCGCGGGAACAGTGTGCTGCTTTAAATTGCCCAAGTATATATAGGCCCTTGCACGAATTTTTCTTCCATTTTCTCACCATCCCCAACCTAGAAAACCCTCAAACCCTCTCCAATTAATCCTCCATCAATCTCAATCCAAACCAAGAGAAAATATATCAACTTTAACATGAAGAACAACATGGCAACTTCGAAATTGTGATTTCTTCACTATTTCACCTTTCGGAGGAAAACCTTACTTTGAAGTAACTTGGAGTTCGAAGTAATTTTCATGACCTAAGGTATATTTTAACTTCCTTTTGATCTCTTTGAACTTCTACAAGTAATTGATCATAGAAATTGGTGAAAACCCCCATAGAACAAGCTCTTCTATATTCTTATGAAACTTTCATGAACTTAGCTTATTTGTTGGGCTGTTTTATATGGTTTTGTTGTGTTGTTTGGAGTTATGGTGATATGGATGGGATCATATTGAAGAGGAGAAGTAGAAAAGTAGAATTTGGTAGCGTTTTACGGGAAAATGTCGCTACAAAAAGGGCCTATAAATTCATGCCCATGAGTTGCTCGATTAAATGTCTAAATGAAGATTTCTATAAGCTATGACCTTGGTTTTGATCTTGAATAGTCCGTATTATGTAGGAAATCATTCTTAAGGCGTTCGAGGACTCGGGAAACATATATAACTCCCTCGACGAGGTATGTAGGGATTTCTCTTCTCTTTTGTGTTATGACTAGAATTCGACGAACGTTTCATTGATACATTCATTTCGTGAAGACATAAGTCGATCATATTCTTTTACTTGAGCAGCCCTCTACTTCATACATGACTTATATTAAAGTGTTGTCCATATTTCCATGTTTCTTTGGTTATCGATTGAAACGTTTTCGTAAAACTTGAGTCCGGCGTATCTCGAATTGGTTAAGCTTACCTCTTCTCCGAAATAGCTTGTATTAAAGTGTATTCCTGCATTCTTATCTTTCTTGTCCATCACTTAAAGATGACGGACCTTCCATTGATATATGTTTCCACTAAATATGAGATGAATACGATTCCTTGTGATTGACTAATCTTTATTTCATATGATTGCATCAAACGCCTTTCAAGCTTACATACCTCTTTTGGCCACCAAATTGGAATGTTCCGCTAACTTGGATTGATCATATACCATCCGAATGAGTTGAACTCTATTTCATGTGTAACTCATACTAAGTATCTTACATGTTCTCTATGTGGTTGTCTCTTGAATTGAAAGGTAAAAAACGTAGCGACAATAACGATAGTCGGAGGCTAACGACGATAGGTCACTCCGACTCTTTTTATTATATCTCTTCTAAGGTCACACTTGCATTGCACTTATATATATATATATATATATATATATATATATATATATATATATGTATTTATTTTCATTACCGAGCCGCGCTATAGTCGGCTGGGTAGGCACTTATATGTGCACCTTGACATGTTTCTTTCTTTACCGAGCTGTGTTGTAGGCGGCCGGGTAGGCACGTAGCTGTGCATTGCCACTGATCAGCTGGGCAGAGACGATGTTATGATAATGAGCTCACCCCACAGAGGGATTTATTATTGTTATAAGGAATGATTTTACGAGCATGCATTTACATTTATGTCATGGTTATAGTCGCCCTCAGTGGCCTCGTTCAGATTTTCAGGTTGTCTCTAGATCTCTTCCCATGATTATCCGTATCTCTTATGCTTATGTTATGTTTACACTTACCGCCTTACATACTCGGTACATATTTCGTACTGACGCATTTTGTGCGCTGTGATCATGCCCACAGGTACGGTAGACAGATTGGTGTACCTTTCTTAGTAGGATACCAGAGTTCAGCAGGGATGTTCGCACTCCATTCTTCGGAGTTGCTGGTCAGAGTCATCAAATAGGAAGCATGAATGTATATATATATATATATATATATATATATATATTACGAGTATGGCTATGGCTACGTCGGGGCCACTGTCCCGACTATTTGATGCATATTAGTGCTCTTAGAGGCTTACAGACTATCAGTCAGTGTACAGGTATTGTGTTTGGCCTTGCCGGCCTTCTGACTGGTTGTCTTTCTTGGTTGTGGCCTTGTCGGCCCTAGTTATGCATATATGTGTTGTTGGGCCTTTTCTACTTGCATGTTGTTATGGTATACTTCTTACTATTGTTATTCAGCAGCCTCGTCGGCAGATGATTCACGTTATAGAGTTTAGATATCACAGTTGGCTCGCTCGGCCCCTTTGGGTGCCGGGTGCCGGCCACACCCCCAAGGTTGGGGTGTGACAATCTATATCATAACATGAAATAAATTAAGAATATATTATATTTCATTTAAGACTAATAATATAATATTTCAAAATAAAAAATAAGATTTATAATATAATATTTTAAAATAAGTATTATAGTAATGAAAATTCTATACTTTTTGCATCAGAAATAAACAGACCTCGATGGTATGAAAATGAAAATGCCAAAAATTGCACTACATATATAAGAATAGATAGCTAAAAATAAAGAGACACTAACTTTATTTTTTAAATATACAATTTAATTAGATTTTTAAAAGTTAAACCAATACGAATGTAATTTTTGTATTATCTGTGTAATTATATTTTAATGTGGAAAGAATATGTTGTTTAATGTGGAAAAAAATATGTTATTTAAAAAGACTTGAATTTGAATAGAAAGATTAAGTTACTTGAAGTTTAATTTAAATTGAAAGATAATATATTTGAATTGAGATTAAAAAGAATTTAGATTTGAAAAAGTGGCTTAATAAAAAGTATGGTTTGATTCTTTTGCCGCTTTTTAATCATGTGATATTTAATTGGGTATAAAATATGAATTTGATTCAATGAGTTTGATGAGTTAAATATGTCTATTATTAAAATAAAAAATGGGGCTTTAGTAACATAGCATGCCAATTAGGAGAGAAGGAGATTTGAGGTGTTTAGGTACTTTTTGAGGAAAGTAATGATAATTGTTCTTAAGAAAACAAAAGTTACTTTTGTAGAATATTCCCTAAACTTGAGTGATCATCTAAGGAATTAACTCAATTTCCTCTTGCAATGTTGAGAAATAATCAAACAATAGTTTAACTATACAGGAAACTGTAGCAATACATGGAAAATTTGATAGATTAATTTACATGCTACGATAGGTTAGAATACATGGATGGTTTACAAAAAATTACACTGTCATTGTAGCCGTCGTCACATAACAATAAAAAAGTCTATTTTTAACGGCAACCAATTCAGTCTATCCGAATGTCGTATCCTTTAATAAAATACAGTACAATACGACACAGTATGAAACATATGCAACCATCCAACCAGACTGTAAAGATTATTAAAGATCGGAGTTCGGTAAATTATTTGCTCGAATTTCGTAAATACTACATAATAATTTATTTTTTATAATCGTGGTGTTCGGGTCAACTTGTGGGCACCTCGACTAATTCCACGGGATACCTGCCACCTTCCACCAGCAACAAGTACCAAGTAGTTCTGTCCACCAAGGCTAGGACAGATGGGAAGAAATCACTTAGAGCCTGTTTGGATGGGCTTAAAAAAAGCAGCTTGTAAGCTGGAAACAGTTTATAAGCTAAAAAAATAAGTTGTTTTAAATAAGCTAAGTCAAACGGGTTCAATTAATTTTTTGGACTTATTTTAAGCACAAAATGACTTTAAGCTGGTCAGCCAAACACTCAAAAAAAACTGAAAACAACTTATAGGCAACTTATAAGTCAATCCAAACGGGCTCTTATAGTGGTTCAAATCTTGATCGTTAACAATTTTCATCACTTGTAGGAGATTTCAAAATCAGATGAATGAAAACGGCATTTCCATCGACTTTGGAAGACATATTCAGTATTTGCAAGCACTTCAATGGCGGATTATTGCTGCTATAAATATTGGGAACGATAGTAATTTTCTGCGGGACTTTTTCATTATATATAAGCGGCTTGGGGGGACGAACACGGGCACGGCTCCCCAAGCTTGTACCAACAGCTTCACGAATTGTACCCGTATTAAATTTTTGTATCATGAGCTATATAATTTGTATACTTTATCCAACTATTTTTATATCCATGTTGACATGTGTAATAGTACTTAAAATTTATTCTCTTCTAACGTATGCACTTTAAATTTAATTCTCCGACACATTTATTTTCTCTATGCACTTTTACTTGTTCACTTTATTTTTCGGTTCTAGCTGAATATTTATTCTCTTCTCATGTATAGACATATGCAGTTCAATTTTAATTCTCCTACACAAACTTATTTCCTCCATGCACTTTAATTTGTTCACTTTAGACTTTTCACATTCTTTGAAAATTAATAAATCTCACGTGCATATATGTCATAGTACTGAATATTTATTCTCTTCTCATGTATACACGTGTGCACTTCTATTTTAATTCTCCGACACATATTTTTTTCCTCTGTGCACTTTTACTTGTTCATTTTGACTTTTCACGTTATTTAAGAATTAATAATGAAATATTCCTCCCGTCTCATATTACTTGGCCACATTACTATACTTGACTTTTCACGCTCTTTAAGAATTAATAAAAATGACATAGACATATGTCATAGTACTTAATATTTAATTCTCTTCTCATGTATAGACGTATTCACTTCAAATTTAATTCTCCGACACATTTATTTCCTCTGTGCACTTTTACTTGTTCACTTTTGATTTTTCGTGTTCTAACTGAATATTTATTCTCTTCTCATGTATAGACATATGCAGTTCAATTTTAATTCTGCTACGCAAATTTATTTCCTCCGTGCACTTTAATTTGTTCATTTTTTACTTTTCACATTCTTTGAGAATTAATAAATCTCACGTGGATATATGTCATACTGAATATTTATTCTCTTCTCATGTATACACGTGTGCACTTCTATTTTAGTTCTCCGACACATATTCATTTCCTCTATGCACTTTTACTTGTTCACTTTTGACTTTTCCCGTTCTTGCTGAATATTTATTCTCTTCTCATGTATAGATGTATGCAGTTCAATTTTAATTCTCCTACACAAATTTCTATTCTCTCTCTCTCTCTCTCTCTCTCTCTCTCTCTCTCTATATATATATATATATATATATATATATATATATATATATAAGTGTCAAAGGAGGACTAACACAGCTTCACCAACTTGTACCAAAAGCTTTACACAACAAATATATATTATATATTTTCTATTTTCTATATATATATATATATTAGTACTATATAGATGCATGGGTTTGCACCCATGCTTCGTCGTCCATTAGTGGGAGCAAATGAAATTATTGTACAGCAACATACTTAAAATACTTATATATTAAAATAAGATAGAATTTAATTTCTTTTTCATTTTTTCGAATTTAATTACTTTTTCATTTTTTCCTTACTCTAATAAATGTGAAAAGAGATTAATGTCATAAAAGAAAAAATAATATTAAATGGAGATCAAATAATTAATAAGGTAAATTAGTGAAATTATAATTCTAATTGACGTTTCCTTAAAAAACCGTGCAAAAGAAAACATGACAAGTAAAATGAGTTAAACCAAAAAAAAAACGTAAAAAAAGTGGAACCCACCATCTCCAAACTCACGGGGGGAAAAAAAGTGGACCCCATACTAACAAAATCAAGCAATATAAAAAAAAAAAAAAAAAAAAAAGTGAATCCCATATTAAAAAACAAACAATGTCAAAAAAAAAAGTGCAGATTTTGTATTCGTAGCAAACACTAATATGATAAAGTTTTAGATACGGAGCACAAACTATAATGTTATATTAATCGTGTTTTGAACATAGTATCTCATATTGACAAAATCAAGCAATATAAAAAAAAAAAAAAAGTGAATTCCATATTAAAACAAAAACAATGTCAAAAAAAAAAGTGCAGACTTTGTATTCGTAGCAAACATTAATATAATAAAGTTTTAGATATGGAGCACAAACTACAATGTTATATTAATCGTGTTTTGAACATAGTATATATATATTATATGCATAAAAATAGTGCAAACCCATGCTTCTATATAGTACTAATATATGCATAAAAATAGTGCAAACTAATAATGTCTAAAAAAAAAAAAAGTGCACCCCATAAACGGTGGACTCCATACTAAACAACATCAAGCAATATAAAAAAATGGAACCCACCATCTCTAAACTCACGGTAAAAAAAAGTGGACCCCATATTAACAAAATCAAACAATATAAAAAAAAAAGTGAACCCCATATTAAAAACAAATAATGTAAAAAAAAATGAAGACTTTATATTCGTAGTAAACACTAATATAATAAAGTTTTGGATACGAAGTACAAACTACAATGTTATATTAATCGTGTTTTGAACATAGTATATGTATATATATGCATAAAAATAGTGCAAATTAATAATGTCCAAAAAAAAAATGCACTCCATATTAAAAAATCAAACAATATTCATGTAATTTCCAAAGTATCTCATTAAGTCAATAATGATGGATTCATTGTCACGTGTGTATCAATGCATTAGTCGGAGCAAATGAAATTACTTTTCTTCAAAAGGTTAAGTAGTCAAACCATACAATTTTCTTTCTTTTTTTATATTAGCCTGAGATCTAATGTAGATATTAAACTGTTGTATTTGTTATTCCACCATGTCATTTATTTGTTATGTTTACTAAAATAAATATACTTAAAATATTTATATTTTAAAATAAGATAGAATTTAATTACTTTTTTATTTTTATTCTTACTCTAATAAATGTGAAAAGAGATTAATGTCGTAAAAAAAATACAAATGGAGATCAAATAATGAATAAGGTAAATTAGTCAAATTATAATTCTAATCGACGTTTCCTTAAAAAATCATCCAAAAGATAACATGACAAGTAAAATGAGCTAAACCGAGAATATTTACCAAAAATTAAAAAATAGTACTTCTTCGTTTAAATAGAACATCAATTTCTACTTTGTTTCGTTTTAAACATGTAAAATTAATTTAATAATTTGAATTAAAATTATCCAAATCAAAATTTGATAAAACATAATAAGTATTTTACACCTTTAAATTAATCTAATTAAAATTGAAAGTATCAACTGATGCTTAAATATTGCTATTGTTTTATCTCAAAGAGAGGAAAATAGTTTCCTTTTAAACAAGTCTTCTCTTTTAAAAAATATTAATAAATTTGCCGATTTTATATTCGTAGCAAACATTAATATAATAAAGTTTTAGATACAGAGCACAAACTACAATGTTATATTAATCGTGTTTTGAACATAATATATATATATATATATATATATATATATATATATATATATATATATATATATATATATATATATATATATATATATATATATAATCACTATTCAAAGACAACTACATACACATAGATGCACTATAATCTAAAGTGTTGGGCCTGTGCCCAGCACGGGCATAGGCCGTCTAGTTATATATTACTACTATTAAGAAGCACGGGTTGGGGCTCCTTTTTCGTCGTCAGTTGTGCTCCCCTCCCCCATGAAAAAAAAATAATTTTAGGCCCCATATTAAACAACCCATAATAAAAAATTAAAAAAACAAAATTGTAAAAAAATAAATTGTGGGCTCCATATATATTAAACAACAACTAATATTAAAAAAAAATTGTGGGCCCCATATTAAACACCAATCAGTATTAAAAAAAAAAAAAAAAACTGGAACCCACCACATCCAAACTCACGAGAAAAAAAAAGTGGATCCCATATTAAAAAAACAAACAATGTTAAAAAAAATGTGGGCCCCATGTTAAACACCATGCGTATTCGTAGCAAACACTAATATAATAAAGTTTTAAATATGGAGCACAAACTACAATGTTATATTAATCGTGTAATATATATATATATGCATAAAAATAGTGCAAACTAATAATGTCCAAAAGGGTGGGCCCCATACTAAACAACACCAAGCAATATAAAAAATAAAAATAAAAATAAAAACTATATAAAGCATGGGTTTAGACCCATGCTTCATCGTCCATTGTCCCTTAAAAAAAAGGGTGGGCCCCATGCTAAATAACATCGAGCAATAAAAAAAAAAGCAAGAAAAAAAAAGTGAAACTCACCACATCCAAACTCACGGGAAAAAAAAAAGTGGATCCTATATTAACAGAATCAAGAAATATATATAAAAAAAAAAAAGTGAATCTCATATTAATAAAACAAACAATGTTAATAAACAAATGCTTAGAAAATCAAACAATTAAATCAATAATGATGGACTCATTGCCACATGCGTATCAACCCATTAGTGAGAGTAAATGAAATTATTGTAGAAGCAACATACTTAAAATACTCATATATTAAAATAAGATAAAATTTAATTACTTTTTCATTTTTTCCTTACTCTAATAAATGTGAAAAAAATTGTGGGCCCCATATTAAACACCATGCGTATTCGTAGCAAACACTAATATAATAAAGTTTTAAATACGGAGCACAAACTACAATGTTATATTAATCGTGTTTTGAACATAGTATCCCATATTGACAAAATCAAGCAATATATATATATATATAAAAAAAAAAAAGTGAATCCCATATTAAAAAAATAAACAATGTTAAAAAAAAAAAAAAAAGTGCAGACTTTGTATTCTTAGCAAATACTAATATAATAAAGTTTTAGATACGGAGCACAATTACAATGTTATATCAATCGTGTTTTGAACATATTATATATATATATATATATATATATATATATATATATATATATATATATATATATATATATATATATATTATATGCATAAAAATAGTGCAAACTAATAATGTCCAAAAGGGTGGGCCCCATACTAAATAACACCAAGCAATATAAAAAAAAAACTACATAACCCATGCTTCATCATCCGTTGTCCCTTAAAAAAAAGGGTGGGCCCCATACTAAATAACACCGAGCAATAAAAAAAGGAAGAAAAAAAAGTGGAACTCGCCACATCCAAACTCACGGCAAAAAAAAAGTGGACCTCATATTAACAGAATCAAGCAATATTAAAAAAAAAAGTGAATCCCATATTAATAAAACAAACAATGTTAAAAAATAAATGCTTAGAAAATCAAACAATTAAATCAATAATGATGGACTCATTGCCACATGTGTATCAACCCATTAGTGCGAGCAAATGAAATTATTGTACAGCAACATACTTAAAATACTCATGAAACAAAATGGACCCATATTAAAAAAAAAAAAAAAAAAAAAAGGCAACGTCCATAAAAAAAAAAGGCAACGTCCATAAAAAAAAAAACGTGCACCCCATATACTAAAAAATCAAACAATATTCTTGTAATTCCTAAAGTATCCCCATCAAGTCAATAATAGTGGATTCATTGCCACATGCACATTAACCCATTAGCGAGAGCAAATAAAATTATTGCACAGCAAAAAACATGGACCTTATATTATTACTTTTCTTCAAATATTTAATTGTTGTATTTGTTATTCCGTCATGTCATTTATTTATTATGTTTACTAATGAATAAGATAAATTAGTCAAATTATAATTCTAATTCACGTTTCCTTAAAAAACCATGCAAAAGACAACATGACAAGTAAAATGAATTAAACCGAAAATATTTACTAAAAATTAAAAAATAGCATTTCTTCGTTTAAATAGAAAATTAATTTCTACTTTGTTTCGTTTCAAACATGTAAAATTAATTTAATAATGTGAATTAGAATTATCCAAATCAAAATTTGATAAAAAATAATAAGTATTTTACACTTTTAAATTAATCGAATTAAAATTGAAAATATCAACTGATGCTTAAATATTGCTATTATTTTATCTCAAAGAGAGGAAAATAATTTTCTTTTAAACAAGTCTTCTCTTTTAAAAAGTATTAATAAATTTTCTTAGCAAACACGAATAAAATAAAGTTTTAGATACGGAGCACAAACTATAATGTTATATTAATCGTACTATAATATATATATATATATATATATATATATATATATATATATATATATATATATATATTATTTAAACACAACTACATATACATAGATACACTATAATCCGAAGTGTTGGGCCCGTGCGCAGCACGGGCATAGGCCTATCTATATTACTACTATATTAGAAGCACCAGTTTGGGCACTTCGTCGTCCGTTTGTGGGCCCAAAAAAAAATTGTGGCCCACATATTTTAAACAACTATTAATATTTTTTTTTAAATTGTGGGCCCACATATTTTAAACAACTACTAATATTTAAAAAAAATTGTGGCCTACATATTTTAAACAACTACTAATATTTAAAAAAAAATGTGAACCCCATATTAAACACCAACCAGTAATAAAAAAAATTAAAAAAAAAAAAAAGTAGAACCCACCACATCCAAACTCACGGGAAAAAAAAGGTGGATCCCATATTAAACACCAACCAGTAATAAAAAAATAAAAATTAATAAAAAAAAGTGGAGCCCACCACATCCAAACTCACGGGAAAAAAAAAGTGGATCCCATATTAACAAAATCAAGCAATATTAAAAAAAATGAATCCCATATTAAAAAAATAAACAATGTTAAAAAAAAAAGTTCTTAGAAAATCAAACAATTAAATCAATAATGATGGATTCATCGCCACATCGTATCAACCCATTAGAGGGAGCAAATGAAATTATTGTATAGCAACATACTTAAAATACAAAAATGCTTAGAAAATCAAACAATTAAATCAATAATGATGGATTTATTGCCATAGGCGTATCAACCCATTAGTGAGAGCAAATGAAATTATTGTACATCAACATACTTAAAATACTTATATATATATATATATATATATCCGTTTTCCAATTTTTGAAAAAAAAAATTGTGGGCCCATATAGCCTGATGGATTCATTGCCACATGCGTATCAACCCATTAGAGGGAGCAAATAAAATTATTGTACAGGAACATACTTAAAATACAAAAGTGCTTAGAAAATCAAACAATTAAATCAATAATGATGGATTTATTGTCACATGCGTATCAACCCATTAGTGGGAGCAAATGAAATTATTGTACAGCAACATACTTAAAATACTTTAAAAAAAAAGTGTGGTCCCCATATTAAACACCAACCAATATTAAGAAATTCAAAAAAACACCAACCAATTAAGCACTTAAAAAAAAGTGTGGTCCCCATATTAAACACCAACCAATATTAAAAAAAAAAAAAAAAACACCAACCAATATTTAAAATAAATAAATAAATAAATAAAGTGGAACCCACCATCTCCAAACTCGTGGGAAAAAAAAAGGTGGACTCCATATTAACAAAATCAAGCAATATAAAAAACAAGTGAATCCCATATTAAAAAAACAAACAATGTCAAAAAAAAGAGTGTCGACTTTGTATTCGTAGCAAACACTAATATAATAAAGTTTTAGATACGGAGCACGAACTATAATGTTATATTAATCGTGTTTTGAACATAGTATATATATATATATATATATATATATATTATATGCATAAAAATAGTGCAAACTAATAATGTCCAAAAGGGAAATGGAACTCACCATCTCCAAACTCATGGAAAAAAAAAAGTGGACTTCATATTATCAAAATCAAGCAATATAAAAAAAAAAGTGAACCCCATACTAAAAAAAATAAAACGTTTAAAAAAAAAGTGCAGACTTTATATTCGTAGCAAACACTAATATAATAAAGTTTTAGATACGGAGCACAAACTACAATGTTATAGTAATCATGTTTTGATTATAGTATATGTATATATATTATATGCATAAAAATAGTACAAACTAATAATGTCCAAAAAAAAAAGTGCACCCCATACTAAACGACATCAAGCAATATAAAAAAAAAAGTGAACCCCATATTAAAAAAAAATAATGTAAAAAAAAAAAGTGCAGACTTTGTATTCGTAGTAAGCACTAATATAATAAAGTTTTAGATACAGAGTACAAACTACAATGTTATATTAATCGTGTTTTGAATATATATATATATATATATATATATATGCATAAAAATAGTGCAAATTAATAATGTCAGTCAAACCATACAATTGTTTTTTTATATTAGCCTGAGATCTAATCTAGATATTAAACTGTTGTATTTGCTATTCCGCCATGTCATTTATTTGTTATGTTTACTAAAATAAATATACTTAAAATATTTATATTTTAAAATAAGATAGAATTTAATTACTTTTTTATTTTTATTCTTACTCTAATAAATGTGAAAAGAAATTAATGTCGTAAAAAAAATATATCAAATGCAGATCAAATAATGAATAAGGTAAATTAGTCAAATTATAATTCTAATCGACGTTTTCTTAAAAAATCATGCAAAAGATAATATGACAAGTAAAATGAGCTAAACCGAGAATATTTACTAAAAATTAAAAAATAGTATTTCTTCGTTTAAATAAAAATCAATTTCTACTTTGTTTCGTTTTAAACATGTAAAATTAATTTAATAATTTGAATTAGAATTGTCCAAATCAAAATTTGATAAAAAATAATAAGTATTTTACACCTTTAAATTAATCGAATTAAAATTGAAAGTATTAACTGATGCTTAAATATTGCTATTGTTTTATCTCAAAGAGAAGAAAATAATTTCCTTTTAAACAAGTCTTCTCTTTTAAAAAATATTAATAAATTTGCCGATTTTGTGTTCATAACAAACATTAATATAATAAAATTTTAGATACGGAACACAAACTATAATGTTATATTAATCGTGTTTTGAACATAATATATATATATATATATATATATATATATATATATATAATTTATCACTATTAAAAAACAACTACATACACATAAATACACTATAATCTAAAGTGTTGGGCCCGCGCGCAGCACGGGCATAGGGCGTCTAGTATATATATATATATTATATTAGAAGTGGGAGTTGAGGGTACGAACATCGCATAAATAATTGTACAAGAAGCACTGAAAATTGTACAGTAGAATTAGGACGAACAGCGGTAAATAAGTCAATTTTGTAATATTTTGTTTATGTCCCAGCTCATTCTACAATGAGCACGTGTTTGTCAGATGATTACTTTGCCCTTAATGCTACACGTGTTTAGTGGTTCGAAAGCTGGCATCCTCTCCTTTGAGGCTTTCAGTTAGATTTTCTTTCTAATTCTTCCATTTTATTTCCAAGTTGTTTCTACATGCATTCCTTTGATTTGTTCAACGTGTATATTTCAGAAGTTTAACATTAATTTTATCTTTTGTGTGTTATTTTTTTAAGTTCTCACGTGTCTATAGTGTCTCAATTGTCCTTTCATTTCCATAATTTGACATATACTCCTTTTGTCTCAATTTAAGTGTCTAAGTTTGACTAGACACATAATTTAAGAAATAAAGATAGACTTTTGAATCTCGTGGTTCTAAATTAAAAATGTATACAATATAATAAAATATCCTTTAAA
Source organism: Lycium barbarum (assembly GCF_019175385.1). Classification (NCBI taxonomy): domain Eukaryota; kingdom Viridiplantae; phylum Streptophyta; class Magnoliopsida; order Solanales; family Solanaceae; genus Lycium; species Lycium barbarum. Next base: position 107,409,455 of record NC_083345.1, read on the forward strand.
TCTTGTGATTATAAAGTTGACATGTACGATATTTGAATTATCAGCGTGAAGATGGGACGAACACAGCTACACATATTGTACCAAAAGTTGTCTGAGTTGTACATTAAATTTGGATTTATTTCAATTCTACTTGATTTCTTTCCTCTTTTTTTTTCAGTTGTGGGTCCACTTCATTTAACAAGTACTATTACTTGGTTTGCCACCTGTACACGTGTATTCCACTTTTACGTTATCATATGTCTTTACTTCTACACTTCATTTTATTACTCTATCTATTATAGAAAGCATATGAAATTGTACTTTAAGCGGGGACTAAGATGTGTACATTTCAGAAATTTAACATTAATTCTACTTCTTGTGTGTTTACTTTTTAAGTATTCACGTATCCGCAGTATCTCAATTGTCCTTTCATTTCCTTCATTTGGCATATGCTCCCTTTGTCTCAATTTAAGTGTCTAAGTTTGACTAGACAATAAAAATAGACTTTTAAATCTCGTGGTTTTAAATTAAAAATGTGTATAATATAATAAAATATTCTTTTAATCTTGTGATTATAAACTTGACATGTAGGACATTTGAATTGTCACCTTACTAAATATAAAAAGAGGCGACATAACCAAAATAAGACAAATTTTGATACCAATTGAGAAATTAAGGGAAAAAATAAGAGGAAAATAAAATAAAATATGGAGACTCACTAAGGAGTTTCATTTGTGTATTGCTTCTTCGCTTAATCGCTTCTCCTCTTAATTTTTTTCATTGCTCCTCTTTTCTTTGATATTTAATTTTCCATTTTGTTGCTTTTTTTATTCTTCTTTGCAATTCTCTGGTTAGTATTTCTTCACCTTTTTCAAAATTTATTATTTTATATTTTCATTTAGCAATTTGAGAATTTTACTTAGGGATTAAAATTATGTGATTTACCATATTACGTCCATTTTTTTTAATTTAAACTTCTATCATTCAGAAGTTTAACATTAATTCTACCTTTTATGTGTTCACTTTTTAGGTCTCCACGTATCCGCAGTGTCTCAATTGTTATTTCATTTCCTTCATTTGACATATACTCTCAATTTAAGTGTCTAAATTTAACTAGACAATAAAAATAGACTTTTGAATCTTATGGTTCTAAATAAAAAATGTTTATAATATAATAAAATATCTTTTAAATCTTCTGATTATAAACTTGACATGTAAAATATTTGAATTGTCAACTTACTAAATGTAAAAAGAGGCGGACATAACCAAAACAAGACAAATTTTAACAACAATTGAGAAATTGAGGGAAAAAATAAGAGGAAACGAAGTAAAATATGGGGACTCGCTGAGGAGTTTCATTTGTGGATTGCTTCTTCGCTTAATCGTTTCTCCTCTTAATTTTTTCATTGCTCCTCTTTTCTTTGATATTTAGTTTTCCATTTTGTTGCTTATTTTATTCTTCTTTGCAATTGTCTGGTTATTGTTTCTTCACCCTTTTAATATTTATTATTTTATATTTTCATTTAGCAATTTGAGAATTTTTCTTAGGGATTAAAATTATGCGATTTACCATATTACGTCCATTTTTTAAAAAAAATCTGACTAAGTCTCTTCAAATAATTAAATTGACTAAATATGGTGATTAATCATGTTGGGTCCCGTGCATCACACAGGCATAGTTTGCTAGTTGGGACAACTACGTATATATATATATATATATATATTAATAAGAAATATTTACGAAACGTGACGATAGTTTTATATTTACAAAACATGCTTTTTAAAAATAAAAAATTATTTTTTAGTTAAAAAAAATATTCATTTTAAAAAAATATTTTTTAAAATATTTTTTAAAATATTTTTTAAAATATTTTTTAATTTTTTTTTTTATATATATTACAAAATTTTATGTATGAAAGTTGTATGAAATGTGTATATCTCGCTCAAGGCTTAAAAAGTTCGTTCAAAATTTAGTGTATGAAAACGGTATGAAAAATGTATGAAATGTGTATATCTCATTCAAGGCTTTAAAAATCCGCTCAAAATTGTGTATATGAAAACAGTATGAAATTTGTATCTCGCTCAAGTCCTAAAATTTCGCTCACATTTTTGTGTATAAAGTTCATGTTAGATTTCTGTAAAATTAATACAACTACAACAACATTGTATACAACTTTGATACAACATTCAAAACTTAAAATAATCGCTCAAATTTTTGTGTATGCAATGTGTATATCTTACTCAAGGCTTCAAAAGTTCGCTCAAATTTTATGTATGAAGAATGTATGAAGTGTGTATATCTCGATCAAGACTTAAACATTACACTCAAAATTGTATGCATGAGAATGGTATAAAATGTGTATATCTCACTCAAGACTTAAAATTTCATTCACATTTTTCGTATATAATGTTCATATTAGGTTTTTGGAAATTTAATACATCTACAACAACATTGTAACAACTTTCATACAATATTCAAGGCTAAAGTTTTCGCTCACAATTTTGTGTATGAAAATTATATTAAAAATTTCGCTCATACATACACATTTCATACAGCTTTCATACACAAAAAATTGAGGTAATTTTTTAAGCCTTTGAGCCAAAAAATAAAAATAAAAAATATATATAAAATTATTTTTTAAAAAAAATATATAAAAAATATTTTAAAAAAATATATTTTCTGGAAAAAAAAAGAAAAAAACGAAAAATATATGAAAATCCGTCATGTTTCGTAATATATCGTTATGTTTTATAAATAAGGAAAACTATTGTCACGTTTCGTAAATATATCTCCTTAACATGTATATATATATATATATATATGTAGTTTTCCCTCGCTGGTTTTATCAATAAATCTGTTTATCTCGAAGGAACTCAATGAAAGATTTTTACTACTCTAAATCTGTGTATCTTCGAAACTTCGAAGGGAGACTTCAATGGAGTACTTTCATGGGGTAAATCCCGTGTATTTTGAAGCTTCGAATTCGTCTTCAATGGAAGATTTTCGCTGGGTAATTTCTGTGTATTTTAAAGTTTCAAAGAAGGTTTCAGTGGACAATTTTTGTACTTGAAATCGATGAGATACTGAAAGCGTGTTTTAATTTTGGATAAAATCTCATTAGGAGCGTGATTCACACTGATAATATTGCATATCTTGTCTCCGTGCAATTTCAATTAGGCAGAGATATTGTATGCGCACGGTTACATATATTATGCGCGCGAATACATGTAATCTGCTACGTTTTGAAAATTTGCAATTCTGGGCGCTGATAGCGATATTTACGAAATTTTCCCAACTTAAAACGACATTTATCTAATTGAGCAATCAAGGATCTTAACTAAAAAGAGAAATTATTTCTTTCTTACCAGCTCCTTCACTGCATCTTCTGAATGGAGAACCAAGAAAATGAAGAATAAATCTAAGAAGAAAGCAAAGAGGTGCCGCATTGAGGTCAAAGCAATATACCAGTGATGAGGAAAAGCCCAGTTTTCCTCTGCATGCTTTCTAGATTATTTGGAAGCATGGACAAGTTGATACTACCTTGTTTGACATGTATACAAAGTCTTGATTATGACCGGTCTGTACTAGTGAATAAGCTATTGTTTCATCTGAACACATTAGTTTTAACTTAGGCCACTTATGTGTTAAAACCCATTAAATAAGTCCACATATTAGATTTTGAACTAAACTAGATAAGTTGTGATGGAATTCAAATTATAACCTCATAAAGTTCAAATCATGGATCGGCCTTTGAATTATACTTGTAGGTGCTATGATGCAATAGTGGATTATTCTCGGGGTAATGATTTGTATCCAGTTCTTGAATGGATACTGAATTGAGCCTCTTCCATTGCTAAAACAACTGTAAATTACTTTGGTATGTCAACCCATGAACATTTTACTGATTCGATCATGTTATTGCAACTTTGGTGATAATGGTGTATTTCAAAGAGAATGCAACAGAAAAGGACTAATGCATTGTTTCATTGGAGAGGAAGGTAAGGAAGAGGAACGTTGCCCGATTTTCTTCTCTCAGGAGAAGTGTCATTTATTCACATTCAAATAAAGGGTAGAAATTAGGTTACATACAATCCACTTCTACTTCCTAGCTAATAAGGAAACTGAGGTTGCCAGGTGGCAGAACATTGGTGGTTGATTGCACACTAGGACCTTACCTGGAAAGGTGAGAGCCACCCTTAAAGAATGACAAGGACCAATTAACCTTGTTTAGGATCAAAACTAAGGCCCTTCTAATGTATAGCTTTTTTGGTAGTAAATACATTTTTAGAGAAGAATGACCCTGCATCCCAAAACCTGTACTTTTTTTTCCGCTAACCATGGTGTCCGGGCTAACGTGCATGCACCTCAACGAACTCCACGAGGTACCTGCAACCTCCCACCAACATAGGTATCGGGTAACTCTGTCCACCAAAGTTGGTACAAATGGGAAAAAATCACCTAATGTATGTTTTTACCTCCGCTGGAATTTGAACTTGAGACCTCATGATTCTCAACTCACTTCATTGACTATTAGGCCACAACCTTGTGACCAAACCTATGCTATAAGGCACATGTTTTTTTTTGTTCCTACTGCCTTCCTCTTTCTTACTACAAATGGTGGACAGGATTGTTGTCCCAATTCTGTACATTTCTGCGTACTGACGTCTATGCCAAACCTCTCACCACAATGGTGACATAAAAAATAAATTTAAAAAAAAAGGAAAATAGCATCACTGTTCTCCCCCAAAACCTCGACTTACACAATGATTTCTTACAATTGTTTCATAAAAAGTGCAGGTACACATGACATTCATGTGAAGATTTCAGGTGCCAACTATATTCTAGCATGTTCACAGGATTGCTAGTTAGGTAGTAAAATTAACTTGTGTCAGATGTACAAGAAAGTAATAGAACTCAAATTCTTTTTTTCTGGAGGGAGGGGGTTCATCAACACAGTAAATCAGTACCAAAGCATGAGAAGCAGAAAAGAAATAAAAATCCAGTAGAGTAAGATTACATTTCCGGGACAAAAATTGTCCATTAGAATTTCAGTGGTAATAAAACAGTACTGATACAAGTGAACCACCTTTAAAAGTACAGAAATACAATGGTCATACACAGGTCATGCTATATAAATTAAAACGTTCAAAAAGAAACCCATCCGTGCATCGGGCGGAAAAGATATGCATATACATGGAGAAATAAATGACCTGGTTGCATTAAAAAATGAAAGTCACACAGACAATCCAACAGCAAACGAGTACTCACATTTGCTGGTATTCGGGATTAAATGCAAGACCCTCTCTGTAAATCAGCTCTTTCATTTGTTCCTCAGTAAGGGCATGCTGTTCAAAATCGAAGCTAAAAGGAGTCATGCAAATGGGCTCGTCACTAATATCATGAAGCGAATTTAGGTAAGGATGTGCAAGCGCGCCTTCAACTGAAACAAGAAACAAAATGCATAATCAAGGAATCAGTATGTAGCAAGATGTAGGCTGTTAAAGGATGCAAATATGGAGATTTGATTTCAGTGTGGCTTTTGACAAGTGCCACGGATAAAATTTATTACAAGATATGAATACCAAACAATGAAGGTTAGCCATAATGCCTGTCCAATCATGCTGCAAATCATTTGAAGCCATACCAGTGAAATTTAAAATCATAGCTCAAAACTTTAGAGTTTAGACCAAGGAAACCACACAGAGAACAAATAGTAGCACTTTCCTAGGCTAGCTCTAGCCTTTGCCCCATCTTTAGTCCACAAAGGAAGAACGTACAATTCTAGAACAATTCTCCTTTCTTAGATCATGCTGGAAATGTTATTGGATGAAATTCTCTGTTTTTTTTTTTTATCAAGTGGAAACTCTACAGAAATTCCGGCCAATATTTAGGCCTAGGTAGGATGAGGTTCATCAAAGCCTTCAATATAGATGGCGCTTTAAGATCTCAAACATACTAAGCTAGAGTACAGCTGGCCAGGACTGATATATTGGTTTCATGGTTTAGCTTTTGAGTTATGTATTGTTGTAAGAACCCCCCCCCCCCCCCCCCAAACAAAACATGCAAGCTTTAATAGTTCTTCATTAGTGTAATGCAATAGCATAACTGTTAGCCATCCAATGGTGACGCCAGTGTTATCAAAAGCGAAAAGCGCAAAAAAAACTCTAAAGTCAGCTGGGGCTTTAAGCGCAAATAAAGCGTGGGCTTTAATGAAAAAAGGCGCAATTGTGCAAAATAATAATACTATATATATATGTTTATCCCAAGACAAATAATAAGAAGCTTGGATAACACATATATGGACAAACAAATTGTAAAACCATAACGATAGAGTGAAATATCAATTATCTGGTGTCATCTCTTCAAGAGAGGCTAATTGGCAAGGAAAAGTACGTCTTAGAGCCTTGATGATGACACTGAAGCGCACATAAAGCGAGGCGAAGCGCTCAACATGTTTTGAGCCTCACTTCAGGGCTTAAGCGCGCTTTAAGCGCACCTTTGATAACACTGGGTGACGCCACCTCAATCTTGTTTGTCCTTTATTTATTTGTTGTTTTCCATAGAGTGAGCTGATCTTACATTCAAGCATGATCAACCCGACTTTCATCGAGGACAGCCTTTACTCCGTACCTGGCTGATTTGTTTAAACCCTAGTTGGTAGGCCCATTTCTGTCCAACCCTTGAATCAGTGGCTATGTTACTCGGACTCTTCACTTTTGCTGCCGCACCCGTGTCGACACGACATGGGTGTGGGATCCGTACCCGATCTGGTCAACCGATTTTGGGTACTTTGACCAAAATCGACAGAGAAATTCTGGATTTTCTGGACAGATTTTAGCAGAGCTGGATGCAGTTCTTGAAGAAAGGAGGATGACAGAAGATGAGACAGTCAGAAAGGCAACATTGCTGATGGAGCATGAAGAGCTGATTAAAAATGAAGATATATCATGGAGACAAAAATCAAGATCTCTATGGTTAAAGGTGATAGAAATACGAAGTTCTTTCACAAGATGGCAAATGCACATAAAAGATACAACAATATTGATCAACTGCTTGTTCAAGGGGAAATAACACAGGATCCAGCCAGGATTGAAGAAGAAATTGTTGGTTATTATCAAAAGCTATTTTCAGAAACAACACAATGGAGACCTACTTGTCATTTTACTAACTGCCCAGTGTTGTCAGAGGAGGAGAAGGAGTCACTGCAAGGAAACTTTGAGGAAAGTGAAGTGCTGAAATGTTTAAAATTATGTGGAACTGATAAAGCACCTGGTCCAGATGGCTTCACCATGGGATTCTTCATCAAATGCTGGGAGGTGGTGAAGCAAGATATTATGAATACACTGCAAAATTTTCATGAACAAGGAATGTTTGAAAGAAGTTTCAATGCCACATTCATAGCTCTTATACCAAAGAAGAAAGGGGCTAAAGAGATGAGGGATTTCAGGCCAATTAGCTTGATTGGCAGCATTTACAAGATTCTATCTAAAATTCTCACTGAAAGATTGAACAGAGTGATGGATAAACTGGTAAGACTCCCAACAAATGGCCTTCATCAAAGGAAGGCAAATCATGGATGCTGTTTTAATAGCCATGAAGCAGTAGATTCCAGAATGAAGCAAAAGAAGCCTGGAATTTTGTGCAAACTTGATATTGAGAAAGCATATGACCATGTCAATTGGGGATATCTTCTGAGGTTATTGGAGTTTATGGGTTTTAGGCAAAAGTGGATACATTGGATCAAATACTGTATTTCAACAGTAAGCTTTTCAGTACTGATAAATGGGTCACCAGCAGGTTTTTTCAAAACTCAAAGAGAACTCAGGCAGGGAGATCCACTTTCACCTTTTCTGTTTCTGCTAGCTATGGAGGGTTATGGAGGGTCTCAACAAAATAGTTAAAACTGCAAATTTCAATGGATGGATAAGAGGTTTTGATGTTGCAAGAGCTGGTAGGGAGAATATGGAGATTACTCACCTACAATATGCAGATGATACTCTCATATTTTGTGATGCAGAAGAAGAAGAACTTAAAATCCTAAGGATAATTCTGATTTTATTTGAAGGATTTTCTGGTTTACATATCAATTGGAGGAAAAGTTTCTTATACCCGATCAATGAAGTGCCAAATATGGAGTTGTTGAATGCTATCTTAGGTGGTGAAATTGGTGATTTACCAACCAATTATCTTGGAAAGCCTTTAGGAGCAAAGTCTAAATCCACAAGAATTTGGAACAGTGTGATTGAGAAATGTGAGAAAAAACTGGCAAGATGGAAGACTCAATATCTATCCTTGGGTGGTAGATTGACACTTATTAATTCTGTTCTTGATGCTCTACTACATGATGTCTTTGTTCCCTATCCCAACAGGGATTATCAAAAGGTTGGATAGCATAAGGAGGAACTTTCTGTGGCAAGGGAACAAAGAAAGGAAAGGATATCATCTGGTGAAGTGGAAAGCTTTGTTAGTAGGGAAGAAATATGGAGGCTTAGGGATCAAGAATCTGAAAGTTCAATAGTAAAGCACTCAGAATGAAATGGTTATGGAAGTACAATAATGATAATGAGAATCAACTTTTGTGAGGGGAGGTCATCAGAGCTAAGTATGAAGAGGAGGATAATTGGATGACAAAAGTGGTTACTACACCATATGGAGTAAGTTTATGGAGATCCATCAGAGCATTGTGGGATGAATTCAAGCTGAATACCAAGATAAAAGTGGGTAATGGGGTGAAGACTGATTTCTGGAAGGATGTTTGGCATGAGGCAAGAAAGATGGCATCACTTTCCCAGACATACATAATCTTGTATTGCACCAGCAAAGGAGTATAGCAGATCATTGGACCCCTCAAGGATGGAGCTTTAATTTCAGGAGGCATTTAAATGACTGGGAAATTCCAAGGGTAGCTGAATTTTTTAATACAATAGAGCAGTTCAGTGGACTGGAGACAGGGAAAGATGTGTTATGGTGGCAGGACAATAGCAAGGGAATCTTCAAGGTAAATTTAGCTTACAGATGGATGAATCAGGACAGTCAACAACCCAACAACTGGCCATGGAAACAAATTTGGAAAACAAAAATTCCACATAAAGTAACATGCTTTATATGGTTACTAGCTAAGGAGGCAGTGTTGACACAAGAAAATTTGATGAGAAGAGGGTTGCCACTATGCTCCAGGTGCTTTTTTTGTGGTGATGATGCAGAGACAGTTAACCATCTATTCCTACATTGCAAGGTAACAGGACAACTATGGAGATTATTCTTAAATCTTAAGGGTATATCTTGGACTATGCCTGGAAGGATTACAGAGGCACTTCACAGCTGGGAGGAAGCAGGGTTGCAAGCAAAGAACAGAGGTAGATGGAGAATTGTCCCTGCAAGCATTTGGTGGACAATCTGGAAGGAGCCAAACTCTAGGTGTTTTGAAAATGTAGAAAATAGTATGCAGAAAATCAAGCTGAATTGTATTATGTTATTATGTTTTTGGTGTAATCAGGTCTATTCCAATGATACAGTCTCCATCATTGATGTATTAGATTCGATGTAGGAGTAGGATCTCAGAAAGTAGGAATACCTTTGTAAATATGGTTCAGTACAACCTATGTACTGTTTTGATCAGGATGAAATATAGATCCAGTTACCAATTTAAAAAAAAAAAATCTGGACAGATTCAATGATTTCTTTAATCAAAACAAAAGCTAAGGTGTTGAAGAAAATGGTATACCTTGTATATAGAAATTTCTATGTCCTTCCTTTTCCTTTTTTCTCCTTTCGGGATTCTCCCCTTGATCAATATATTTTCCTCAAGTTTTGCACATAATATCTCATAATTTAGGTTTTATAACTCTATTTTTAGATATTTGAAGTTTTTTAGCCGAATCCCCACACCCGTATCTATAACTGGATCTGTATCGCCAAATCTTAAAATTTAGATCATGAAGGATCCAACCTCTAGATCCTCACCCATGTCGGACACCCGCACCCGAGTCCGAGGAACTTAGATCAGTGGTCATTCAATTTCAACAACTCACGGTCGAAAGAGTTTAAAACTCTGTTCTTGTTAATAAAGATGTGGATTGAGGACATAGACTTACTAAAATAAAGAGGTGGGCGTAATGAATTGATACAAGATAAAGGTACACATTACATAGAGAAAAAGCATAGTTTCTATTCAACAACATATTTTTCAATACCCTAGGCAGGACAAACATTTATTCACAAAACCAGCATGTTATCCATAAACACCTTTGTACATATCAGCCATGTTAGTTTCTAATTTTAGAGAAAATAATTCATTTTTTGTCTATAGATCAGTTTTGCTTTTCGTTCCTACCCATGTGGATCTAAACATGATTAACAAAACAGCAGGTGCAATTTGCAATTTGCAATTTGTCACATCTAGCCACTTTTTGCAGGAATGCTGTGGCTGCCTGAAGAGCAATGGTTATGTCTTATGAATGATATTACAAACTGGAAAATTTACTTATGTTATGGTTACGAGAGGACAGAAACTTCCTTCATCTCAGTCACGGCAAAAATAATTTGTTCCTTCCACTTATACATCTTCACACATCTCTGTACTGATCATGCTAATATAGGCAACCAGAAATTAATTTTTGTTCCATCCTTTCCAACTAGGCAGATTTCCAATCTAATTAACAACAACAGGAATAATAAATCGTAATACACCTATTATTTTCCATAGGCCAACCAATGGGGCCATATAAACTGTATATATTCTCCAGAAAGTAAGTTTCACCACTACATATTAAGGGGCTACAATAGGTATCTAAACCGAGTGCTTGAAAGCATAGATACCTTAATCCCTTGCCAAAAGGCAGATAATTAATTACTTCGAGTGGAGCAAAATTTTTGTGTTTTTTCCTTTTTCTCAAGGTAACAAATTTAATTAGAAACGAACGAAGGTGGGATTTGACCCCTAGCATCAACAACAAAATAACCACAATTTACAATAATAAACTGCATGCAAAGCAATATGTGCATTGTTAGAGCATTATTGTTATCTATCAAGTAAAATTATGAGAAGGTAAAAATCCTACCACTGTATCCAGATAAGAAGATACGCTTTTGGGTGTGAACTCCCACAATTATCACGTAGAAACTTTATTTGTCTGACAAGTAGGTAAATATACATACCAGCAATTCCAGTTCAAAAAAATACATACTTGCTAAGACACACAAGTACGCTTCTATGCATAAAGGAATAATTTAACATACAGATAGAGAAATGAATAATGCAGCTAGTAGAGAAGCATTTCAGGGGTTCCTCACCAGTGAGTCTCCTTCTGGGATCAAATGTCAACATTTTCTCAACAAGATCAATAGCAGCAGGGTTTACATGTGGAAATTTTTCGACAAATAATTGTCGACGGTAAAGAGGAAGTTGCCTGATGTACCGCTTTGCATTCTCATTCAAAAACTCCATTTCAGCCTCAGACGGGGTGCCAATCAACTGCAAGAAGTCTCTCATAAGAATAACTTAAGTATGAATAATCACATCTGAGCATGACCTTAAATATAAGAGAGTGATTCTCAGTCATTGCAGCAAGGATTATGAAATTAATTATACAAATAATGAATGCTAAATCCAGCAGTCAAATAATGTTGTCAATAATTAGAGAGGTCTCACTCAAAAACTCCATTTTGGCCTCGGAACTCGGAAGGAGCTAATCTACTGCAAATAGTTCCTTCATTAAAATAAATAAACATGAACAATAACATTTAAACGTGAAACTAATATTAGAGAGTGCTCTCGGACATTGCAGTGTTAAATCAATAAATTAAAAAATGATGATTAATCCAAAATCCGAATCATCCTGTCAAAGTGTCAATAGATGGAGAGTGGAGAGAGCGTAGCAAGGTTAACTCATTGTATCTTGTCCACATTTGGAGAAAGCATTGAACGTATCCATATCCACTCTTCGGAGAAAAATTTACACATCTGATTGTTCCTTATTCTTTTAATGCTCTAGAAAAGCAGGCTGTTCAAAGTACAAATGCTCGTTCACTCCTGCAGTACCTTCTCCTTCTGGTTTCCTAGATCTATAACATGATAGTTTTCTCTATTTCTAGCTAGATTTGCAAATAACTGACAATAAATTATGACCACTGAAAAGGTGACAACAACAACAACAACAACCCAGTGAAATCCCACATCGTGGGGTCTGGGGAGGGTAGAGTGTACGCAGACCTTACTCCTACCAAGGTAGGACGGCTGTTTCCGAAAGACCCTCGGCTCAATAAAAGCATAAAAAGAAGTCAGATAAGGTTAAGAGATTCGGATAAGAGATTCAAAGCGATATGGAAATGAAATAATGCAAGCGACACAGATAACACAGGATAATCAAAGCACAGGAAATAACAGATAATAGCAGAAATCGGAGCAGATAACACAGGATAATCAAAGCACAGGAAATAACAGATAATAACAGAAATCGGAGCACAAGAAATTATATTGCAATAATGCGACTACTAATAAGAACGGATAACGAGACTATCTACTAGCCTTCTACCCTAATTTGGGTCCTCCAAACCCTCCTATCTAAGGTCATGTCCTCGGTAAGCTGTAGTGGGTCCTCCACTGAAAAGGTGACGCGGAGAAAAAAGCAGAGGTATACAACATAGATAAAAGTACATATTTTAGGGGGAAGATTGGAGACAGTTTGGTGGAAAATTTTGACAAAAAAGATACCTCCATAAGTAGACGTAGCTGGTGTACATGATCTCTACCAGGAAACAGAGGCTTTCTGTCCATCAATTCCATGAAAATGCAACCGACTGACCAAACATCAATAGCTGCAGTATAGTCAGAAGAATTTAACAAAAGCTCCGGAGGTCGGTACCATCTTGTCACAACATATTCGGTCATAAAGTCAGTTTCAGAAGTGACACGAGCTAGCCCAAAATCACATATCTTTAAATCACAATTGGCATTCAAGAGGAGATTGCTAGGCTTCAAGTCCCTATGCAAAACATTTGCAGAATGTATGTATTTCAACCCACGGAGGATCTGATACAAGAAATACTGCACCAAAAAATACATAAAACTAGTTATTATACAGATGAATTTGGCAGAATAATGCACCATAACATATATGTATGTATGTATGCATGTATAAAGCAACACTGAATGTTATAGAGATAGAATGATAAGAAAGAGAGACAAGAGAAGTTTTTAGAGTCCTTGTAAGAAGAATTTTGAATAGATCTAATTAGGTACTGTGTAAATATGGTTTCCAGCACAATCTTTGTGCTGATGAATATATTGTTACCTTTATTTAAAATAAAATAAAAACACAGACAAGATAATCAACATATTTCTTCATTATAGAAACAGAGAGTAACCTTCTGCATTGTTCAGCATAACAGCAGATATAGCAAGTGTATGTTCTTGGACAAGGTTTTCACCAAAACCTAAAATAACCAATTTAAGATGTAGCACTTAGACTAGATAAAGCAATGAAGTGTATATTCTTGGATAACTTTTTCATCAAAAACTGAACAATAACCAATATAAGATATTAAACTTAGACCATGCATCTACAACTAATCTCCATTAGTAGGAATCTTAGCAGCTCAGTTGGTTGGCTACCTGAACTTTCACCTTGTTGGTGAGGGTTCGAATCCCCATGTTGTAATCCCCTTCCCAAAAAAAAAAACACACAACTAATCTCCATTACAGAATTCTCAAATTACCAACCTCGCAAATTTTTGAAAAATAGTAATTATATTATTTACGTTGCACCAAGAAGCTGCTGTCAAAAGTATTTACAAGTCATAAAGCAAAAGAGGGTACTTAGTATACATGGTCAAGCATTTAACAAACACATTGTTTTTAGAGTCTTATTGTAATTTGTTCATGTTCTATTATGAAAAAGAGAGCTTAGAAATGACATGACCTTTTATACTCATTCTCTAGCCTCTCACTCTTAACCTAAACTCTCATTCTCTTTAAAGATTTGTCTTTGACCCCTCTACTGTGGCTTCCCCCTCTTCTCTTCCAGCTCTATTTCCAGTCTTCCAGAGGTATCTAATGTTACATCTGGAAATAAGATATGATTTTATGTTGTTTATGCACCAGCAATGCATCACTGTTACACTTTCTATCAAAAAAGTACGATAAGTTTATCCTTACGAGGCAAACCTATACAAAGAATACATCATACAAGAAAAACACAATTATACAGTACATAGCATCAAAGACTAGTTGGTTTTTGATAAGAAGCATCAAAGACTAACTGTCGATGTTTTCTTTACAGAAAAATAGTATGACTTAACTCACTAGACCAAGCAACTAGAAAAGTTCAAAATAATTTAAGAACACTTTTTTGTATGATTTATATTTTCTGTAAAGGAAGAAAACTTACTTTTATAAAGTTTGGCTAGACTAGCAGGAGATCAGACTAGCATAGGTTTTCACTTAATACATATTTTTCCGGTGCACCCTGTTGGTGAATTAAATTTTCTAAATGTTTTTAAAAATTCTTTTCAAACTATCCATAGGGGGTAAGGGGGAACAGGGAAGGGGATTACAAGGTGGGGAATAGAACCCTCACCAACAACGTGAAAAGTCCAGGTAGCCAACCAACTAGACTAGTAAGATTCCCCGTTGGTGAATTCATAAAATGATATTTGACTTGTCAAGAAAACAAAAAGAATATCCCAAAATGAGCACTTCCAAATTTTCTTTTGTCCACTACTATCCAATATGATCTAGTATTTATCCAAGTAAGTTAAAAAATGAGCATACTGCCCATGAAAAGAGAAGGAAGAAAGATACAAACAGCATACTGCTGTAATTAGATTGTCTGTGGTTGACCATTGCTACCAATTTTCACTTGATATGTCTAAATGGACATCGTAGATTTGCAGTCACTAATGCTCACCCAGTCACCCTAATATGACAACGAAAAGACCTAAACATTTCAAGTTTTTCTGGCTTTAGAAGGGTATTGCTTTTCCAAAAATAAAGATGATAATGTGATCCATGTCCTTATCCAAATAAGAGGAAAATGGGCATACTACCATTCAAAAGAAAAAGAAAAAAATTATGAACAGCATATTGATGAAAACAAACTGTCTATTATTGAACATTAGTACCACTTTCCACTCAAAATAAGTTCTTTGATCAGGTAAATATTTTCATTAATCACAAGGCCAAAATCGGCCGTATACATAGTATACCAAAAAGTAAAGAACCTACAAAAATATATGGTTCTCTAAAAAAGACACCCAATCCTCTATACAATCCGGAACTACATGGTTGCACCCAAAATAAATAAGGGATCTAAGACTACTCCTCAACTATCAAAAACTCAATTCTGCCCCTTCAAAACCGCATGCTTCTCTCTCCAAATGATCCACGTCACTGCCATAGGAACAAAATTCCATGCCTGCATTTTCTCCTGCTTCTTCTAGGTTTCCAGCAAAATAATAGGTCTTTCACAGATCTTGGCATTGCCCAAGACATACCAAACCAGCTAAACACACCCCACCAGTCTTGTGCCCTGGCTACAGTGTAGAAGAAGATGATCTACATCTTCGCCCGCCTCCTTGCATAAGTAACACCAGCTGATGCAAACAACTTTTCTTTTCCTAAGGTTTTCCGCTGTCAAGATCACCCCTCTAGCAGCTAACCATGTGAAAAAGACCTTCCTCGGCACCTTAGGAATCCAAATCGACTTGACAGATTGTTCCCCAACTTCCATCTCATCGAATCAGGTCTTATCGACTGTCTTGAAATGCTGATAGAATTAAGTTAGCATCCTTTGAAACTCATTCACCTCCCAATCCTAGAATCCCTCCTTAACCTCAAATCCCAAAACGTTTCTTCCCTTTGAGTCCCCCTTTTATGTTGCGCTACCGCTTCCCCTAGACATGAAACCCTATAAATGCTCGGAAACTATCTTTTAGCAGCATGTTTCCATACAATTCTTTTAGCAAAATGTTTCCATACCATTTATCTCCCAAAAACTAACTCTTCTCCCATCCCCTACCCTGAAAGAGATGTTTCATAAAAATTTATCCATCCCTTCATGATATTCTTCCACAGTCCACACCCAAAAGCCAACGTGATATCATTAGATCTCCAACCCCCTTCCATCACCCCATATTTATCTACTATCAGCCCTCTCCATAAGGATTGGACCTCCATCCCAAATCTCCACAACCATAACCCTATAAACACTCGGAAACTATCTTTTAGCAGCATGTTTCCATATAATTCTTTTAGCAAAATGTTTCCATACCATTTATCTCCCAAAAACTAACTCTTCTCCCATCCCCTACCCTGAAAGAGATGTTTCATAAAAATCTATCCATCCCTTCATGATATTCTTCCATAGTCCACACCCAAAAGCCAACGTGATATCATTAGATCTCCAACCCCCTTCCATCACCCCATATTTATCTACTATCAGCCCTCTCCATAAGGATTGGACCTCCATCCCAAATCTCCACAACCATTTCCCCAACAAAGCTTTGTTAAAGACCCTCAAATCTTTTACTCCGAGCCCTCCCCAGCCACTCGATATAAGTGAATACAGTAGAATTGCTTATCCAATGAAGTTCATCCCATAAATTATAACAAAGAAATATAGAAGTAGAAAGGGCATGTTACATTCATGCACTTCAGCACTTAAAAAGTGGATATATGAACATCCTTTCCACTGAATGAGAGAATGCTAATTGCTGACGTTTCATGTTAAAACGTTGTAACCTAGCACAATGAGTATTGATCATTACGACTCTGGAAAACAATATACCACACAGTTTTTCTTGCATAAGTAAAGGGAAATCTTATTCAAACACAATATACTACAAGTGAAAGCTGTTAAAATGATAACATAAGAAGAAAGGAAGTAATACCGACAGAGTAGTGCTTACTCCCAACAATACAAGAATTGATATACTCCCTCTATTTCAATTTATGTGAACCTTTTCGGAGTACGAGGGTCAAATTTTATAACTTTGACCCTGAATTTTAACATAGATTTTTCTAGTTTGTAAAATAAAATTTATATATTTAGAAACTACATAAAAAGTATTATAAGTCATGATAATTTATAATTCAAATAATTTTAAAAAAAATGTAAGAAAAATGTGGTCAAAGAAGCACCTCATAGACTCCCCAAATAGTAAAAGGTTCACATAAATTGAAACATAGGGAGTATGATTTAAACAACTCCAACACAAAATTGAAAAACTTGTTACGTTAACCAATTAAATTTTAATGAAGAACCACTTCTATAAGCTTCTAAATAATTGGATAATCCCATATCAGTAATGCTCTAAATGGCAGAACAAAATTATCCTAATTAGTACCTGACAATGCTCTTCTGATAATCCCTGATTAGAGCGAATAATTTGATGGAGATCAGTGTCCATAAGCTCATATGCAATATAGACATCATTAAATACTTCTCTTTGAGGTGGTGGAATTATATCTCTGATCGCAACAATCTGCAAGGCAAGATGCTGAATTAGCCTCATAATTTTCATTTATACACACACCATGTGATCTAAAGTCTCTTTCTTCTTATGAAGCATCTAACTCCCGTTGTAAAATCTAAGTAGCTCCCTCAATTACTTAAAAATATATATATAATTTTATATACATTCCATGTTTGCAGTTTTGCACACAAATTAAAATTAAAACAGAGTTAATCTACAGTATCATTCAGCTGAAAAAATGAGGAAAAGAACCCAAGACTTTGTATGGGGCGATATTAGCTACATACATTACTCAATCTTTATGTCTTTATAAACAGAAACAAACCATTTATCATTTACTCTCTCCATTAAGTCACAACGCAGCATTGTTTCCTTTTCATTTAAGTAGTTCATTAAGCTGATAACAGTGAATCAAGTGAAGACATTCAACATATCTACTGTTCCAATTCTATCAGATGTCCCAAAGGGCCAAGTGAATAGTTTCAAAATAACTCTTTATTCCATCTAATTGAAACTCCTCCGGTCCATTTTACTTGTCTTTTTTTTTTTTTTTTTGCACGCCCCTTAAGAAAACACTAACTAAAAGGTAATTTGACTAAATTAACTTTTTTTTTGTTTGAAACTGGTAAATAAATTAACTTTATTTACTCTTTGATCTCAATTTAATACTATGCTCTTTTACACCATATAAATCTCTCCCCACATTTGTTGAGTAAGGGTAAAGGTGGAAACTAATAGCTAATTATATCTTAATTTTCTAAAATGACAGCTATTTTGGACCATTGTTTTTAGTAAGGAAGACAACTAAAATGGACCGGAGGGAGTATAACACAAGCAAATATCTCCAGACCTATTCCAAAAATTTAAATTTGATCGAACAAGTAAATTATATGAAGAGAAATACGAAAAAAAAATCACTCACTGACATTTTCATGATCCATATGTCGAAGAAGCTTGATCTCACGCAAAGTTCTCTTGGCATCGATTCTGTTATCAAATGCATTTGCAATTTTCTTTATTGCAACATGCTCATTCGTCTCCGAATTCAAAGCCGAACTATCATAATCACAAAATCATAAAACAAATGTCTTATCAATCAAAATTCCACATAAATTTTTGAAGCAAAATATTTTATTCATAAACCTCTGAATACTCTCTACAATTCTCTACACTATGAAATATTAGCTAGCAACACCCCTATTTATAATAATATGAAACCTAACTCAAAACAGGAAATCCTATTCCTATATAATTCAAACTGGACATAAATTAAACCAGGAGATTTTCAAGAATAAACAGCTTTTGAAAATTATTACACCACGTAGCCCAATATATACAATATAATACCGGGGAAAAAGCATTATACATAGAGCCCGTTTGGATTAGCTTATAAGTTGTCAATAAGCTGTTTTCAGCTTTTTTGAGTGTTTGGCTGGCCAGCTTAAAGTCATTTTGTGCTTAAAATAAGCCCAAAAAATTAATTAGACCCGTTTGGTTTAACGTATCTAAAGCAGCTTATATAAAATGTATGTATAATAGTGTACAAAAGGTGTTTATACACAAATATGAGCTAAATCGGGTAACAAACTCACATTATGGGCTACGTGACGTAAATATTTTCAAAAATAGATATAGAGCATAATTTTCTCCTACCAAATCCTAACCAATTTGGTTTCCTAAATCTCTGAATGCTCTCTACAATTCTCTACACTATGAAAAATTAGCTAGCAACACCCTTATTTATAGTATAACAACAACATACCCGGTGTAATCCCACAAGTGCGGTGTGGGGCCTATTTATAATGGTAAGCAACCTATTTAACTCAAGACAGGAAATCTTATTCCTATATAATTCTAACTATAAAGTCTAACTAGACATGTACCAAATCCTAACCAATTTTGGTTTCCTACCAACAATTTCTACAAATACAAAATGAGTAGTTTAATTAAGGAAAAAAGGGAGAGAAAATATTACCAAACAATGCCATAAGCTCCTTTACCGATAGGCATAATTGGAGGTTTATACTTTGCAGTTACTTCAAATATATTACCAAATATATTATATTGAATAAACCTCCCACCGTGACTTAACGTCGCCGGAATATTATCCATTCCGGCCACCCCCGTCTGCTGCGGCGGCGGCGCTGGTGCGTCCGACATCACTGTGTCGGCCGTTTGCTGAGCTGGACCACCATCCATTTTACACGGAAAAACCCTAGAAATCAAATTTGAGAAAATTTGTTCTTTCTGTATGTGTGTGTGTGTTGGGGAAAGTGAAGTTTGGGGGGGGGGGGGGGGGTCAAGCAGATCTGAATCGTGAAAGATGATTGTTGATGAAGAGAAATGCTTGTTTGTTGTTTTGCTTTTGTCTTTATCAAGTTAAACAAATAGGGAATAATGCATAAAATCTCACCTAAAACTTGTTCTCAAAATCTCATTTTAGCAAATTTATTTTAAGGAGTTTTATATACCCCTATTCTAATCTAAACTGGAATTAATATCCCCTAATAGGTGACGTGCCAATAAAATGTAATCACTGACTGAAAAGTGCGTGGGAGTTAAAAAAAAAAAGAGAAGCTAAAAATGACCTCAATTGTACATATGTAGTCTTCTAATTGGAAGATAATTATTATACTTTTTTAATATTTTATTTTTCCTTCTAGGTTTTTTTGTTTTTCTCCTTCTTTTCTTTCTTTCTCCAGACCACCTTTTCTCCAGAATTAATGGTTTTTCTTTTAATTCAAATTTCCTTAAGAAAATATACTGTATATGACAACGAAGTGATGAAGAAAATGAAGACTCGTTCTTCCATATGGTGTTTATCGGTCCTGATGGACGCGCAAACTTTTTGTTTTTTTGGGTCCGCGAACTGAAGTCTCGGAGAGTTGTGTTTTTTAAACCAAAACTTTTTCCAACTCGAAGCCTCAGTCTCCGATTTCGACTCTTAGATTAGCCCCTTCTTCTTGAGCTTCAGCAAAAACTGATGGACAATATTTGGATGTCCAATCAAAAAACATATCTTAGAGCCCGTTTGGATTGACTTATAAGTTGCCTGTAAGCTGTTTTCAGCTTTTTTAAGTGTTTGACTGGTCAGCTTAAAGCCATTTTATGCTTAAAATAAGCCCAAAAAATTAATTGGGTTCGTTTAGCTTAGCTTATTTAAAGCAGCTTATAAGCTGGAATGTTTACCCCGAATTTAGGTAATCAATTGAATTTGTAAGTGAGGTATAGGATATGTAGGTGAACTTTAATCTATTTGGTTGGTAGGAAATGTATACGGATTCGCTGCAATAAATATGTGTCTATATGTGTGATTGCTATGAGCAAGTGAATCGAAATTGATGATTTATACTAAATATATGTATCTTATAGTATGTAAATATTGGATGAGTAAATAAAGCTAAAGAAGAACACACAAATCCGGACTAATATCAGAGAAAGAGGGAGAGATTTTATATATTTTACTATTACAATATTCCTGATCTTGAAAGGCCAACCCCTGAAAGTAGGGAAAATGCCTCCTATTTATAGTTTTGCCTTATGAGCCTTCTATACAACATAAAGCCCTTTTGAATAAAGAAAACCCTAAAAGGATAAGGTTGGGTCGTACGATCTGACACCCGTACGATTGGCAGTACAATGTGGCAGGACGGTCTTGACGCGTGGCAATTGTGTAACTGATCACCCGGACTAACGGCCACGATCACCCGGACTAACGGCCACGACTACCCGGACTAACGGCCACGATCAACCCGGACTAACGACCACGATCAATTCGGCTATGGAGAAACCGGACCAAACGATTTCCTTCGCTTTCTTCTGATCAACTTCTAGTGCGACACCTCCAGTCCGAAAGAAAGTCTTCATGCTCGTGCTTATTTCTTTCTTCCCGCGATTTCCGGTCTCACCGGTCTAGCATAAATCCGATTTTTACTGTATACAGATAGTCCCCACACTTTCCGGACCGTAGTTTTACCGGAGTAACGGGAAGTGGATGAGTCACTAAATCGGGGGTTCCATAAGCTCGTTCTTATCTTTTCATTTTGGCGGGAACAGTTGCGTCACGTCCCTCTGCCATCAGCCACGTGTCTCATCCCGAGCGGCCAACTTTGGCAACCGCCATAACGCACGTCGTTTCAAATCATGTCTCATTAATTGTGGGACACGTGGCATCCCCCGGTTGGCTGGGATCTGTAACCGTCTCGGTTCCCATGCCTATATAAGGCCTTTCACCCTTTCATTTCTCCATTTTACTTCATTTTCTTCTTCTCCACTTCTACTTCTCCACTTCTAATCATATTCATCTCATATTTCTTTGCCGATTTCAACCGTTTTTCTCCCCTTGATTCATTACTTATATTGTGTGTAAGAAAACCAACTCTGCCAACTTCTTCATTTGTTGTTTTCCTATCGAAGGTGCTGCTTTGTTTCTTCTCACTTTGCCATTTTGAATTTTTTCAACTGCTCCTTCACTCTTATTTTTTAACTTGTTCCTTCTCCCTTTTCAAATTCGCCAGTCTCTTTTTCCATAACTTCCAAATGTCTGCCAACACCGAAACCACCTCCCATGATGTTCCCTCGGTTTCTTCTCAAGGAACCGAGCCAACTTCTCAACCCAAGGGAAAAATCGCCTTTGAGCCCACTGCTTTGGACATTGTACCGTCCAAACCCAACTATAACAAGGATTTTGAAGTTGAGAAGCCTTCTCCGGTTGCTAATAGAGGGTTTGATGTAAGACGGTACCCGTCGTCCATTACCGAGGACAAACTTGATCAAGTTCGGGCTGATTGTGGATGGGGTAACCGTCCGGTACAAGGGGTTTCCCCCGGACCTGATGAATCGATCACCGATCATCGGGAGGGCTTCCTATACGTTTACACCTATCCTTTTACACTCAAGCTCGACCCTCCAATCGACCCGGTTATTTTGGATATGTGCCGGACATATAATGTAACCCTGACCCAGATTGGTCCGATTGTCTGGAGGACTGTGGCCTGCCTCCGGCTGTTGGCTAACAACTTAAAGAAGGAGTTTATGATGGCTCACTTTATCCGATTGTATTCCCCGAGGTTGTTCCGAGGAGGTGTAATAAATCTCGCCAAGCGAAGCCGGAACCCAATCTTTTCGAAGATGGATGAAGATAGAGACCGAGGTTGGCTAGAGCGCTACGTTCGGGTGAAGACCGCGGACATTATTCTGGCCAACTATATGCCCTTTCCGGAGAGGTGGAATGATAGTCGTAAGTGTCTCAATTCTTTTAATAGTTACCTTTGAATGCTTTGTCAAACATTAGTCATTTCACATTATCACGATTTGTCCCCTTCTTTATACCAGCCGTGGCATGGATACCTCCGGCTGTCCAGAACATGAACGAATGGGTTGGTGCTCTCCTTAGCCAACACACCCATGAAGCACGGACATAGAAACTCCTGTCGCGTGGCCGATGAGTCGTTCAAAACCACGGTAATACTATGCTTGGGTCGGTATTCATTGCATTTTCTACTTTTTCCTTTTTATAACATCTTCGGTATTCAGGTTTACCTAAGGGCTCGGTGAACCCAAGACCGGAGCCAGCGGCCGAACCCGCTGCGCCGGCACCCGAATTTGATTCAGCGGGTACATCCCGTATTATTTCTGCTGCCAACAAGAGGAGGAGAAGCCCCTCGGACAAAGGGTAGAAATCGAAAAAGAGGGCAAGGAGCGTCGTTCGGACTCTAAGAGACAAAACAGAGCCCGATTTCCTCGTCCGGAGGATTGATATGACCCCTTCTGTTGCTTCTATTCCAGAGGAGGATACCACCATTTCGTCACTTCCTTCAGCCGGGGAAGGACCGTCAGCTCCGGCATTGCACACAGGTGGGGAAAAAGTTCATTACCCGACTTCCCTAAGGTCGATTGAATATGTTGATATTTCAGGTGATGCTTCATCCGAGGAGACCCCCCTGCAAAGGACCAGAAGGTCCGGGCATGCACCAGCTGCCGAAGTCGATCAGAGGGTTGAGCCGGTCCCCGAGACCGAGGCTCCAATGGATGTTGGTCCACAGCCCGGCTACGAGACTGCTGCAACTTCTGAGATCCCTGCCTCTACCGAGGCTGCTGAGGCTGCTCCGAATTCTCCAATTCCAGCTTCAAGGTCAGATAATTTTGATGATATGTTCTCGGATACTCCTCCTGCTACTGGAGAAGCTGCCGGTTTCGGACATCTCCCTATCCCTCGAGTCACGAGGGCAGCGCCGGTCCACCGAGACTGGTGCAAGGGATAGCCTGGTGCGCATCTTCCCGGCTCCAAGTGTGGAATCTAGGAGGACAAGATCGGCCGTGATTACCGTCCCCGGGGACTACAGCTTTTTGTCTCGTCCGGTGGGAGTAGCAAGCTACCTGAGGCCCCTCGTCTCAGACTCGGATAAGCAAAAAATGAATAGAGTCCCCTGGCAGAGTCTCATTAACGAGGGCATGCACGCGGACAATCGAGTAAGCTTATCAGCCTATCCTTGCATAATTCAATGGGAATTTTAGCTTCTCGTTTATCCGAGTTTTAACTTCTTTTTTCTTTTACACAGTGTGGTGCTTGTTAATGAAGCCTTCGTCCGGCTCAGCAAGAAGTTGACGACCTTAAGGGCCAGCTGGATGCCCAGGGTTGAGAAACGGAGAAGTTCCAGCACCTTTTGCGAGTGAAGGAGGATGAATTGAACCGAGCTGTTGCCCTTTCCAACCTTCAACCCGAGCTCGAAGCAATGAAGGCCGAAAACCTTCGGTTAAAGAATGAGTTGGCCGGGATGGTCGA
Organism: Lycium barbarum; assembly: GCF_019175385.1. NCBI lineage: Eukaryota > Viridiplantae > Streptophyta > Magnoliopsida > Solanales > Solanaceae > Lycium > Lycium barbarum. The sequence continues at coordinate 107,433,691 of NC_083345.1, forward strand.
GAGGAACCGACTTCTGGAAGCGAACAAGGTCGTCCTTAGCCAAGACAACACTCGTTTTTCTTCGAGGCTTGGTGAGCTCGAAACCACTATCTCTCAACTCCGGGGGGAGGTTGACTTGGTCAAGTCTGATGCCGTGAACATGGCCGAGAGGCATCGGCCGCTTGAATCTGAGAGTGCTAAGTACAAGGAGAGGATGAGGGTGTTCGAGCAAAAAGCTGAGGACAAGGCCCGGATATGTGACGAGCTGAAAACCGAACTCGAGGAGACGACCGAGGCTAATGACCTTCTCAAAGTCGAGCTCGAGTCGGCCACTGAAATCCAAAGAGTCCTTGATGAAGAGAGGGATGAACTAGTGGCCAAGCTGGCCCAGGCTGAGGCCGATTTGGCAGAAGCCCTTAGGAGTGCGGAGGCTGCCGAGGCTCATACCACGATTGCGGTGGAGTATGAATGGTGGAAGTCCCAGAGGGCCACCCTTGAGCAAGCCAAGCATGGCTTTGCGGATCTCCCGGCCCTGATACTCGAAGCTAAAAGGATTGAGGAAGAAGCTAAGAGAGCCCTCAATACTGACTCTGAAGATTCCGAGCGGACAGTATCCGAACATTCCGGATCCAGCCGCACCAGATAGACCAGGGCCTGTATTTAACCTTTATTTTGTCTTTTGCCTTTTTGGCTTGATTTTTGTTTTTCAACTTCGTAAGGATTTCAGGTGTAAAAAACCTTACATAAATGGAATGTGCATTTTTCTTTCTTTATTCTTTTGCTTGAATGCTTGTTATGACTTTTGCCCGAATTGTCGATCCGTTTTAAGGACAAGCAGAGACTCAGAGTCATTTTTTCGGACTGTGCCTGAATATTAGCTTTTCTCTTCGTCCGGTACGTTTTGTCCGGGAATTTGATCGAGCGGTTTGCCCTTGGGACTTATTTATGCTTTGTGAATTCAGACGTCTCCGAATCACGCTAGGCATTTTTAGGGCCGATATTTTTTCGGCTATTCACTTATCATAGATTAGGTTCGGACACTTGAATCCCGGCCTTAGGAAATTTTGATATAGCAGTCCCTATTCGAGGGTGTTAAAGATTTTGGCTCGGTTCAATATGACCTTGTTGCCTTTGTCGAATTTCGACTGTAGTGCCCGGAGTAGGGTATATGAATAAAGCAATGCCGAATTACGGCGGTAATCACTGGGGTAGGGTGTTTTAACAAGAAGACATATCCGAAATGCAATAATCTGAACTTTCGATAATCTTTGTATTGCAAGTATTTGTACGTACATGATATGAGAATTTTTTCCTTTTCCTTCTGTTTTTGCCGCAGCAAATACTAAGTGGACACGATTCATTCTGATCGTTTGGTCCTTACATCGAAACCTAATACAGAAGGTCCGGTTTTGGTTTTGCCGTAGCAAATACTAAGTGGACATGATTCATTCTGATCGTTTGGTCCTTACATCGAAACCTAATACAGAAGGTCCAGTTTTGATTTGTTGAGCTCCTCCGTTTTCGACTAACCGGGGTAAACCTTGATGTGGGTATAGTAGTCCCCTAGTGCTTATCCGAGCTGCAAGATCGGGTAAGAACTATCAAGTCCCCACTCGTAGGGTGTGGCCCCAAGTTTCCGGGCGCTTGTCCTCGTCTTTATCAAGTAACACGTTGTACTTGTTGCCTCATTAAAACCTTATCGGAAAACCCATTTTGCGACAAAACCGTACTAAGGAAAAGAGTGCAACACGTGTTTTCAGACCTAGCTCCTAACTTTATTCGATACTTGACTTCCTGCAAAAAAGAAAAGGTTAATAAACAAGGTGTCCATACCTTAGCAGTAGTATCTCTTCAAATGAGCCACATTCCAGTTATTGCGCAACCGTTGCCCGTCCATGGATTCCAGCTAATACGATCCTTTGCCCGTTACCTCGGTTATCCTGTACGGCCCTTCCCAGTTCGGACCTAGTTTTCCATCATTGAAATTCTTAGTGTTCAAGGTAACTTTCCGAAGCACCAAGTCCCCAACTTGGAAATGTCGAAAATTGGTTCTCCGGTTGTAGTACCTTTCCATTCTCTGCTTCTGGGCTGCAATACGGACCAACGCGTTTTCGCGAAGTTCATCCGTGAGATCGAGTTTTACGGCCATGGCCTCCTCGTTTGACTCCTCGGTGGAGTACCTGAACCGGAGACTCGGTTCACCAACTTCTACGGGAATGAGGGCTTCGGCCCCGTAGACCAACGAGAAAGGTATTTCTCTCGTGCTTGATTTCGATATGGTTCTGTAAGCCCACAATACCTCCGGTAGTACTTCCCTCCGATGATGCTTTGACGTTTCAAGTCTTTTCCTCAGATTTTGAATTATTGTTTTATTCGTGGATTCCGCCTGTCCGTTCGCACACGGGTGATATGGAGTTGATACGATTTTCTTGATCTTCAACCCTTCGAGGAAATCATTGACTTTGCCGCCAACGAACTGAGGACCATTATCACAAGTTATCTCGGCCGGGATGCCGAAACGACAAATAATGTGGTCCCATATGAAGTCAATAACTTCCTTCTCTCTAATTTTTTCGAAGGCCTGCGCTTCAACCCATTTGGAGAAATAGTCAGTCATAAACAAAATAAAATGGGCCTTACCTGGTGCCCATGGCAATGGACCAACAATGTCCATTCCCCACTTCATAAAGGGCCAAGGTGACATCACCGAATGCAGCAAATCCCCGGGCTGATGAATCATCGGGGCATGTCTTTGACACCCGTCACATTTTCGGACAAAATTTTTCGAATCTTCCTCCATCCGGTTCCAGTAGTGACCGGCTCTGATAATTTTTCGAACCAAGGCTTCAGTACCGAAGTGATTGTCGCAGGTCCCCTCGTGTACTTCTCTCATCACATACTCCGTTTCTCCGGGACCCAAACACTTGGCCAGGGGTCCAAAGAAAGATCGTTGATACAATTGGCTGTCTACCAAGCAGAAACGTGCAGCTTTTGTCCTTAGTGATCGTGATTCTTTTGGGTCACTCGGGAGCTTTCCATCTCGCAAGTAGTCGATGTACTTGTTGCGCCAATCCCAAGTTAAACCCATTGTGTTTATTTCAACATGTCCGTTTTCTATCGCCGAATTCATCAAGTGCACCATAGTCCCGAGGTTGATTTCTTCCTCTTCAACTGAAGATCCCAAATTGGCCAATGCATCGGCTTCGCTGTTCTGCTCCCTGGGTATATGCTGCATGGTCCATTCTTTAAACTGGTGTAATATCACTTGGATTTTTTCCAGATACCTTTGCATCCGTTCGTCCTTGACCTCGAAGACGCCATTCACCTGGTTAACGACCAAGAGAGAATCGCACTTTGCTTCAATTATTTCGGCCCCCATACTCCGAGCTGATTCCAAACCTGCAATCATAGCCTCGTACTCGGCTTCATTGTTAGTCAATTTAACAGTTCTAATGGATTGTCGAACGGCATCCCCGGCGGGGGTTCTAAGGACGATTCCTAGCCCGGAACCTTTGAGGTTCGAGGCCCCGTCCGTGTGTAGCGACCAAATACCCGAAGCTTTCCCCGAGGTTAGCAGAAGTTCTTTCTCAACCTCGGGGACCATAGCTAGGGTAAAGTCCGCCACAAAATCAGCCAAGATCTGGGACTTGATGGCCGTCCGAGGCTTGTATTCGATATCATATGCGCTAATCTCTACGGCTCATTTAGTTAGTATACCCGATAATTCCGATTTATGCATGATGCTCTTTAGGGGATAGGTAGTCACTACACATATCGGATGACATTAAAAGTAAGGCTTGAGCTTTCTAGAAGCACTTACCAGTGCCAATGCCAACTTTTCCAGGTGGGGATAACGGGTCTCCGCATTCCCTAAAGTTCTACTCACATAATATATAGGGAATTGCGTACCTGATTCTTTTCGGACCAAAACACCACTTACCGCTACCTCAGAAACGGCAAGGTAGAGAAAACGTTGCTCGTCCGCTTTCGGTGTGTGCAGTAACGGCGGGCTGGACAAGTACCTTTTCAATTCTTGCAAAGCTCTTTGACACTTCGGTGTCCAAACGAAGTCATTCTTCTTCCTTAGTAAGGAGAAAAAATGGTGACTCTTATCCGAGGACCTCGATATGAAACGACTCAGCGCCGCTATTCTTCCGGTGAGCCTCTACACTCCTTTGACTTTATTCACCACCTCAATATCCTCGATGGCTTTGATCTTATCCGGGTTGATTTCAATCCCCCGGTTTGACACCATGAAACCCAAAAATTTACCAGACAAGACACTGAAGGCACATTTTTCCGGGTTAAGCTTCATGTTGTACTTCCGGAGTACATCGAAGATTTTTTGCAAATGCTTTAAATGGTCCTCTGTTTCCAGGGACTTGACCACCATGTCGTCAATATAAACTTCTATTATTTTCCCTATTTGTTCTTCGAACATTCCATTAACTAGGCGTTGGTAAGTTGCACTGGCATTTTTTAATCCGAAAGGCATGACATTGTAACAGTAAGTCCCATACCGGGTAATAAAGGATGTTTTCTCTTGATCCTCTGGGTGCATCCGGATTTGGTTATACCCGGAGTAAGCATCGAGAAAACTTAACATCTCATGTCCGGCCGTCGCATCGATCATTCTATCGATGTGAGGCAACGGAAATGAATCATTCGGGCATGCTTTGTTTAGATCCTTATAATCAACGCACATTCGAAATTTATTTCCTTTTTTTGGCACCACTACTACGTTAGCTATCCAGTCCGGGTACGTTACCTCCCGGATAGAGCCTATTTTCAAAAGCTTCGTTACCTCATCCTTTACGAAGACGTGTTTTGCCTCTGCCACGGGCCTTCTCTTCTGCGTCACCGGGGGGAACCTCCCGTCTAGGCTGAGCTTGTGAGTTGTTACTTCCGGTGGCACACCTATCATATCTATATGGGACCATGCAAAGCAATCGGCATTAGCTTGAAGAAATTTAATTAACTTGTTCCTGAGCTCCGAGGTTAACCCCGTGCCCAGGTATACCTTTCTATCCGGTAAATATTCGAACAAGATGATTTGCTCCAACTCCTCTACTGTTGACTTGGTTGTATCCGAGTCATCCGGCAAGACGAATGATCTGGGTACACCGAAATCATCCTCTTCATACCCCGGGTCAACCCCTTCCGCTCCGTTGTCGAACCCGTGTACTTTAGTTGCTATTTGGAGTCCTTGCCCCCGGTTGACTCATCTTCTTTTTTATCCGTTTTTTGGGGGAAAAAGTGACGCTTCGTCGACCGCGAACATCTCCCTTGCAGAGGGCTGTTCGCCTTGGATGGTTTTTATCCCTTCCGGGGTCGGGAATTTCAGCAGCTGATGTAATGTCGATGGCACGGCCCGCATGCTATGTATCTAAGGTCTACCCAGTAATGCATTATACTTCATATCTCCTTCGATTATATATAACACCATTTGCTGGATAGTGCCATCAATGTTGACCGGCAAAGAGATTTCCCCCTTCGTGGTTTCGCTCGCCATGTTGAACCCGCTGAGCACTCGGGCTACCGGTACGATCTGATCGAGTAGCCTTAGCTGTTCAACCACTCTCCACCGGATGATGTTGGCCGAGCTACCTGGGTCAATCAAAATACGTTTAACTTGTGATTTAAAAATAAGAATGGAGATTACCAATGCATCATTGTGCGGTTGAACGATGCCTTCTGCATCTTCGTTGTTGAAAGAGATGGAACCCTCAGGTAAGTAATCCCGGCTACGCTTCTCACGCACAATGAAAACCTTTGTTCGTTTCATCACCGGCCCTCGAGGGGTATCGGTACCCCCGATTATCATGTTGATTATATGCTGAGGTTCTACTGGTTCGGCCCGTTTATGAGATTCCTTTTCCTTGTAGTGGCCTTTAGCTCGTTCACTTAACAATTCTCGGAGGTGGCCATTTTTCAGTAACCGAGCCACCTCCTCTCTTAGCTGGCGACAGTCCTCAGTTCTGTGTCCATGGGTTCCATGCTATTCACACATCACGCTCGGATCCCGTTAGCCCGGGTCTGACCTTAGTGGTCTCGGCCATCTTGCTTCTGCGATACGGCCAATAGCCGAGACGAGGTCTGAAGTGTTGACGTTGAAGTTGTACTCCGATATCCTTGGCAAGTCTATGTTGTTGGCCGAGCTTCCGGCATCGCTCCTAAATGAGAGACCTTAACTGTTTGACAGGCACTTGGTCCGTTTATCACCCCGACCGAAGAATTGACTCGGCCAACCCTTGATTATTCCAACCTGAAGCTTGGCTTTTCCGAATGAGAGTATGGCCGATACCTTTCCCTCGATGGTCTGGACTCCGGCTCGTAATTTTTCCGCGATCTCTCCGAGATTTTGTTGATATTCACGGGCCTCGGGGGAAGCTCCAGTTGGTCATCCTCTACTCGAATCTTTGATTCGTATCTGTTATGGACATCCGCCCAGGTCACAGCCTCGTATTCCAACAAGTTTTCCTTTAGTTTGAACGAGGCCGTCGAACTCCGAGGATTTAGCCCTTTGGTAAAAGCTTGTGCAGCCCATTCCTCTGGAACCGGAGGGAGCTCCATCCGTTCCCTTTGGAACCGGTTGACAAATTCACGCAATAACTCATCATCCCTTTGGGCTATACGAAAAATATCCGCCTTATGGGCCTGCACCTTTTTGTCACCAGCATGAGCTTTTATGAACGTATCCGCGAGCATTTCGAAGGAAGTGATTGAATGCTCGGGCAGATGATCGTACCAAGTCAATGCTCCTTTCGACAGAGTTTCTCCAAACTTTTTCAGCAGCACGGATTCAATTTCATCCTCTTCAACATCATTGCCTTTTATGGCACATGTGTATGAAGTCACGTGCTCCTGAGGGTCCGTTGTGCCGTCATATTTCTGGATATCCGGCATTTTGAACCTCTTCGGGAACAATTTCGGAGCCGCACTCGGAGGAAAAGGCCTCTGAATGTACCTCTTCGAATCCGGTCCTTTCAAAATAGGCGGAGCCCCCGGGATCTGGTCCACCCGAGAGTTATATGTTTCCACCATCTTCTCAGTCGAGTCTACCCGCTTCGCCAATGTTTCAAGCAATCTCAGAACTTCGGTGGATGAGCCAGCTCCGGACCCATTACTCTCGACCATCCGTGTCTCGTCCCTTCTGGGTTCGGCAACACCTTTGGTCCTCTCCGGGGCCGTTTCATCATTTCTGCTTTGCAACTGGGCTATTGCGACTCCTTGTTCGGCAATAGCCTCCCTTTGTTCCTGCAACATTTCAAAAATTAAACGTAAGTTAATATCATCCAGAGTGTCCGGCACTTTCCGGCCTTGTGTACGGGATAAAGTAATTGAATTGTGAGTATTTAAGGGATCGGTAGCCGGCGGAGCGGCATTCTCCTGATTCACGGTGTTTTGCCCGTTGAGGCCCTATCTCGAATTAACGGGGTTTGGGTCGACGGGATATGCTGGTAATCCTCGTGGCCCACTGTCTTCATTTTCGGCCACAATCTCATTGTTGTTGACGTGACCAGAATGTCCATTGTTTGCCATTTGGTCCGTTTTCACAGAGACGAACAAAAGATTTTTTCGATCCTAACGGGTAAGAGATAGAAACCAAAATCAAAGACCACTATTATGCTATGCCCCACGGTGGACGCCAAGCTGTTTACCCCAAATTTAGGTAATCAATTGAATTTGTAAGTGAGGTATAGGATATGTAGGTGAACTTTAATCTATTTGGTTGGTAGGAAATGTATACGGATTCGCTGCAATAAATATGTGTCTATATGTGTGATTGCTATGAGCAAGTGAATCGAAATTGATGATTTATACTAAATATATGTATTAAGTAGTATGTAAATATTGGATGAGTAAATAAAGCTAAAGAAGAACACACAAATCCGGACTAATATCAGAGAGGAAGAGGGAGAGATTTTATATATTTTACTATTACAATATTCCTGATCTTGAAAGGCCAACCCCTGAAAGTAGGGAAAATGCCTCATATTTATAGTTTTGCCTTATGAGCCTTCTATACAACATAAAGCCCTTTTGAATAAAGAAAACCCTAAAAGGATAAGGTTGGGTCGTACGATCTGACACCCGTACGATTGGCAGTACAATGTGGCAGGACGGTCTTGACGCGTGGCAATTGTGTAACTGATCACCCGGACTAACGGCCACGATCACTCGGACTAACGGCCACGACTACCCGGACTAACGGCCACGATCAACCCGGACTAACGACCACGATCAATTCGGCTATGGAGAAACCGGACCAAACGATTTCCTTCGCTTTCTTCTGATCAACTTCTAGTGCGATACCTCCGGTCCGAAAGAAAGTCTGCATGCTCGTGCTTATTTCTTTCTTCCCTCGATTTCCGGTCTCACCGGTCTAGCATAAATCCGATTTTTACCGTATACATGGAAGCCAAAAAAAATAAGTTGGGACATATAAACTGCTTTTTTTAAGCCCATCCAAACAGGCTCTTAATGAGTTTTTGCTAAAACTCATGTTTGGTTTCTGGCGATGGAAATTGGGTCGTCATTTGTTTATGGATGAGTCGGCTCGATTTTGGTCCACAATTTTGAATTTTTTTTCTTTGATTATTTCTTCAAATATCGAAATCATGTTGTTGAAGGCTTCTCGAGGACCATACTAACGAAAATATTTCGCCGGATTAATATTCCCTTATCAGTGATGAATATTAATTCCCTTAATGGTGTTTGTCTCACTGCGAGATCTCTAGATCTAATAGCTGAAAATTTCTCTGCCATAAGTGCAGCTCTAAGGTGCCATGAATTTGGGGAAAGAAAAGAAAGTAGGGAAAGAAGAAGGAAACCCTTTAAAAGAAATGAAAAAAAATAAAATGATTAAAAATATAGTGTTATACATGTGTCAGGCGTGTGCATAACACTCTTGAATATTAATTTGTGATTGTTTTGATAAGGGGTTATTAATTTCACTTCATTAGATGTACATAAACGTCCGTAAAGTTAAATTGCTAAAGTGAGTTTTGGTAATTAATTTAGGAGGGATTTTATGCATTTTCCCTATAAAATACGGAAAAGGTCATATTTGACCCTTTAATATCGAAATTAAGTTATATTTATCATCTGTTATACCTTTTCAATAAATATATCCCTACGATCATACTTTAGAATTATATTTACCCCTCATCCATTAAAACTAGCTATATAGTACCTCAAAATCAATTAAGAATTTACCTTATGTAAAATTCTTCTTTATTTAAATTACTAGTCTCTACGAACGTGTCCTCGATCTCTCAAATGTTTGGTGATGTTATTTGAAATTATATATTATTTATTTTAAAAGTTACAAAAATATTGTTTGATCGTATCCACCTAATACTTCCCATTATCCTTTATGTTTAAATTTATCACACAAAAATCACTTTTCCTCTTTTTTTGTTACATAAAACTCATCCAACTTTGATCAAATTAACTAAAAAGTAAATTTGACCTGAATTTTTATATTTTGTATCTAAAATATGATACGACACCTCAAATACTTGAATGTAATAGCAAATAAGAAATTTATTTATCATCATAACTATTAATGGAGAGAGCTATTTTGTTAATTTTTCATGATGAAATGTTTATACGAAGAAACAAATTTAACTATTTTATTTTCTTTTTACATAAAAATTTGTATCTTCAAACTTGCAAGATAAACAACTAATTTTACGATAGCTATTTTTATTTTTCCCATCGAGTACTTAAAAAAACTCGAATATGCCCACATTTTACTCCAACAGCTTCAATTAAGTCGAACAATCAAGTTTTGTAAAATTATAATTTTATCCTCAATAATCTATATCACAAAATAATAATTTTTTAAATAATATTCAAGTTGATCAATATTTCAACATTAAAATAATAGGCAAACGGTTATTCAGGTGATTACATCAAATCATATACTAATCTCTCATGATTAAGTGATAAATTAAGGTGAGAATATGCATTAATTAACTATGATTTTGTGGTAACTTGTGAAGACACATGTCATATATTTATTAATTTAGCGTAAACACCTCATGCAGATAATTTAAAATATACCATCAACCGTTCTGTCTTAAATCATGGATGTCTTAATAATATCTCTTGAAATGAAATCTCAACTTAACTGATTTTACGGAGACAACTGCTTTCTCTATCTTTTTCTTATTAGTCACCATCTTCACGAAGAGAAAAACCCCTACAGTAAATGAATTTACTGCTATAGGAAATAAAGTGGGATGTATCATGGTCTATTTATTTTCAACAGGGAAAGAGTAGTTGATTTGAAGTTTTAATTAATTATTAGGTAAAATGCTAAATATATTGGTCGTAGGACGTAAGTTAGAACATGACTGGGGTTGGAATCGGAATTCGACGCACATTCAAACTACTCATTAGGCTAAGTTTTAATTGTTTACTATTTTATCCAACATGAAATTATGGTTTCAAGAGATATCCGACTTATAAGGGTAAAAAAGTCGTTCAATATTTGAAGGATATTTTAGTCAATCAACATTTATATTCATGCTCTCTAAGTTCGTGCTTTGCATGAATATATCTTGCTTCATAAGCTACAAAATACATAAATAAAATCTGAACATTCAACTGCTTCTATATTCTAAATATAATTGATAATTTGACGCAGAGACCTCTAAAGTTAATAAGTTTATACCACGTAATAGGATTGTGTAATCATCATGAGCCTTAGTGGGGTCTCATTGTTATCAAACTAATACGAATTCCAATGTCGTAATCCCGCATAAATGTTTAACAATACTTCCACAAAAGTCAAAATTATTATTAGAATCCCCCAGCATTAGCACCCAAAAAACTACATAAAGTTGAAAAAAAGTATAATAATTGAAAGAAATAATACCTTTAAAAACATTTACCGAATTTTGTTATCTTCTTTTTGAAGTAGTACTAAAGCTAAGTTTACTATGGAGAATGGGAACAATGAGTTTTTATTTTTATTTTTTATAATAAAAGTGATTGACTCCCATATCCAATTAAATTAGGATACCGTTCAAATTGAAAAAGAAAAGGAGATACTCAAATGTAAAACGTGAGTTAATTTCCTAGTTGAGTTGATAATCCTTAGGTTCTGTAATCGTAATAGGATAATGCTTACATTCTGTTAGGTAGTGCAATTAGAAATAGGATTAGATATTTACGTTCCGGAGGTAGTTGATTCAATAAGAAATAAGATTAAAGCTTATTAAGGGTATAAAAGTCATTCAATATTTGAAGGATATTTTGGTCAACCAACATTTATATTCATGCTTTTAAAATAATATAGAAGATAGATATAGATAGATAGATCGTAGGTATAACAAAATTATAACTATTTCCCTGTAACAAAAACTTAACACTATATATCATAATGTATCAAATTCTTTCATGGTTGCTGCAGACATTATGTTTTCTCTACTTAAGGCATCTGCGTATATCAATCTCACGATTAACACGAGGTACATAGAATTTTGGTTGCTATTGTATGGATTAATGTTGTTTATAGTATATCATGTACAGAGAATTCAATTTTTGTGCAGTTTTGGCTTGTCAAAGTAAAAATTCTTTTGATTGCTCTCTCGCTTTGTAGTTCATTACTTCTCTCTCTTCCATCTCTCTCTCTCTTCCATCTCTCAACGGTAACAACACCCCACCCCACCCACCCCCTCCTTCCTGGCAGCGAACCACCGCCGGCGGGTATACTTTTCCGGCGTGAACAGTACCTTTTCTTTTTCTCTCTCTCCTTCTCTCTTCTCTTCTCTTCTCTTTTCCTTTCTTTTCTTTGTTTTTTTTGCCTCTTGTCTTCTCGTTTTTGCACTTGGAAACCTCCGCCAGTGGGTTTCCGACGGTGAACAGTGCTCCGGCGTGAACAGTACTCCGGCGTGGAACATGTTTTTTTGTTTTTTGTTTTGAAATTGTTTTCAACTGGAGTTGGTACCTCTGGTGGCTCATATTAATTCATGTGTCTTTTAACCTTGTTAAATCTTGCCTGCTACACATTCTTGACTCTTGACTTTAAATTCTTGCCTTTATTCCTTTTGCTTATAGTGTTATCTTTCTTGTCATAGTAACCTGACTTGCATATAGTCTCTTGATAACTGTGCTTTAGTATTGATTCTTGTTTGTTTTAGATAGATCTTTGATTTGCTTTTATTCCCCTTAGTGGCTATAGTGAGTGATGGTAGACTAGGGTCATGTTGTCGGTCGGGGACGGGGGCTAGGGTTAGAGGGGGTAAGTGGGGTCAGGGAGCGTCTAGGTTGAGAGTAGGGTCCTGGAACATTGGGACTTTGACGGGAAAGTCTATAGAGCTAGTTAAGATTCTTAAGGAGGGGAAGATTAATATAGCTTGCATCCAGGAGACCAAATGGGTAGGATCTAAAGCTAAGTATGTGGGCGGGTATAAGTTATGGTTCTCGGGTAAGTCAATGTATAGGAATGGGGTAGGTATTTTAGTAGATAGTGAGCTAAGGGACCAGGCCGTAGAGGTTAGGAGGGCAAATGACCGGATGATGGCGGTTAAGTTAGTTGTGGAAGGGTTTACCTTGAACATTATTAGTGCTTACGCGCCACAAGCGGGCTTGGACGAGGAGGAGAAGAGGCGCTTCTGGGAGGATTTGGATGAAGTGGTGGGAGGTATACCGCCCACCGAGAAGTTATTCACAGGGGGAGATTTCAATGGACACATCGGCTCAACCTCGGGGGGTTATGATGATGAGCATGGAGGTTTCGGCCTTGGAGTCAGGAATGGAGGAGGAGTCTCACTTCTGGATTTCGCTAAAGCCTTTGGATTGGTAGTAGCCAACTCGCGTTTCCCGAAGAGGGAGCAGCACTTGGTAACCTTTCGTAGTTCGACGGCTGCGACGCAGATAGACTTTTTGCTCCTTAGAAAAGAGGATAAAGGTCTTTGTAAAGACTGTAAGGTCATTCCGGGTGCGAACCTTATGACCCAACATAAGCTTTTGGTGATGGATTTGGAAATTACGAGGAAGAAGAGGAAGAGGGTCGCGGATGACCTGCCAAGGATCAGGTGGCGGAGTCTGACTTTGTCGAGTGCCCAGGAGATGGGGGAGAAGTTGATGGCTATGGGGGCTTGGGAGAGTAGGGGGGACGCGAGCAGTATGTGGGATAGGACGACGAGCTGCATTAGGGAAACAACTAGAGATGTCCTGGGAGTCTCGAGAGGTCGCCGTGGTAGGCGAAGTGGGGACTGGTGGTGGAATGGAGAAGTCCAGGGAAAGGTGGAAGCAAAGAAAGTGGTGTACACGAGGTTGGTAGACAGCAAAGATGAGGAGGAGAAGCGGACGAATAGGGAAACGTATAAGATTGCGAGAAAGGAAGCAAAGTTGGCAGTTTCGGCGGCAAAAACGGCAGCTTTCGAACGTCTATATGCAGAACTAGAGGACAAAGGCGGGGATAAAAAGTTGTTCAGGCTAGCTAAGGTGAGGGAGAGAAAGGCACGGGACTTGGATCGAGTAAAGTGCGTCAAGGACGAGGATGGCAAAGTATTGGTAGAGGAAGCTCTCATTAGACGGAGATGGCAGTCATACTTCCATAAACTCTTGAACGAGGAAGGTGAGAGAGACATTGTGTTGGGAGATTTGGAGTACTCTGAGAGGCGCCGCGACTTTGGGTATTGTAGGAGTATAAAAGTGGAGGAGGTTAAGGGTGCTGTTCGCAGGATGCGCAGGGAAAAAGCTACCGGTCCTGACGAGATCCCTGGGGAGTTTTGGAAGAGTGCGGGCAGGGCAGGTTTGGAGTGGTTAACTGGATTGTTTAATGTTATTTTTAAGACGGCGAAGATGCCTGAGGAATGGAGGTCGAGTATGATGGTCCCTTTGTATAAGAACAAAGGTGATATTCAAAGTTGCAAAACTATAGAGGGATCAAGCTGATAAGCCACACTACGAAGGTGTGGGAAAGGGTGGTAGAGATGAGGGTGAGAAGAGGCGGGCCCATTTCAGAGAACCAGTTCGGATTCATGCCGGGGCGCTCGACTACAGAAGCCATCCATCTTGTGAGGAGACTGGTGGAGCAATATAGGGAGAGGAAGAATGACTTGCACATGGTTTTCATCGACTTAGAAAAGGCTTACGACAAAGTGCCAAGAGAGGTTTTATGGAGATGCTTGGAGGCCAAAGGTGTACCTGTAGCGTACACTAGGGCGATCAAGGACATGTATAAGGGAGCCAAGACCAGGGTAAAGACAGTGGGAGGAGACTCGGAGTACTTCCCAGTGGAGATGGGGTTGCACCAAAGATCAGCTCTTAGCCCATTTTTATTTGCTCTAGTGATAGATTGTCTGACGCGGCGAATTCAAGGTGAGGTGCCATGGTGTATGTTATTTGCGGATGACATAGTCTTGATCAACGAGACACGCAGCGGAGTGAACGCTAAGCTGGAGGTCTGGAGACAAACTCTGGAGTCTAAAGGGTTCAAGTTGAGTAGGACCAAGACAGAGTACATGGAATGCAAGTTCAGTGACGTGACACATGAGTCTGGCGTGGAAGTGAGGCTTGGTACCCAGGTCATCCCAAAGAAAAGAAGTTTCAAAAATCTCGGGTCTATTATACAAGAAAATGGGGATATTGATGATGATGTCTCACATCGTATTAGCGCAGGGTGGATGAAATGGAGGCTTGCTTCAGGAGTGTTGTGTGATAAGAAGGTGACACTAAAACTTAATGGCAGGTTCTACAAAGTGGTTGTGAGACCAACCTTGTTGTACGGGGCAGAGTGTTGGGCAGTCAAGAGCTCTCACATCCAAAAGATGAAAGTTACGGAAATGAGATTGCTGCGATGGATGTGTGGGCACACCAGGCGAGATAGGATTAGGAATGAAGATATCCAGGATAAGGTTGGAGTAGCATCAGTAGAGGACAAGATGAGGGAAGCGAGGTTGAGATGGTTTGGGCATGTGAGGAGGAGAGGCAGAGACGCTCCAGTGCGGAGGTGTGAGAGGTTAGCTATGGATGGTTTCAGAAGAGGTCGGGGTAGGCCGAAAAAGTATTGGGGAGAGGTGCTGAGATAGGACATGGCGCAGGTTCAGCTTACCGAGGACATGACCCTAGATAGGAGGTTTTGGAGGACTCAGATTAGGGTAGAAGGCTAGTAGGTAGTCGTTGTTTCGATCTATAGTCTATTGCCCTTTGTTTCTTGCTACTATATGTGGTTTCTTGTACTTCGATTATCTTATTTATCTGTGGTAGCTACTGTTCCCTTTTTTTTTCTTTTTTCAGACTGCTTTATTCTGACTTATTCGCTTTCTTTAGTTTCATTTGCATTCTGCTTTGAACTGCTTGTGCTTATCTAACCTTTCTCGATGTGATTTCTCTTGAGCCGAGGGTCTTTCGGAAACAGCCTCCCTGTCTTCCGATATAGGGGTATGGTCTGCGTACACTTTACCCTCCCCATACCTCACATTGTGGGATTTCACTGGGTATGTTGTTGTTGTTGTTGTAGACTATTATTAAAGTTATCATATACGGTAATTATTTCTCGGGTTAATGGAGAATGGCTCGTGGCTTTTTAAAGATGAAAATGAAGTTTTAATGGGGAGGGGTAAGTATAGCTAATTTTAAAAGGTGAGGGGTAAATATAGCCCTAAAGTATTGTTATACCCCATTTTAAACGGGTCAAATCAGAGTACAACATATTGGGGATTCCAAATTATTTATTTTAAGGAGTCGCCACCTAATTGTTTTAATGGTGAATTAGGACACCTAATTATTAACTAAGGTAAAGCTAAACTAAACCTTCATTAATGGTCAGCTTAATTAATATGATTCTAGGCAAGGGTTCTTAATTATCCTAAAGGAAAGAGGTAAGGCATCCTTTAAGATCAATTAAATACGGTTACCGACCAAACTTAGGTTAATTAATTAAGGCTAAAAATGCAAATGTAGCATTTTAAATATTTAATAAAATAGCTTGAAAGTGTTGCTAAGATTATAAATGGAAATATAATAACACTATTTAAAATAAGACTTGCAGAAAAGATAATAATTTGCATAAAAGATTTTAGTTATAAGTAAACTAAAGAAAGTGCGGGATTGTGCAACATTTTATAAATATTTGAAATAATTCAATGGCTAGGTATTAATTGATTTTCGCGGCTTAGGAGTATAGACAAAATAAATAAATAGCTAATGTAAATTTGGAAAATAACTTTATAATCATACTCTTTTCTATGGTTAAATTAGACACTTGGCGAAAATGAAAACTTTGAAACATTGAAAACTTATTTTTTCTTTCAAAGATATACTAAAACACTTCCATTATTATATAGAAATAACACCCATTTTCTTTCAAAGATATACTAAAATACTTCGAAAATGAATTAAAGTATTTCCGTTATTATATCGGGATAACATCCCAATTAGCCTATCCGATTAAAAGCACACCTAGAATCATAAAAATGAACCAAAACGTTTTTGTTGTTATACCGAAATAAAACCCAATTAACCCACTAAGTTAGGTGTTCTAAATAGTCAAATAATCACACATGAACACAAATAAATCAAGCCAAATATAAGATGTTGCTCTAAAATGTAGTAGGCTTTCTCGTTTTCTCCCCCTTTTTATATTGCTTCGGCCCTGGTTGTTTTCCGAGGGGGGAGAAAGAGAGACCCGAATAGAGATTTAATCCCGATCATCCTTGGAATTAGTTTCGGCCGAGCTTAGTGAACTAGGAAACACGAGGGGAGCAATGGAATTGTTTGATCTAGCGGCGAAATCGAGTCTCAAAATGAGACTTCTTGTAGCAACGAGAGTCTCTTATGAAGACTCCATGTGTGCTCCAAGGTGTACATGCAAAAAAGAAGATAAAGATTAGCATAAAGTTCAAGAAATTTAATAAGATAGCGTCATACAACATTCCTAAGTCGAAATAATTTATATACATATATCGAATAGATATACCACACTTAGTAGAATAATCGGGAACGAAAGAGGAAGCCCAAATACGATTATAACAAAGGAAATCAAAAGTGCAAGCCCAAACATAAAGAGGAAAGACCTGAATCAATATTTAAAGGCACAAGCAAATGAACATGCCCAATTAAAATGACAACGGTCACAAGGATGAAAGAAGGCCCAAAAACGTGTCAAAGCAACAAAAGAAAAACAAAGTAGGCCCAAAATAAAGTAGAGCAGTTTCAGTTTTCACGATAAAATAAATGACTTATGTATACATTATTTATATTTGAATATACTTCGTATATACACATTCATAAGGATGTTTAAAAGGTTAGTATTGGAAAGCTTTTGCCCTCGTCTTCCCGATGTTGCACAAGTTCCAAGAGATTTCATGAATCCCAGGCATGGCTAACACCGGCGAGGGTTCAAGCTTAATCCATAATGACCCACTAGACTTCCTTAGCAGTGTGTTTTCCTATAAATATATCAAAGGACATATGCATATACACATTTAAACAATGTAAGTATACTGTAAATAGTGGTAAGCAAACAATCATCCAGACTTAAGACATTCAGACAAATAAACATTGCAGTGATCAACACATACATATACACAAAGGTCGTGAAGAAAGTTGGAATAAGGTAAGCAACTACAGGATATAGAAGCATAGTTTGTCAGCACCAAATAGCTTATATATACACGATCACAAAGAGTGCATAAAAATAAGACACTAAACTAGCATGGTAATCAGCTATACAAACTAAGAAGCTAAACATGGTGTAGGATAAGCTGCATTAAGCTAAAATGAAATCAAACAATTTAGACATGGTATTAGGCACACAGAACTCTACTAATCGAGTAACAGGATCCAAACTTAATCAAGAGGAATCTGAACAAGCAACTGGGAAGCAAGCATTGTGCTAAACATGAGAAGGACCAAATTAAAAAAAGAGATAGGAAGTTAATGCCACCCTAAACATGGGAACTGCTGAGCCAAACAAACAAAAAAAAAAAAAAGGGACAGCCACACTATATCTAACATGATACTAACCCGGCCAACAAAGAAATAAGAAGTTAATACTACACTAACATGATAACTAAGCTAAACAAACTAAATGTGATAACCAAGCTAAACAGGACATAAATACCACACTAAACACATATAACTAAACTAAACTATACTAAACATGACAACTAAACTAAACAGAAGATAAACATTACCCTAAACCATGATAACAAAACTAGACAGGCAACAGAAAATAGACATAGCAAAACCAAATTAAGCAGATAAAGCACTAAAACACACAGAGGAATGTAAATGCAATAATATAAAAGAGAATAGAGGATTACTGATCTTCCTCGTGTGCAGTGAACAGGGTGCGGGGGTCTCGGATCTACGCTCGAACGCGAACGACGCTCGGATCTTTTCGAGTGCAATCCCCACCGAGAATGGATTTGCAATTCCTTTCAAGACTCTCAATACCCTCAAACACAACGAAAAGGAAGAGAATTTAAACTGAGAAAATCAACTAGACTCGGTAGGGACTCTACTTAAAGTGACTTAATTAAACTGGACTAAATTTGGCAAAAAGACTCGATTCCAATTTTTTTGTCTCCAGAACCTCTATTCAACTGTGGGATTTTTGATCTTTTTAAGAGCAAGGGTGGAGGCTTCAATTTTCCTCCGCCTATGGATTTTCGAATGCGAATATTTATAGGATACAAGAAGGGTTTCCCAGATTCGAAGTTTTTGGGTGGGGTTCGAATTATCTAAGGTTTTTGAAACGAGTCAAAATGGGATCGTTCAAATCTGAATAGATTTTCACGTGGTTTGACTTGGATATTACCTGAAAATGACTCGACCACTTATGGTTTTGAAGATTGTTGCGCGTCCTCGAGCAAAAACGGGATAACCTCTTCTGAAAATGGAGCGTGCATTACCGTTGCGAGACCAATGCAATAACTCTTTTTCCCGAGATGATGAGGCATCGACTGAGGACGTGAAAAGCTTCTGAGATTTAGCCAAAAATGGCCAAAGACAGTTGGGTTGCGTCTGGATTGAAGACGACTCAGCGTTAGGGTTCGTTTGGTTCTGTTGCGTTTGAAGAGAAAATCGTTGTTTTGGGGGAATTAAAAGGATTCTGGGCCGGGTCGGGTCAATTTGGACGGGTAGTGGGCTGGCTGTTGTTTGGACCGAATGGGCTGAATTAACATTTTGGGCTGCTTATTATTTGGGTGCCAATGGGCTGGTCCGAAAAACATTTGTTGTTGATTGAGTTCGGCTTTGGGCTCAAAACTTAGGTGATGAAAGAACCAATTTGGGCTTCTAAATTTAAATAAAAGACCTTCTTCACTTAATTATGTATTAATGCGTGCTAAAATATTACTTACTATAAAATATATTTATTACTACTCAAATAAAATTATACGATATCGTGATAGCCGTGCGATAATATTTTAAAGTTTAATAGGAAGTAAATGCTATTGTTTAATTGCACAAAAATGACTGCGATGCGTAAGATGTTAAAAGCGATCATGGCGATTGCAATAGTAATAATAATAATAGGTGTAGTAGTAGTAGTAGTAGTAGTAGTAGTAGTAGTAGTAGTAGTAACGGTAATAAAAAAAATGATAATAACTAATGACTATAGTAGGATAATGAGACGATGATATTAATAAAAAGCTAATAATTGTAGTAAAGTATAAGTAATTATTTCTTAAGTTGCCAAAAATATTAGAAGCGCAAATAAATATTTTGGAAGAAAGGCGGGACAAAATTGGGTGTCAACAACTTGTCCCTCTTTGGCCGGTATTGATGAAAGAATTTTCGGGCAAAGACGTTGACTTAGTAGCCTATGTTGTCCCGATTAAAAGAATTTTGGGATACTAAAGGTAAGGATAATTTGGGAGAATTGTGGCCGAACTCCGGTCTCCGAGTTGCCTACATATCCCGGGCTGCACGAGAATCAGGCCGTGTGTAGTTCTGGGATAACTACGACACCTATAAATGACGAGTCTCGATT
The DNA here is from genome assembly GCF_019175385.1 of Lycium barbarum. Lineage (NCBI taxonomy): Eukaryota > Viridiplantae > Streptophyta > Magnoliopsida > Solanales > Solanaceae > Lycium > Lycium barbarum. The sequence goes on from NC_083345.1 coordinate 107,453,633, forward strand.
GGTGCGAATCTTTGAAAAATATTGTCCCAGTGTCGAATTACGATGATACTGGGTATTATGGTTGATCTTAAGAATTCTGAAATATGAATGTGCGTGAACTCGATGATCGGTTATTGGATGTAAGCGGAATATTTGAGGCTAGTGACAAGCGTTCGAGGTAGACCCTTGACCTTTGTCAGGAAGTCTGATTATCCTTCCCAACAAATTGCCCCAGTTCACTGCCGAAGAAAAAGTTCCACGTTGCGCTAAAGCTCCTGCGAAACTTAAACTAGATAAAATAGTTAGTAAATAAATATAGGAAGTAAAGAGATGTAAAATAGCCTTAGCTGAGGCTAATGCAGATGAGGTTTTAGGCTGATGATTCATGAGAATGATGCCTTTGGCGATGGTTAATGAAAATGAGGCCTTAAACCAGATATGAAGATTAGGCTATTTAAGCCGAATGATTTTTGAAAATGAGGCTTTCTAAGCCGACATAATGAGGTTTTCCTTTAAAACCCAATGGTCGATGAAAATGAGGTTATTAAACCAACATGATTCATGGTGTAAAGCATTTATGCAGGGAATTTAAAGCCTTTGTGCGGTGCGTGTGCACTTGACAGCATTTGTGCGAAGCGGCTGAAAGCATTTGTGCAATGCGTGTGCAGTGCAAAGCATTTTGAAGGCAGTCATGCAATGTATGTATGGTGCATTTGAAAGCAGTATTGCAATATGCGTGCGGTGTACTTGAAAGCATTTATGCAGAGCATTTGAAGGCAGTGGTGCAATGCATATACGGTGCCTTTGAAAGAATTTATGCATAGCATTTGAAAGCGGTAGTGCTATGCGTGTGCAGTGCATTTGAAAACAGTAATGCGATTCATGTGCGGTGCGTTCGAAAGCATTTATGTCGTGTACTTGCAGGGCATTTGAAAGTAATAGTGCAATGCATGTGCAGTGCGTTTGAGAGCATTTATGCAGGGCATTTGAAATCAGCAGTGCTATGCGTGTGCAGTCCATTTGAAAACAGTAGTGCGATTCATGTGCGGTGCATTCGAAAGCGTTTATGCAGTGCGTTTGCAGGGCATCTAAAAGTAGTAGTGCAATGCGCGTGCAGCGCATTTGAAAGCATTTATGCAGGGCATTTGGAAGCAATAGTGCATGTGTAGTGTATTTGAAAGCAGTTATGCGGAGCATTTGAAAACAGTAGAAGATATTTATGCATCGACATATTTGAAAAATCATTAATTTATCGTAAATTTCGAGAATTTGAGAAGCATAATTTCTCCTAAATGTTATAAGAAAACTCAAACCGTTCGATGCATAGTCCTTGCGGGACCGTAAACATTACATATTTTCAGCTTCCGCAATTTGAAAACCTGCACTCAAAGAAAATTTGTAAGTTTGGGGGGAGGGGAGGGGGGCTGATTCGCGTTGACTTTGAAGATCTGGCTCTTGATGCTTCATGCTTCCAACTTTGTCTGGACTTGTAACCTCTGCCCATTTCTAAGTCTTGGCTAATTAAAAAAACTATTTGGTTAAAAATCATATTATTTCAAAAGGAAATGTGTATAAAAAATATGTATATAGTGATAAATAATTTCTGCTGAATTTGGAACTGTGACACATCGTGAAACAAAGCGAACGTCCTTTCTCCAAAGTCTTCCTTTGTCTGATGACTCTGTTGAACATATACTTTTCATGTCTTTCGATGTCGTCTTGCAATGATGCCCTTAAAATTGTCCCAGTTTCTGGCATAGGAGGGTATTGAACTTTTAACATGACGAGACCGAGCCTTATATAGGCTGCCTACATATCCCACTAAGGGAATCAGGTCAAGCATAGTTCAAATTACAAACAAAAATGGAAATTTTGGGAAATTTCTATCTTAAAAGCCCAAACCCGATATAGGTTTCTTACGTATCCCACTGAGGAAATGTAGCTTCATTACATAGAAAGACATTACAAGATATTACATATAAAATAAATGAAAAAGCTCCTAGACGTAGTATCTCTTGACGACATCTGCATTGATAGCTTTCGGCCACACTTCGCCATCCATTTCTGCTAGAATTAGTGCTCCTCCAGTCAGTACTCGATGAACCATGTAAGGCCCTTGCCAGTTAGGTGAAAATTTTCCCTTAGCTTCATTTTGGTGCGGGAATATGCGCTTCAACACCAATTGCCCCGGTTTAAATTGTCTCGGTCTTACCTTCTTATTGAAAGCTTTGGCTATTCTGTTCTGATAAAGTTGCCCAAGACAAACTGCATTCATCCTCTTTTCATCAATGAGCATCAATTGTTCATATCGGTTTTGTATCCACTTGGCATCACTCAACTCAGCTTCTTGGATAATTCTCAAAGATGGTATCTCTATCTCTGCAGGTAACACTGCCTCTGTCCCATAGACCAAAAGATAAGGCGTTGCCCCAGTTGAAGTCCTTATAGTGGTGCGATAACCGAGAAGAGCCAATGGAAATTTTTCGTGTCAATGCCTGTAATTATCATTCATCTTCCGCAATATTCTCTTACTGTTTTTGTTGGCGGCTTCAACTGCTCCATTCATCTTAGGTCTGTATGGGGTTGAATTGCAGTGAGTAATCTTAAATGTTTCGCAAATCTCATGCATCAGACCACTATTAAGATTAGCTCCATTATCTGTTATAATTGACTCAGGGATTCTGAATCGACAGATGATGTTATTGTGAACAAAGTCTACCACCACCTTCTTCGTCACTGACTTGTACGAAGATGCTTCTACCCATTTTGTGAAGTAGTCGATGGCTACCAAAATGAACCTGTGTCCATTTGACGCGGTAGGCTCGATAGGACCAATGACATCCATGCCCCAAGCTGCGAATGGCCATGGAGAACTCGTCACATTTAACTCATTCAGTGGGATTCGAATCAAATCGCCATGAATCTGACATTGGTGACACTTTTGCACAAAACGAATGCAGTCTGATTCCATGGTCATCCAGAAATAGCCAGCTCGTAGAATTTTCTTAGCCAGAGTAAAATCATTCATGTGAGGCCCACATGTACCACCATGCACTTCTTCAATCAACTTGACCGCTTCTTTGGCATCAACACACCTTAACAATCCTAAATCTGGAGTCCTCCTATAAAGGATTTCTCCATTTAGGAAACAATAGTTTGCTAATCTTCGAAGTGTTTTCTTCTGAACACCGGTTATGCCTTCTGGATAGTCTCCTGCCTTGAGATACTTCTTAATGTCATAGTACCAAGGTTCTCCATCAGGTTCTTCATCTACATAGAAATAATAAGCTTGCTAATCGTGCACATTCACCGTGATAGGATCTATGTAATTCTTGTCCGGATGCTGAATCATAGAGGACAAGGTTGCCAAAGCGTCAACGAGCTCATTTTAAGCCCTTGGGACATGTTTGAATTCCACCTTGATAAATCTCTTACACAAATCTTTCACGCAATGCAGGTGTGGAAGTATCTTCACGTTCTTAGTGGTCCATTCGCCTTGTACTTGATGAACCAATAAGTCAAAATCACCTATAACTAATAATTCTTATATATTCATATCAACGGCCATTCTGAGTCCAAGAATACAAGCTTCATATTCTGCCATATTGTTGGTGCACGGAAACCTGAGCTTTGCTGAAATTGGATAATGCTGGCCTGACTCCGAAATTAAGATTGCTCCAACGCCGACTCCTTTAGAGTTTGCAGCCCCATCAAAGAACATTCTCCACCCTAGATATTCTTCTGCGATATCTTCTCCGACAAACAACACTTCTTCATCAGGGAAATAAGTCTTAAGGGGCATGTATTCTTCATCTACGGGATTTTCAGCAAGATAATCGGCTATTGCCTGCCCTTTGACAACCTTTTGGGTAACATATACAATATCAAACTCACTCAGCAAAATTTGCCATTTGGCTAACTTCCCAGTAGGCATAGGCTTCTGAAAAATATACTTGAGTGGATCCATCCTTGAGATGAGAGAAGTAGTATATGCGGACAGTTAATGTCTCAACTTTTGTGCAACCCAAGTCAAGGCACAGCAGGTGCGTTCCAACAAAGTATATCGGGCCTCATAAGGCGTAAACTTCTTGCTCAAGTAATATATTGCTTGCTCCTTCTTTCCCGTTTCATCATGTTGTCCCAACACGCATCCAAATGCATTCGCTGACACAGACAAATACAGTAACAAGGTCTTCCGGCTTATGGAGGCACCAAAACAGGCGGGTTAGACAAATATTCTTTGATCCGCTCAAAGGCTCGTTGGCAATCTTCCGTCCATTTGGTAGCAACATCCTTCCTCAATAACTTGATTATTGGCTCACATATTACTGTCGATTGTGCTATGAACCGACTAATGTAGTTGAGACGACCGAGGAAGCTCATCACGTCCTTTCGACTCTTTGGGGCAGGCAAGTCTTGAATAGCCTTTATCTTCGAAGGATCCAATTCTATGCCCCTTCTGCTCACAATAAAACCTAACAACTTCCCAGCAGGAACACCAAATGCATACTTTGCGGGATTTAGTTTCAAATTCTGTCGCCTCAACCTGTCAAAGAACTTCTTCAAATCCGTCAAGTGATCTGAACTCTTTCGTGACTTGATGATGATATCATCCACATAGACTTCAATCTCCTTGTGGATCATGTCATGAAAAATGGTAGTCATGGCTCTCATATAGGTGGCACCTGCGTTCTTGAGCCCAAAAGGCATCACTCGATAATAGTATACTCCCCAAGGTGTGATGAATGCCGTTTTTTCAGCATCTTCTTCATCTATCAGAATTTGGTGATATCCTGCGAAGCAATCAACGAATGACTGCAACTCATGCTTCGCACAGTTATCAATAAGTATGTGAATATTTGGGAGGGGAAAATCATCTTTCAGGCTAGCCTTGTTGAGATCCCGATAATCCACGCATACCCTGACTTTGCCATCCTTCTTTGGTACAGGCACGATATTGGCTAGCCAAGTGGGGTACCTTGCAGCTCGAATGACCTTTGCATCAAATTGCTTGGAGACTTCTTCCTTGACTTTTAAACTCAAATCCGGTTTAATGTTTCTTTTTTTTTGTTTCACCGGAGGACAAGATGGATCAATAGGCAACTTATGCGAAACAATGTCTGTGCTTAGACCCCGCATATCATCATAAGACCCTGCGAACACGTCTATATATTGTCACAAAAGGTTGATCAATTATTCCCTTTATGACGGAGTTAAATGGACGCTAATCCTTGTTTCCCTCACTGTTTCTGAATCTCCCAAGTTTATGGTTCTGTTTTATTCAAATTTGGTTTTGGCTTATTCTCAAAATGTTTAAAATCCTTAGTTAACTCTTCAGGTTGCAGGTCCTCTTCATATTCTTCAGAGTCTTGTTCGGCATTTACTATGGGCTAGCTTGTTTCATTACGTGTCACATTCACAGTATCAGCAGATTTACTAGTTTGATTGCTGAAAAATAAAAGAAAATTAATTAAATAAAGACGGAATAAATGAAATAGAAATGCATAGTTTGGATTTGGCATTTAAGCTTTCACAAGTTGGAGGCAAAACACAACAAAAGCATAAACACGATTCAGGTTTCAATTTTGAATCGTGTTGTTTCATCAAATACTAATACAAATCGTCTACCAAAACTCCCGGAGAACCGGGGGCGGGGTACAAGTCCAATTGTTCAAAACATCTTCAGGCTCAACATCCCAAATGGTTGGAGTTTCAGGGAAATTGTCCAGAACCACGTTGCATTCAGCTTCCTCCTCGGCAATGAATAGATTTTTGAGTCCTTCCACGAGGTTGTCTTCAGTTGCTTCCTCTGATGCTTGGGTGACGGATTCCTTGAAAAATGACTGATTCAGGAGAGGAATAGGCTTTGGCAAGGGAATATCACCTTTTCTTTTGAGACTAGCCAGTGAGATTTCTTCAAGAGTGGGTTCATATCCAAGACCGAAAGTATCTTTCTGGCTGGGTAATTGAATCGGTTCCACTATTCCATCCAAGTTCACTCCGAGACCTCGACCCGGTTTGAAACCATTCTTCAGCATTTCCCAAGCTACCATCATAAGCACACGTGGCAATTTTACCCTTTCAGCTTGAGTAGTGCACATGGTTTCCTTGATATGGAAGACAGATCCATCTAGCCTTTCTACACTTTCAATAACAGGAATTGAGTTTTCGGGGTAGATAGGATTGTTGCCTTCTCCATGGATCACAATTTCCTGATGATTCCAGACAAATTTCAAACTTTGATGTAGGGTATAAGGGACTGCACCAGCCATATGGATCCATGGTCTTCCTATCAGCAAGTTGTAACTGGCGGATATGTCCATCACTTGAAATTCCACCGTGAACTCCACGGGTCCAATTTCCAATGCTAAGTCAATCTCTCCTACGACACCTCTTTGAGCTCCATCAAAACCTTTAACTCTCACGTGACTGTCGCGAAGTTTCCCGGTATCAATTCCTAAAGCTCGGAGAGTAGTGACAGGACATATGTTAACAGCTAAACCTCCATCAATCAACACCTTGGAAATGAATTTGTCCCTGCATTTGACTGTAATGTTCAATGCCTTGTTGTGCCCCAAACTTTCAGGCAACAACTCATCCTCATGAAAAGAGACCTTGTGGGCTTCGAGGACTTCTCCAACCATGGTCGAAAATTTCTCGCTGGAGGTCTCGGCTGGAACATAGGCTTCATTCAGTACCTTTACTAAAGCGTTCCTATGAGTTTCAGAATTTATCAATAGTGCCAATAAAGAAATTTGGGCTGGTGTTTTCTTTAATTGTTCTACAACAGAATATTCCTTAGTTGGCATTTTCCTCCAGAATTCTTCGACTTCAGCCTCGGTCACAGCCTTCTGTTGGCCATTTTGTTTACTCGGTGCTCCTCATTCTACCTCTTCGAGGGCATAACACCGCCCAGATCTTGTTAATCTAGCAGCAACAGTTTCTACAACCAATTTTCCCTTTACTTTGTTCCTTTCCTCAGACGGATAACTCCAAGGAACTGCTTTGGTGTTGAAAGAAGGTGCCTGGGCAACTAAGGCCGTGATCCTAGGCCTTGGAGTAAGCACTTCCACTTCGATTGGTGCCCTCATTTGAACTGTGATTACGGGAGCAATAAAGGCTGACGATTCAACCTTTTCCTCTTTTTTGACCGATACAATGGTCCCTTCCAAGTCACAATCTTCATCAATGGTAATCATGTTCACATTTGCATCACCATGATTGGGTAGAGGATTGTTATTTATATTTGGGGGAGCTCCTTTGAGCTGGATGACTCCTTCTTTGATTAATGTCTCGATTTTGTTTTTGAGAGTAAGGCAATTTTCAGTATCATGTCCGGTAACTCCTGAGTGATGCGCACAACGTTTAGTCCTGTCATACCATCCAGGAAGGGGATTAGGAACTCTTCCCTGAATCGGTTGGAGTATCTCTGCGGTTCTCAATCTTTCATACAATTGGGCTAAAGGTTCGGCTAACAGTGTGTAAGTTTTAGTTGGCTTTGTTTCAAAGTTTAGGAGAGGTCTGGGTACATTTTGTGGACGATTTTGTGGTTGGTATTGGGGTTGAGGCGAGTAGATTGGCTGGTATTGTGATGGGCTTTGGTGGGCAGGTGCTCGAGGTGTGTAATATGCTGGCTGGGTGTGGTAAACAGGATGGGGAGTGGGTGGAGGTTGATAATAAGGCTGAGGGGCTTGGGTGTATTGGCTGTAATATGAAGGCTGAGATGAAGGGTATTGGTAGGTTAACATCTGGTTTGGTCTACGTTCCTGGATGGTCATGACTGCGGACACTCCGTCCTTCTTCTTCTTAGCTGAATCTGATTGAATTGCCTTATTTGTTGCTTGCAAGGCTACCAGATTTGTGATTCTTCCCATGTTGATACCTTCTTCTATGAAATCTCCCATCCTAATAACTTCAGAAAACTTTTGCCCGATGACACTTATCAGTCTTTCATAGTATGTTACATCCTTTAAAGACTGTACAAAGAGCGTCGTCATCTCACTCTCTGCCATTGGGGGCTGGACGTTCGGTTCTTCGGTTCGGTTTTTTCAAACTTCGGTTCGGCTATTTCGGTTTCGGTGTATCTAATTCTTGCATACTTTGCTCGTAACTAAGTGCCTGCTGCTTCCATTTCTCTGCCTCCCTTTCTTTTTCCTCAAGTTGTGCATGGTGCTCGGCTTCAGAGACAAGATTTTTCTTACGCAGTTGCCGGAGTAAGATGTGTGCTTCTGCTTCTCCATCCTTAATTCGTCCTCTCAGGCTAATGCCGGGTTTGATCCTTCCATGTTAGCGGTCAACCGCTCCCAATAGTTGTCATCACATCCAGCTTGGTATCTGTTTGGCTCAATTGACTCTACTTTCATAGTTTCACTCGATTTCCACATGCTTATAACTTCTTTTGCAAAAGGAATTTTTCCCTCATTGTAGTCGGCTCGATAATGATCCATGTCTGCCACTAAAGGTATGTTTTTCTTTCTTCCAGATTGTCTTAAAACTCTCAGTGGGGCATAAGGTTGCAAGCCCCGAAGTCCTATCAAAACTAGAAATGGTACGATCTTCGTACGAAACACCAAATCCTCGAATGGAAACCAACCGAACATCCATTGAATTGAATCCTCGTTCAAACGGCTAAGAAGTCTTACCTACCCTTCTACATAATTTGGCTTTTCAAATGATCTATTAGTCAAAATAGCGCCTGGAACATGCCCAAGAATGTGATTTTCACCCGTCGGCTTTCGAAATGCTATACTTCTGTCGACCTTTTGAAGATGTTCCATCAACCAAATTTGTAAAAGCAAGTTGCATCCCTCAAAATGCTTGTACCCGTGCTTGCAACGTCCTAACGCTTGATATATAACTGCCACGACCATAGGGACCACAATGTAGTATTTCCCGTCAATGCCACCAAATAGAGCTTCTGTTACAGTAATGAGTCGGGTGTGAATATCTCTTGTTGTTCCTTTAGGGAACACCATAGTGCCCAAAAAACACACTGCGAAAGCAAAACATCATTTTTGTTTCCAAGAGTCATACGAGAAAAATTCATCTTGATGATTGGTGAAACTTTGTTGATAGCCAAATCTATGATACAAGTAGTCAAATGGTAACGTGGACCCTTGTAAACATTCTACGCCTTTACCCTTCCTGAATCCGAAACTATCAACAAATTCTTTTGGTAAAGGTTCCTTTGGAATAATCATGCCGCAATTTTGCCATTTTTCTTCTTATGTAATAAAGCTGCATTTTCCACAGAGCCACCTATTTCCTCTAACAATAGAGTCATTTCATTGTTGCCGAATCTAAACACGACTCTCTTCTCATCCCAAAACACAGTTGCTGCTTCGATGATATCTCTACATGGTTGAATATCCATTAAAGACGGTAAGTGTCCCAGTGCTCCACGTACCACCCGTTGTCCGTAGTCCCCCAAATCAATCCACCATGCCTTTAGTTGAGGAGGAATGCTCAAGACCATGCTAAACCTTGGGTATATATTGTGTTGACTCATGGCTACCTGCGCTCACAAATGGTTAGTTCTACCCATTACCCTTCTAAGTAGCACATGGTCCACATAATATACATGCTTATCCTTCAAACCAATGCACATAACGTGATAACCGTCGTTCGGGGTGATACACCCACTCGGACATTTGGACGAGGTTGACTAATGGACTTAATACACCTTGGGTATTAAGCCTCCTAAGTTTGTATGATGCATGTCCTTAAAGAGGGTTTTGGTTGAGCTCTATCTTAGGTTGACTAAGAGTTGGTTTCCTATGACACAAGGCTCTCCCAAGTGGACAACTTGGGAGTGGAAAGTCCGTGGCTGTCGACTGCACCGCCGATCGACTAAATCCACAAGATCGATCCAACTAGAGGGTGATTTAGTAGTGCACGGCCGCTGTGAACCGCGAAACCGCTTTAGTGTGTGAATTTGTGTGACTTTTCCAGGAGTGGAGGAAGTATGAACGGAATGACAATTTAAGGAAAGCAATAACATATTATTACATAGAAAATTTCACATAATAAAACAATCACTTAGAAGCACATGATAAAAGCAACAATAAAGGCAAAATAGAGAAAAACATCCAACAAATTAATTATTAACCTAAGTTTATTATGGTTAGAACCTAAGGTCCCCAGTGGAGTCGCCAAGCTGTTATACCCCATTTTAAACGGGTCAAATCGGAGTACAACATATTGGGGATTCCAAATTGTTTATTTTAAGGAGTCGCCACCTAATTGTTTTAACGGTGAATTAGGACACCTAATTATTAACTAAGGTAAAGCTAAACTAAACCTCCATTAATGGTCTGCTTAATTAATATGATTCTAGGTAAGGGTTCTTAATTATCCTAAAGGAAAGGGGTAAGACATCTTTTAAGATCCGTTACATACGGTTACCGACCAAACTTAGGTTAATTAATTAAGGCTAAAAGTGAAAATATAACATTTTAAATATTTAAGAAAATAGCTTGTAAGTGTTGCTAAGGTTATAAATGGAAATATAATAACACTATTTAAAATAAGACTTGTAGAAAATATAATAATTTGCATAAAAGATTTTAGTTATAAGTAAACTAAAGAAAGTGCGGGATTGTGCAACGTTTTATAAATATTTGAAATAATTCAATGGCTAGGTATTAATTGATTTTCGCGGCTTAGGAGTATAGACAAAATAAATAAATAGCTAATGTAAATTTGGAAAATAACTTTATAATCATACTCTTTTCTATGGTTAAATTAGACACTTGGCGAAAATGAAAACTTTGAAACATTGAAAACTTATTTTTTCTTTCAAAGATATACTAAAATACTTCCATTATTATATAGAAATAACGCCCGTTTTCTTTCAAATATATACTAAAATACTTCGAAAATGAATTAAAGTATTTCCGTTATTATATCGGGATAACATCCCAATTAGCCTATCCGATTAAAAGCCCTCCTAGAATCATAAAAATGAACCAAAACGTTTTTGTTGTTATACCGAAATAAAACCCAATTAACCCACTAAGTTAGGTGTTCTAAATAGTCAAATAATCACACATGAACACAAATAAATCAAGCCAAATATAAGATGTTGCTCTAAAATGTAGTAGGCTTTCTCGTTTTCTCCCCCTTTTTATATTGCTTCGGCCCTGGTTGTTTTCCGAGGGGGGAGAAAGAGAGACCCGAATAGAGATTTAATCCCGATCATCCTTGGAATTAGTTTCGGCCGAGCTTAGTGAACTAGGAAACACGAGTGGAGCAATGAAATCGTTTGATCTAGCGGCGAAATCGAGTCTCAAAATGAGACTTCTTGTAGCAACGAGAGTCTCTTATGAAGACTCCATGTGTGCTCCAAGGTGTACATGCAAAAAAGAAGATAAAGATTAGCATAAAGTTCAAGAATTTTAATAAGATAGTGTCATACAACATTCCTAAGTCGAAATAATTTATATACATATATCGAATAGATATACCACACTTAGTAGAATAATCGGGAATGAAAGAGGAAGCCCAAATACGATTATAACAAAGGCAATCAAAAGTGCAAGCCCAAACATAAAGAGGAAAGGCCTGAATCAATATTTAAAGGCACAAGCAAATGAACAGGCCCAATTAAAATGACAATGGTCACAAGGATGAAAGCAGGCCCAAAAACGTGTCAAAGCAACAAAAGAAAAACAAGTAGGCCCAAAATAAAGTAGAGCAGTTTCAATTTTCAGGATAAAATAAATGACTTATGTATACATTATGTATATTTGAATATACGTCGTATATACACATTCATAAGGATGTTTAGAAGGTTAGTATTGGAAAGCTTTTGCCCCCGTCTTCCCGATGTTGCACAAGTTCCAAGGGATTTCATGCATCCCACGCATGGCTAACACCGGCGAGGGTTCAAGCTTAATCCATAATGACCCACTAGACTTCCTTAGCAGTATGTTTTCCTTTAAATATATCAAAGGACATATGCATATACACATTTAAACAATGTAAGTATACTGTAAATAGTGGTAAGCAAACAATCATCCAGACTTAAGACATTCAGACAAATAAACATTGCAGTGATCAACACATACATATACACAAAGGTCATGAAGAAAGTTGGAATAAGGTAAGCAACTACAGGATATAGAAGCATAGTTTGTCAGCACCAAATAGCTTATATATACACGATCACAAAGAGTGCGTAAAAACAAGACACTAAACTAGCATGGTAATCAGCTATACAAACTAAGAAGCTAAACATGGTAGTAGGATAAGCTGCATTAAGCTAAAATGAAATCAAACAATTTAGACATGGTATTAGGCACACAGAACTCTACTAATCGAGTAACAGGATCCAAACTTAATCAAGAGGAATCTGAACAAGCAACTGGGAAGCAAGCATTGTGCTAAACATAACAAGGAACAAATTAAACAAAGAGATAGGAAGTTAATGCCACCCTAAACATGGGAACTGCTAAGCCAAAAAAAAAAAAGGGGGGGGGGGGGGGGGGGGGGACAGCCACACTATATCTAACATGATACTAACCCAGCCAACAAAGAAATAAGAAGTTAATACTACACTAACAAGATAACTAAGCTAAACAAACTAAACGCGATAACCAAGCTAAACAGGACATAAATACCACACTAAACACAGATAACTAAACTAAACTATACTAAACATGATAACTAAACTAAACAGAAGATAAACATTACCCTAAACCATGATAACTAAACTAGACAGGCAATAGAAAATAGACATAGCAAAACCAAATTAAGCAGATAAAGCACTAAAACACACAGAGGAATGTAAATGCAATGATATAAAAGAGAATAGAGGATTACTGATCTTCCTCGTGTGCAGTGAACAGGGTGCGGGGGTCTCGGATCTACGCTCGAACGCGAACGACGCTCGGATCTTTTCGAGTGCAACCCCCACCGAGAATGGAATTGCAATTCCTTTCAAGACTCTCAATACCCTCAAACACAACGAAAAGGAAGAGAATTTAAACTGAGAAAATCAACTAGACTCGGTAGGGACTCTACTTAAAGTGACTTAATTAAACTGGACTAAATTTGGCAAAAAGACTCGATTCCAATTTTTTGTCTCCAGAACCTCTATTCAACAGTGGGATTTTTGATTTTTTTAAGAGCAAGGGTGGCGGCTTCAATTTTCCTCCCCCTATGGATTCTCGAATGCGAATATTTATAGGATACAAGAAGGGTTTCCCAGATTCGAAGTTTTTGGGCTGGATTCGAATTATCTAGGGTTTTTGAAACGAGTAAAAATGGGATCGTTCAAATCTGAACAGATTTTCACGTGGTTTGACTTGGATATTACCTGAAAATGACTCGACCACTTATGGTTTTGAAGATTGTTGCGCGTCCTCGAGCAAAAACGGGATAACCTCTTCTGAAAATGGAGCGTGCGTTACCGTTGCGAGACAAATGCAATAACTCTTTTGCCCGAGATGATGAGGCATCGACTGAGGACGCGAAAAGCTTATGAGATTTAGCCAAAAATGGCCAAAGACAGCTGGGTTGTGTCTGGATTGAAGACGAATCAGCGTTAGGGTTCGTTTGGTTCTGTTGCGTTTGAAGAGAAAATCGTTGTTTTGGGGGAATTAAAAGGATTCTGGGCCGGGTCGGGTCAATTTGGACGGGTAGTGGGCTGGCTGTTGTTTGGACCGAGTGGGCTGAATTAACATTTTGGGCTGCTTATTATTTGGGTGCCAATGGGCTGGTCCGAAAAACATTTGTTGTTGATTGGGTTCGGCTTTGGGCTCCAAACTTAGCTGATGAAAGAACCAATTTGGGCTTCTAAATTTAAATAAAAGACCTTCTTCACTTAATTATGTATTAATGCGTGCTAAAATATTACTTACTATAAAATATATTTATTACTACTCAAATAAAATTATACGATATCGTGATAGCCGTGCGATAATATTTTAAAGTTTAATAGGAAGTAAATGCTATTGTTTAATTGCACAAAAATGACTGCGATGCGTAAGATGTTAAAAGCGATCATGGCGATTGCAATAGTAATAATAATAATAATAATAATAATAATGATGATGATGATGATAATGATAATAGTAGTAGTAATAACGGTAATAAAAAAATGATAATAGCTAATGACTATAGTAGGATAATGAGACGATGATATTAATAAAAAGCTAATAATTGTAGTAAAGTATAAGTAATTATTTCTTAAGTTGCCAAAAATATTAGAAGCGCAAATAAATATTTTGGAAGAAAGGCGGGACAAAATTAGGTGTCAATAAGTATGACTGTTAAGGTATATTTATTAAAAAGGTATAACAGAGGTCAAATATAGTTTATTTTCGATAGTAGAGGGGCAAATATGACCCTTTTCGTATAAAATATTAGAGGGCTAATAAAACATTGTGATCTAATCTTAAATTAATGTGAAAAGGGTCAAATTAAACACCCCACCCCCATTATGAGAAAAGAATCAAATTTACCCTCCGTTATACTTTCGGTTAAAAGATACCCTTACTGTTAACAAAGTGACTCAAATATATTTGCCCAATCCAAAGTGACACTGCCATTTCAGTGACATGGACACACATGACATGTCACCTCACCACCCCGACCCATTTATGCCCTCCCCTCTACTTCTTCTTCCATCACTAGCACCTCTGCTCCTTCCCCAATCAGTGCCACCATGACCACCACCATTAATCTTTATCACTACTAAAAAACTGTTGAAAAACGACTTACTAAAACCGACCTCAGTGCGGTCGGAAAAAAAAAGCGACCTCATGAGGTCGGTATAAGCATGCTTTTAATTTTATAATTTTTTTCTTTAAAAGACCGACTTCCTAAAGTCGGTAATTTAATAATAAATTCCACAAAACACATGACTAACCTCAATAGGTCGCAAAGTTGCCATGCAAAACAATACCGACTACACGAGGTCGGTAAATATTTTTAAAAAATTAAATATATATTTAATTGGGCAACCTCATGTGGTCGGAATTCATAATTAAAAAAAAATCTAAAAACAATTTTTCAATTACCGACCACACGAGGTCGGAACATTTTAATAAAAATAATTAAATTACGGTAACCGACCTCACGAGGTCGCTAAATCAAATTAATATCACATAGCTAACACCACTTTTCCCCATTTTTCATTTCCCCCTCTTTTCATTGCCTCGATTTCAGCCATCGCCGCCCATCGCCCATCGCTCATTGCCCACTGTTTTTTTCCTTTTTGGTCGGTTTTCCAACAATTTTTGTGATTTGTCACAGAATTTTTAAACATATGTCGTTTTTCTTCTCCTAAATATACAAACATCCATACATGCCCTCCTTATTTCATTACCATATAGTACCAATTATTTTTTTCCTCTCCATCTCCGTTTTTAGGGATTCAGTTCCACTACTTTGTTGAGTCAATTTGCTGATTTCGGGATCGACTTTCCATTCTTGATTCCTCAAGTAGATTAATGTGAAATTTCTATGAGATTGTTATTCAGTTCCTAGCCATTTAAGGTATTTATTCTTGACAACTTCCTTTTCTTTTAGGATTAGGTTTTAGTTCTAGGGTTAGGTTTTAACTCTGTTCTGAAGGTTAAGGTCTATTAATGACAGCCCCCCATTCCATTAACATTAGGTTTTAATTCTGTTATGAAGATTTTGATTGATTAAAATGGAAAGTTGGTAAATTTGTTAATTTCTGTGAAGGGGTAATAATTTGATGGACCATTCGATTTACTTTCCATTCTCAGATACTACGCCTGGTGGCTGCAAATTAGCATTGGTAGATTTAGCCACGTTTAATGTGCGAACTTAGCTTGTTTGGATAGTGTCGTACTACTCTATTGAACAGTTAAGGTTAGTACTTCGTACTGCTCTTTTTTATTTCTCATTGGTGGTTAGACCGACTATGTTGTATGGGGCGGAGTGTTGGCCGGTTAAGATCTCTTACGTCCAAAAGATGAAAGTTGCCGAGATGAGAATGTTGAGATGGATGTGTGGCCACACCAGGAGTGACAGGATTAGGAATGAGGATATTCGGGACAAGGTGGGAGTGGCCTCGGTGGAAGACAAGATGCGAGAAGCGAGATTGAGATGGTTTGGGCATGTGAAGAGGAGAGACACAGATGCCTCAGTGCAGAGGTGTGAGAGGTTGGCCATGGATGGTTTCAGACGAGGTAGGGGTAGGCCGAAGAAGTATTGGGGAGAGGTAATTAGACACGACATGGCGCAGTTACGGCTTACCGAGGACATGACCTTAGATAGGAGGGTTTGGAAGACCCAGATTAGGGTAGAAGGCTAGTAGATAGTCTCATTATCCTGTCTTATTAGTAGTCGCATTATCGTAGTATAATTTCTTGTGCTCTGATGTATGCTATTATCTGTTATTTCCTGTGCTTTGATTATTCTATGCTATCTGTGTCGCTTGCGTTATTTCATTTCCATATCGCTTTGAATCTCTTAGCCTTATCTGACCTCTTTTTATGCTTTTGTTTATTGAGTCGAGGGCCTTTCGGAAACAACCGTCCTACCTTGGTAGGAGTAAGGTCTGCGTACACTCTACCCTTCCCAGACCCCACGTTGTGGGATTCCACTGGGTTGTTGTTGTTGTTGCTTAATATGCTCTTTGTTCACTTTCCAATATATGGCACATCATGTTTATTTATCAAATGGTAAATTACTCGTTTCAACTCACTCAATTTTGCTCCACTTTGAACTCTTGGTTTTAGTGCTTTGTTGATGTATGCTAGCAGAGATGGTTGGGTGAAGTAGATTTTAAGCTTTCATTTGTCCGATAATTTATTGTTTTTAGAAGCAGGCTTAGGGTAGCATCCACAGAACTTAAAATAAGGATATTGTGGTAAGTTTGGTTATTTTTTGAAGTTAAAATAAATGTTTTAAATATAAAAATGTACTATATCACCCTCCACATCTTCACTTATTTATCTAAGTTTGCAGGTTAGAGAATAAACTAATTATTTTCCTTCTTGGTTTGAATATAAAAATGACTCCTTCTTGGTTTGAATGATTCCACCCATTGTTTGTGGTTTAGTTCTCTCGTTATTTATCTTTGATGCAGCACTCACCTACTTCGATCTGTGACTTGACTGACACTAAGATTAGTGATACAAGCATCTCTCCAGCTTTCACCCCATTTGGTGTTTATGTGTTCCCTTGCATAGCAAAGACCTGCAAAACAGAAAACTGAGTTAGTAAAAATTACCACCATGTTCTCTTCCAATAGGATTTAAAGCATTTAGCAGCAACCCAAAACAACAAGTATGTCACACCACTTCTACAAATTCCATTCTGTGCGATATATTTTAATGTTTAAATTAAACATTGAATTTGTGTATTAACAATTTCAAATCTTGTGTAATTTATGTAGATGGAATCTCGTAGTTGGATGTATACTAGAACAAATGACGGTAGAGGGGGGATGAGGCACGAATTTATGGACGGTGTCGTTGCCTTTGTTGAATATGCAATGACACTTGAACCTTTTATAATCGAAGGCTTGGTTAGGTGTCCTTGTGAGAAATGTGCATGTTGGAATTATGAGACACCAGAGATTGTTAGGCTTCATCTCTATACTCACGACTTTCAATTAAATTATACAATATGGACTAGTCATGGAGAAACGAACACTAGTCTGGGAGGATTTCAAAACTTTGTTGTTGGTGAAAGTAGTAGGGCAGCGGAACCTGATGTCCAAAATTATAGAATGCACGACATGATTCAGGATGCTTATGGGATGCATTCCGATTTTGAATCCGGTAACAATGTTGAACAAGATCCTAATGAGGAAGCTAGTCGTTTTTTTGAATAGTTGAAAGATGCTAGTCGGCCATTGTGTGGCGGGAGTCCCCACTCTCAGTTGTCTATTGCTGTTAGATTAATAAGTATTAAAGCAGATTGGAATGTTCCTCAAAGGGCAATGGATGCTGTGATTAGCCTTATACGTGAATTAGTTTACCCGAATCTACAGATACCTGTTAACTACTACAAGACAAAGAGATTGGTGTCAAAGTTAGGACTCTCGTCCTACAGAATTGATTGTTGTAAAAATGGATGCATGTTATACTATAAGGATGACGTCGGTCTAGAATCTTGTAAGTTTTGTGGAAAAGCTCGTTTTAAGCGAGCTCGTAGCGGGAAGAGAGTTGCTTTTAAGGCGATGCTTTGCTTACCTCTTATACCAAGGTTAAAGAGGTTGTACAGGGTTGTTTCACGGACTCGCCAACTTGGGGCAAGATGGAACCAGACCAGAAGAGACAGATCTGTTTAACCTTTAAGGTATATGAATTTATTATTTTTATTCAAATAATGGGTAAGGGTGTTTTCCTTTTGAGTTTACTGTTGCTAGATATTCTTTGATCGCTGAAGGTTTTTATGATTCATGAACGAAATATAGGCGAGTCAAGTTATTTTAGTGAGGTGCTAGCTGACAAAAGACTTTAGGGTTCATCTCAACGTTATGCTTAGTGTATTTTAATGTTTCGATTCAAGCAAAATAGCATGTCTACACTTCGTGTTTACTAAATTGCTACTCTTCAATAATTAATCAACTGAGCCTCAAACCAAAACAAGTTGATGTAGATTCAAGGAATGGAAAATAAGCAAGTATAGATAATTAAAGCTTGTTATCAACTAAGCTAATTAGAAAGGAGATTTATACCTTTAAAGACAACAATCGACAAATTTATCATTCACGATAGCTCCCTCTATGAAGGAAAAACCTTAAGTGATTCTTTGTGAACCACAGTTTCTCCACCACTTGATATGCAACGGAGATCAAGAACTTCTTCGGCTTTGTAATTTCAGCGCTTCTTGATTGTAATTCCTCTTGTTGAAAGTCCTAAGAAAAATTGGCGAATTGACTATGCTGCTGTTCTTGCAATGCCACAACCTTTGTAGAATGTGGAACTTGTTTCAAGATTCGGTCTTTACACAATGAACAAACGACACAATTTGCAGTTTCAAACAACTCTTCACATTTGCGATCATAACATTTTCTTTTATAAAACACAATGATTTAGCCATATTGTTATTTCTTTTATAAAACACAATGATTTAGCCATATTGTTATTTCTTTTATGATCGCGCGAAGCGCGGGTAGATTTACTAGTTTACTATAATATTGATTGATTCATTATTAATAAACTAATTACTATTCATTGCAGAGAAAGTGTTTCTGGCTCCCGGAACATAAAGCTCATGTCGCCCAAAACTTCGAGAAAAAAGTAGGGCAGCTGCTAAAGGGTGCATTAGGAAGGGTTCGTGAAGACCAAGCGAAGCCTGATTGGATCCGGCCGGAGGCCTATAACAAGCTATTGTAGTACTGGGCATCTGATGAATTTAAGAAACAAAGTGAAACAGGGAAGAAGGCCAGAAATTCTACGAAGGGTGGCTCCCTACACACTAGTGGGGCTAAGAGCCAAGCGGCCATGAGGAAGGAGCTGGTATTTTTCCTTTAGTCCTATTGTAGGATAATCAATTTATTTCATTTTATTTATTAATTACTCAATTATTCTTTTTGCAGGAACTCAAAGAAAAGAGGATATTGCCTCAAGATGAGGCATTTAGAATCACTCACGTGAAGAAGAAGAAAAACAGTCAAGAACCAGACAAATGGGTTGAGGAACGGGCTAAGCAGTCCTACGTAAGTTTAATTGAATTTCTTTTTCTACTATGTGTTGGTTCTGCTTGTATTAGTGACCTTGTTCAAGATATCCAAGGTGAGTTCTACCAAATTAGCTAAAAGCCAAAAGAAAAAAGAAAAACAACATGATTTCTGCTATACCAAATTAGTGACCTTGTTCAAGACCTTGTATGTATTTTGACTTGTTATCATCAAAAAATTCGAGTGAAGCGTTGTGAAGTGTTCAGCTCACAAACTTTTCAAAGATCTTGGAGACTAGAAGCTGTGCAACTTTGGGCGGAAGCTAGAACAATTTACTACTGTACTATTTCTGCTGCTGCTACTACTGTTATTGCGACCACTTGTGTAGAGTATTGTTATGATAGGAAATGGTATTTTGGCATTTTAGAGAAGAGAGTTAATGTTATGATGGAGTAAATAGAAAGCAGGCAAGACTTCCAGTTCAAAAAAATAATTAAATAGAAAGCAGGCAATACTTCTAATTCAAAAAATAAATAAATGGAAAGCAGGTAAGAGTATAGCCTTTTGGAAATAGAAGACGAAGCTGAAGGAGATACTTGCATGATAACTTCAAACTCAAACTATTAAGGGAATTTTAAAAGTATTGCTTGCCAAGTTTCCATAGATGGACGAGTCAAATCTATGTGGGGAAAGGCGCATTGAGTAGTATTTGGTGTCTCAATTTATTCCCATAAAACTATATCTTTTGGTGATTTATGAGCAACATTCAGTTAGAAATCTACCCCCTTTGCTATTTATGTGTTATAACTCATTGGTTGAGTTTCCTCAGCGCTATTCTGATGTTCTGTAGGACTCAAGGCTGATATAGTTTACAATATGATAAAAAACATTCTGTTATACAATATGATATTAATTGCTAGTTCAATTGCTAGTTCTTCTTTTTGTAACTTTTGAAAGAGGTCTTTTTCTTTGTTCGAGTTGCTACACATATCAACACCAAACGGATCAGAACGAATTTATAGGCACATTGCTTTAGCTAACTTGCATTTTCTTTAAGCAACGTCCACTAATAAATTCCTGAAGTGTAACCTGCTGCTGCCACTAAATTTCTATCCATACTAGAGTCACTGCACTTTCTATCTATTAGTACTTCCAGTAGCAATTCTCAAAAAACCAGCAAAACCAGAACTTTTGCTCTGCATCTTTCCTTGTGACTTTGCACAGTACTTAGTGAAAACCAGCAAAATTGGTCTGATGCATGTCTGAGAAAAACCAGCAACAGTACAAGTGAGTTGCTGCTATCTGCAGCAGTTGTAAGTCCTGCAATATTAAACCAGGTATCCATAAAGTTTCCAATATTACCCTTGATATATCCTGCAGTCCTGATTTCCATACCAACTGCTGTAGCAACAAAATGATGAATGACTACATTGCATTGCTATTTTTCAACTACTATAAATAGCAGCCTATTTGACAAGCAGTAATTTGCAGCATCAAACTTCTTCTCAAAAGATATGCTCTGCTACCATTCCTGCTGAGTTCAGATTTGATTTCTACCCCATCTTCTACAAGGCACAAACCATTCTCCATTTATTGTCAACCCCTCAGTAGCATGAGTATAGGATCAGTGATATAAACATCAACAAAGGTAGTACTAGTGACTTTATTTTCTCTTAGAACATCAGTTTCAAAACCTGCAAAAAGGGAAATTATGTCAGTAGAAAAAACTGCATTTAGTTTGTTGCCATGATATGAATACAATCAACGGAACCTTTGTGTGCACTGTTTGATTTGTGTGCTCTATTTGATTCTTTAGCAGTACTGTAGTTGCATTGTAGTTTTGCTTTCGACTCCATTTTCAGATTTTGAGAATAGGGTGCAAGTTCGAAATTGTACTTAGATATGCTTTGATAAAATAGTGTTATATTGGTTTTACCATTTAAACAATTGATTTTCCGTGTTCAATTTCAGATTCAATTTCAACAATCACGGGCTGAGTTATGCCGTAGTCTGCCACCTGGCACAGAGCCTACAGATGAACAGTTGAATTTATTATGGATTGCGACTGTTGGTGGCCCCACTAGGTTTGGCACAAGTTATGGAATGGAAAATAGAGCATTTCGTAAATTCCAGTCGCCCCTGCAAGGCATAGGTTCTTTTAATGATGCCGGGTCATCGGATAGAGCGAGTGTTATGGCCATGAAGCAGAAGATTCTTGAGCTATCTATGCAGTTACAGGCCTTGAAGGCTAGGGATAGGCGGAGGGACGAGTAGCTACAGGCTGCAGAGGATAGGGAGAGACGGAGGGACGAGCAATTTGCGGGTAAGAAAGCTCAATTAGACTTATTACTTTCTTCGAGGGGAATTCCCCCTTGTTCTGATGACGCTCGTAGCTCCAAGCGTCGATTTCCCCATTCTCAATCTAGGGCACGACATCGAGAGGTTGGTCAAGAACTGGGACTTGTAGATGAGCCAAGTAGTGGTGATGATGATGGGGAGCACGTGTCAAACATAGAACGACATGGTTGAATTTTATGTATCTTACGCACTTATAAATTTTTTGGTGGATTTGTAAAAATGTGAAAATGTTTGGTGGATGTTTAGTTTGATGTTGTAGACTAACTTAGTGTAGACTAGTATAAGTATAATGTTTTGTGAATGTTTGTAAAGGTTGAAGTAGTTTAATGTTTTTTGTGAATGTTGAATTACATTTTGATTCAACTTTGAAGTAGTTTCGAGTTGAATTTGATGTAGTGCGGGTTGTAGCATATTATTATATGTGCTTGTTGGCAGCTATTTGAGCTGGTTTTAGCTAAATACAGAACTGGTTTGCATTGTTGGCAGGTGGGCAGTGGCAAAAGTAGCAGAATGCTGCCAATTTTTTTTTTTTTTTTTTGCAGAAAACTGACCTCATAAGGTCGGTTATTTTAATTTCATTTTCCAGATTTTAAAGAAACCGACCTCATGTAGTCGGTTGTGTTCATATCATTTTGCACATTTTAAAGAAACCGACTACATGAGGTCGGTTGTGTTCATATCAATATCCAGATTTTAAAGAACCCGACTACATGAAGTCGGTTCATGATTGTCATTATTCATAAATTTATAGTTACCGACCTCATGTGGTCGGTAAAAGAA
Source organism: Lycium barbarum (assembly GCF_019175385.1). Taxonomy (NCBI): domain Eukaryota; kingdom Viridiplantae; phylum Streptophyta; class Magnoliopsida; order Solanales; family Solanaceae; genus Lycium; species Lycium barbarum. The sequence goes on from NC_083345.1 coordinate 107,476,359, forward strand.
AAATAAATAAATAAAATTTTCAATATACCGACCACATGAGGTCGGTAACTTGAAAAAAAAAAAACAAAAACTCATAATTTACAGACCCCATGTGTTAATATACCGACTACATGTGGTCGGTAATAGAAAAATAAATAAAGAAAATTTTCAATATACCGACCACATGAGGTCGGTAACTTGAAAAAAAAAACTCATATAATTTACAGACCCCATGTGTGCTTATACCGACCGCATGAGGTCGGTATGTTAATTTTCCTTTTTTTGGGATTAATAATGTACTGACCAGGTGTGGTCGCTTTTGTCCGACTTCATGGGGTCGCTAATTATTTGCAACCAGCCCATACCAGACCTACTTTTGTGGTCGGTTTTGAGGTCGCATTTTTTCAGAAACCGACCTTGTGTGGTCGCTTATATCAATTTTTTTTTGGTCGGTTTTCAGTAGTTTTTTAGTAGTGTATTAATCCCTTGATTCCGCAATCTGTTGTCTCATTGTACGAGAAGCTTGTCGACACAACTAATGATCTTGGGGTCTACAAGTAGCCCTGTATCCAAGAATATGGGACAACTACTTTGATATCCACGTAACAAGCGAAGTGAATTTCAAATGCAGAAAGGATTCAGTAACGCATTTCTAGGGATGAAATGTTTATAGGATGATTTCAATATTCACTAAAAGAGCAAAGCTTATAAGAAAAATGTATCTAGTCTTTTAAACAATTCGAACAGATGAATCAGTTAGTAGATTTAACCATTAAGGAAGCCTATCCTTTTTTCCTGTGCAAGTTAGTTTTAACAGCACCAAATTAGAATCTCCATGCCAGAAAAGTTGGTAAATTCGACCACGGGATTCTACCAACTCTCCTCCGGTTGGCATTGGTTCTGTAGTGCAGACTCGCCGTAAGCTCATTGAAGCCCGGAAAAAAGTTCAACATGGGGTAGTTCATATTGATGATGATGTTGAGAAGCATAAAGCCGGTGGGCCTAAAGGCCATTTACCCGATGATTCTAGTCAGGCCTCCGGAAACCTAGAGCTTCTTCCCCCGAACTCATTCGGAGAGTGCTGCTGCTCCAATTTTTCAACCCTCCAGAGGGAGTGTTGTTCCGTCTTTTAGTGCAGATGCTGGGATATCGGTCTCATCGCCTCGCCCCAAACTCCCGACCGCTAGTTTGGAATCTTCTCTTGCTCACATAGCCAATTTATTCCTTCAGGCATCCATGCTAGCCCTTTTACCAATTGCTTCGCAAGGGCCCCAGCATTTCAACTTACATTATGTTCTTTTTTTCAGGGTCATGTGGCCGCCACGTCTATTGCGTATTTGGCCAGAACCATTGCTTCTTCCTGTGGGGAAGAAAGGCTTCAATTGGATAATAAACGTCTTAGGGCTGAAGTGTAGAGACTTTAAGCCGTGGTTTGGGATTCAGACTCCCTTCAGGCCTCACTCAGAATGCTTTTGGAGGATGTGAGCAATTCCCTCAGGGATCAGCAGAATTCCTTGCAGATCTTAACTTTATCTTACGTGGGTCTTCAGAACAAGGCGGCCAAATTGGAAAATGGTTTGAAAAAAGCACACGGTCAACTTGCTAGTATTGAAGTTTCCCATGATCGTCTCCGAGCTAGATGCCAAAAGTTAAGGTTCCATCGTGACTTGGCGATTTTGAAGACCCAGAGGGATATTCTTGAAGAAGCAAGAACCAGTGACTTTGACATTCCTTCAGCTCTAGTTACTGCAGAAATCGATTTAGAAGCCGCCGAGTTAGCCATTGAAGATATCCAAGGTGCCGAAGGAAATGATCCAGGAAGCGAGGATTCTGACGGTCCACTTGCTATAGGTGATGCTCCACTTACTTAACCCCTATTAGTTCACTCCCATTTCATCTGAACACCGGTTTTCATTATCATCCTTCTCTGTTATTTAGCTTAAACCTTAGCGGACCATGAGACCCGACATGCCAGTCCCTTTCGCAGGCTCTTAACTTGTTTTTCCTAAGGTCAATTTCTTGGACCAAGGACGTATTTTTGTTTTGCTTTATCGAATGATCTCACTTTGTACTTCTTGTTTATTGAATCTTGACATCCTTTATTTTCTTCAAGAAGAACTAACATGGAATAGATTTTCCATATCGCAACTAGGCTATTTTAATGACTCAAACTCCTGAAGAATGCTAATTTTACCTTTCCTTAATGATGTTATGTGTTCGGTCATAACAAAACAATAATATTTTTCCCTTTAAATAAGGACACTCTACTTTCCGCAAATATGAAACTTTGGGCTTTTGATCTTTTATGAACAAGCCTTCAAAAGAGTATTTCAACTCTAACAAATTTGTATTTTCAGAAATGATTTTTCTGTGCAATAATGCCTTTCCATTATGGTAAAAAGTATGTGCTACAATAATTAACTTTACAAAGAGTCTATTTATTTTCTTGTCTTAATATAAAAGCGTTCATTCTTCGACCTTAATTTTGATCGATGACGAACTTTCAAAAGATTTCATACTATGTAAATATCGGGGATTTTCCATGCGACTTCAACTTTTTCTGGGTTGATTCTTCTGAACATACAATTTATCTAATTTTGTTTGGGTAGATTACTTCCGAACATATACTTTATCTAATTTTGTTCGGGTAGATTACTTCCGAACATATTTTTATAACCGGCCTCTACATTGGTCGGGCAAAATCCTTCCGACTTAATTATTTATAATAAAGGCCTTGCACTTATGCTTATGAATAAGACATCTCTAATTCATTTCGGCATTTTCGTTAGAATGGAAGCTTTACACTCAACAGTTTGTTTACTCTGGTTGCATTAAAACGCACGAGTACGTGTAATTTTGAATCGAAACATAATACTTGTGGAGATAAAGTCTATTTTTACTGACTCAGTAGTACCTACATTCAAGCACTTTCGCTGCAGTCCGGTTTCCACTATGGTAACCCCTAACTGGGGAGTCATGGCACGCATTCAGAATGTCCATTACTTCAAATTCCAGGACACACCGCCTAATGATATTGTCGGCACATGTCCGGAATAGATATGGCTCATTCCAATAATACTGACGAGAGTCCCTTAAGAATTTCTTCTTTTGATATGCTTTGATTTCATATGAAATAACACCCGTCACCAAAAAGTTGGCGATATCTGCAAATACTGTTGTTTCCAATTTGTCAATTTCTTCTCCGTCTTCTTTAGAACTCCGTTCCAGATAGTGATGGATTTCTGCTTTTCTCCCAACGGTAGGCCAACCAATGTTGCTTAGTTAGCCAACTGGTGTATATTATGAACCTGATTGACCGGGAAAATTGGGGTTTTTGAGAAATTAATGCGAAGACCAGAGACGGTCTCAAAATCATTAAGAATCATTCATAGAATCATCATTTAGTACTGCTTCTTAGTATCGCAGAAAATCAATGTATCGTCAGCAGACAGAATATGTGAGATATTTAACCTCTATAATCTGTCAGAAAGCCAGAAATTCAGTTTACTTCAGCAGCCTTGTAAAGCATTTTTACCAAGTCCTTCCATAGCCAGAATAAAATGAAAAAGGAGAGAGAGGATCTCCCTGTCTTAGTCCTCATTGTGAAGGAAAGAAACCATGTGGTGTGCCATTGATAAGAATGGAGAACTTCATAGAAGATTATACAAAACCTGATCCCATTGATCCGTGTAGGACCAAAACCCAGTTGACTCAATAGACTCAGAAGTTTCAATTTACATGGTCAAAAGCTTTTTCAATATCGAATTAACAAATTCTACCGGGCTTCCCAATTTTCAGTCTCGAGTCCAAGCATTCGTTTACAATTAGAATTGCATCTGTAATATTTCTATCACTCATAAAATCCCTCTGAGGAGTGTGTACTAGTCTGGCAATCACTCTTTTGATTCTTTCTGCAAGTGCTTTAGATAAAAATTTTAGAAGCAACCACAAAACTGGGGTATTGATATGAAGAACTTAAAATGCCATAACAAAAGTCTTTTCTTAAAGGGTAGTGGAAATTCAACAAGGAGGAAAAACGCCTTGTGGAGAAGATTGTTAATCGAAAAATTCTCTTTGTGAAATCCTTGGTTCACCAAAACATCAAATGCACCCCTTGGAACACGAGTCCGGAAACATATTCCGTCTTATGGCCATAATTCATGGAAATTTATGGTTTCTTACTTGGCAACAAGCCTGGCAACCGGTTTGCCATTACCGGTTTTAACCGGTAATCGGACCGGTTAAACCGGAATCGGTTAACCCGTTCCGGTTAATCGTGTAATGGTTTACCGGTCCGGTTTCAATATTCTGGAAACCGGAACCGGACCGGTTTAACCGGTGAAAATAAAAAATAAAAAAAACTGAAAGAGCCGTTGGGCCTTAAATGGACAGTTGGCAACGGTCCATTTGCAAAAATGGCCGTTGCCAAACGGTCAGATTTTTAATTTTTGGCCCCCAATTTTTTTTTAACACTTTAACCCATCCCCACCCCTATATAAACCCTTCTTCATTTTCATTTTAATTCACATCAATTCACTCTTCTTCATCTTTCTCTCAAATCTCAATCTCTCAATTATAGCTACTTTGCAATAATTAGCCACAAAGTCTTATTATATTTTCAACTTTCAATTATTAATTTTGCAATTATAATATTGTTGGTGGAGTTGGTGATTTTGCAACAATCCGAAGTAGCTTTGGTGGATTTGCAATTCTAGCCGCCTTCACTTTGTTGGAAATTAATCCGGCAATTTGGTACCTTCGTTCCAACTCTATCTTTATTTTTCGCAATTTAATTCTAGCAATTTATTTTTCGCAATTTAATTTACGCAATTTAATTTACGCAATTTAATTTGTTGTAATTTATTTTCTTGTGATTTATTTGATTGTGATTTAAATTAATTCTATTTAATAATGTCAAAGAGATTTAGTCGTGGTGCCGGTAGTAGTAGTCGTACTGTTAGGGGTGCGCTTAATGAGGAAACATTTGTAGAAGAAACACCTAATTTAGGTATTGATGTTGGTGGAACTAATCCACTTTTAGGTCATGAGGCAATGCAACAACATTTTACCGACACTTTTAATGAAGACTTAGATGATGATGATGAAACACAACCCCCCGAAAATCCCATAGGAGATACATGTCTTGAACAATCACATACACAAGATAAACCGCCTAGAACTCGTAAGGCAACAACTAAAGTTTGGAAATTTATGATTAAGAATAGGGAAAACCAAACAGCTACGTGTACCCTATGTGGACAAGAATTTAGTTTTAAGCAAGGAACTGGTAAGGATGGTGGAACGGGTACACTAAATGGTCATATGAGAACCAAACATATGGATATTTGGGGAGAGCAAACGGGTTCAAATGTGGGGGGGATTCAAATGACGATAGACCCACGAACCGGTAGAAATTTTAAGTATGACAAGAAAAAAGAACGCGTAGAAATAGCTAAAATGGTAGCTTATGATTGTTTACCATTTTCCTTTCCCTCGGGTTTGGGATTTGTTACTTACATTCAACGTTGTTATAACCCGTTATTTGAGGGTATTCCTAGAAGTACTTGTAGAGCCGATGTTATAGATTTGTTTAAAAAATATAGATTTTATTTGCGCCATGTATTTAATTCTTTAAATTGTAATGTTTGTCTTACCGCTGATTTGGGTCTTAGTATTAACCATTTAGATTTTTTTGCTATTACATGTCATTGGGTTGATGACAACTGGGTTATGCAAAAAAGAATTATAGCTTTTTTATACGATGAAGGAAAAGGTCGTCACGATGGAAAATTTTTAGCCGATTCAATGTCTACTATAATGAGATTTTTTAACATTTATAGAAAAACACTTTGTATTGCTTTAGATAATGCTTCTAATAATACAAAGGCAATTGGTCTTTTAAAAAGAGAAATAAACCCTCCTCTAAGAAATATTTTTCATGTAAGATGTAGTTGTCACATTTTAAATTTAATTGTTAAAGATGGTCTTATGCATTTTGATGATTCTGTTCAAAAAGTTAGAAATGCTGTTGCGTTTCTTTTTTGTAATTCTAATAGGGGAAGAATTAGAGATTTTAAGAATGCTTGTGTGGAAAATAACCTTAGACCTAGGAAAATTCAAGTAGAAATTGAGACTAGGTGGAACTACACTTACATTATGCTACAACAAACATATGAGTATAGGATTCCCATACAACAAGTTCACAACAAATATAATACTGATAGTGATGATTGGTTAAATTATTCGCATTGGGAAGATGTTAAAGAATGTGTTGACCTCTTAGAAATTTTTTATAATGCAACTCTTGCTTTTTCTAGACAATTCTATCCCACGGTAACCGGAATTTTAGCCTACTTAGCGGAAATAGCTAGAGTTTTACAAGAGTATAAATATAAACCCGATTATTAAGTGGTTATTTTTGAAATGATAATCAAATTTAAGAAGTATTTTTTTCCCATCCCAACTTTATTTATATTGGGTTCCCTTTTAAATCATTGTTTAAAAGTGTCTTATACTAAAAATTTGGTTAGTCAAATTTATACATTTTTAGAAATTGAAGAGGGAGTTCAACCATCTTTAGCTGAAGCCGATCTCGCTATTGATGATGAGTTTAGAAAAGTTTTTACTCATTATTCTAGTTTGGAAGAACGTGCTACACCTGTTGCTCCACGCCTTACTACTTCTCAGAGTAGCAAAAAGGGCTTGTCGGGTTTAAAAGTTTTACATTCACAGCCAACTTCTTCTTCTACTGCAAACTTTGATGAATATAACTTTTATTTGATGCAGCCAAATGTGGATATCAAGGAACTGGATGACTTGGACGTCTTAGCATGGTGGAAGAAGTACAAGGCAAGCTATCCGGTACTTTCAAGAATGGCTCGAGATATCCTTACGGTTCAAGTATCAACCGTGGCTTCGGAGAGCGCATTTAGCCAAGGAAGACAGCAAATTGGAGACCATAGACATTCATTATCCGGCTTTAGCTTGCAAGTACTAGTATGCATTCGAGATTGGATTAGATCGGAGAGACGCAACCAAAACTCAGAAGTGGAGCAAGGCGAAGAGGAAGAAATTGAAGATTTGATAGCTAGTGGACCGGACCAAATGAAAGACTTTGAAGATATTTCCATGACCGAATATGATGTGGGGGAAATTAACGAAATGGTTCAAAATTGGTGATTTTATTATTCTACTATTTTTGTATAACTCATGTATTATTTGCAAGTTAAAAAAAATACAACTTGCAAATAAATATTATCCAAGAATGAATAAAATATATGGCTCATTGAGCTTTCTTCTATTTACTTGTGTTTATATTTTTACTTTTATTAAGTTAGGAATATACCTAAAATATACTAAAAATATACTTATAAGTATATTAAGTTATATAGTATACTTAAACATATATAAGTATATATAGTATATATAGAAAAAATAGTATATATAGTATATAAGTATATATAGTAAATATAGTATATAAGTAAGTATATATAGTATATAGTACATATATACAAGTATATATAGTATATATAGTATATAAGTAAGTATATATAGTATATAGTACATATATACAAGTATATATAGTATATATAGTATATAAGTAAGTATATATAGTATATAGTACATATATACATATATATATGTACTATATATATTAAGTTATACACATATATAAGTATATATAGTATATAAGTATATATATTATATAAATATAAATAGTATATATATTAAGTATATATTGTATATATAGTAGATATGCATATATAGTATATATATTAAGTTATACCTATATATAGTATATAGTACATATATATACATATATATAGTATATATATTAAGTTATACATATATTTAGTATATATATTAAGTTATACATATATATAAGTATATATAGTATATATATTAAGTTATAAATATATATAAGTATATAGAGTATATAGTACATATATATAAGTATGCATAGTATATATATTAAGTTATACATATATATAAGTATATAGAGTATATAGTACATATATATAAGTACATATAGTATATATATATATTAAGTTATACATATATATAAGTATATGTAAGTTATACATATATATGTGTACGAAAAACACTATTCTGTATTGCTGACTTGCTGTTAGGCTGTTAGTCAGTAAATATTTAAACTTTAATTATAAAGTTGTATAATATAAGTAAATATACCTACAATATACAAATAAATACTATAATATATATATATATAATACAAAAAAAATATATTTTAAGCAATCCAAACCGGACCGGTTCCGGTTTGGACTTTAAAACCGGTAAACCGGAACCGGTTAAACCGAAACCGGTTAGGCGGTTCCGATTTTGGAACCGGAACCGGCCGGTTTCCTAACCGGTTCCGGTTGGAACCGGTTGACACCCTTTGGCAATGGCAGAAAAATCAGATTTTGGGAGGACGTCTGGCCACACGCCTCTCAAAGAACTTTTTCAAGACATCTGCAACAATTCCTCCCTCCATGTAATCGACAAGGTATGGACAATAACTTATATATTATTCCATTATGTAAGAAGTATATATACAAATACAATGAGCTCTAATTAAGTAAAGCTAAATAAACAAAGGATCAAAAGAAATCCTATTGTTTCCCTACGAATTCGCTACTTAAATAGCACACACAAAAAAAAGTTAAACCAAACTAGTATAAAAAAAAAAAGAACATAAGTAGTATTCACGCACAAAATTCATGCGTTAAAGGACCAAACTGCAAAGGCGCAGTTTTGGCCTTTCACGCACAAATTTTGTGCGTGAATGGGGTCATCCAATTTTGTCCGTGAATGGGGTGATCAAAAAGAATTTTGTGGGGTCATCAAAAAAGAACACGCACGAATTTTGTGCGTTAATGGTGTGGCCTTTTTTTTTTTTTGGCGTTACCTTTCCAATCACTTTTTTTTCATACTTTGGGCAAAGATTAGTCATGTTTTAAAATCCCAAAATATCAATTTTTTATATAAAACTTAATTTTTTTTTTTTGCGTACAATAATGTCGGCTCATTACATCAAGTCCACCTAAACGTTTGGATCGTCGTTTTAGGGGTTCTAAAGTGCCCCGAAGCAAGTTTTGAAACTTGTAATATTTATAGGGTTTTGATTTAAGTGTTTTATTATATTTGAATGTACAAATTTAAATATTTGATTTAATAATAATTCATCCAATACGAGAGGTCTATACTAATTAAAAAATAATTCATTCCATTTAATTACAATACTAATTCAAAGCAATACAATAATAAATTACAATAACAATACAATCTTCAAGTTCTAGAGGCTCTATTACTTCGTTGTTGATGCTCGAAGTAATAGAGCCTCTAGAACTTGAAGATTGTATTGTTACTGTAATTTATTATTGTATTGCTATTGTAATTTATTATTGTATTGCTTTGAATTAGTATTGTAATTAAATGGAATGAATTATTTTTTAATTAGTATAGACCTCTCGTATTGGATGAATTATTATTAAATCAAATATTTAAATTCGTACATTCAAATATAATAAAACACTTAAATCAAAACCCTATAAATATTACAAGTTTCAAAACTTGCTTCGGGGCACTTTAGAACCCCTAAAACGACGATCCAAACGTTTAGGTGGACTTGATGTAATGAGCCGACATTATTGTACGCAAAAAAATATATTAAGTTTTATATAAAAAATTGATATTTTGGGATTTTAAAACATGACTAATCTTTGCCCAAAGTATGAAAAAAAAGTGATTGGAAAGGTAACGCAAAAAAAAAAAAAGGGCCACACCATTAACGCACAAAATTCGTGCGTGTTCTTTTTTGATGACCCCATTCAGGGACAAAATTGGATGACCCCATTCACGCACAAAAGTTGTGCGTGAAAGGCCAAAATTGCGCCTTTGCAGTTTGGTCATTTAACGCATGAATTTTGTGCGTGAATACTACTTATGTTTTTTTTTTGTATTAATTTGGTTTAATTTTTTTTTTTTGTGTTATTTAAGTCGCGGATTCGTGTCCCTACGTATTAGCTAAGCTGTGTACACCACACCTAAGGTGTCTATGTTCATTCTGTAACACTAATAAAAATCTTATCTTTTCTTTTTGTTATGTTTATTTTAAATTCATTTGTGCAAGATTATATACTTATTCAAATACTACTGTACACATCAACAAAAAAACAGTGCAACTTTACAAAGTTCCACCAACACAGTTAACATACCTGATACCACTACTGATATTGACATCAAATATGCATGAATTTGCCCCATACGATTAAGGCAAAAAATATTGGAAATTAAACAACTTAAAAGAAGATGACGCGCGCATTAAATTACCTGTAAATTCAAATTATTGGAGCAATAAAAAACTCTCCAAATCAGCATAATCATCCTTTTTACTCTTTAATGATTGATCACCACCGCTGCAAAATGTCTCTGTACCTCACAAATAAAGATTGTCTACAAAAGCTAATTAACAAACTAAAAAGATATCACGAAAGTCCTACATATTAAACCGATAGAGCAAGTCAAGCTCGATTTCACATCTAGAAAAAGAATCTGTAAACGAGAAATGATTACATATTGCAAGAATATCTTCTATGGAAGTAAATTTCCATAGTTTAAGCTAAAGGATTACGAAAATAATTGAAAGCAAATTCACTAGGTTACAATTACGAGAAGGTCACCCAAGTATGGTTAATCATCTCCCAAAGACATCCAATTCTAGCTAAACAATTCACACTTACACGTTAAAGCAAATTTTATTCATTCTTATTTATTTATTTTTCCGGATTCGAAGCGTTCATAAAAGGCCAAAGTGTTCATTTGGAGTTTTCCTTGTTGGGAAATTCCTTCGAGCTTATACGACCCACTTATTTTATTTCATTATTACTTGATATTTACCTGATTTCATTAATTTGTTACTTTTTATTAATTCTTACTTATAATAAATCAATTTTAGTATCATTTAAACCACTAACAAATTCAACTGTACCTTTTTTTTTTGGTTAAACGCCAAATTAATCCAATTTTCTCTTACTTAAAATAGAGTTTCACTCTCTCTTAAGAAGTGTTAAAGAAATGTCATGGTTTCCTCTTTTGTTTTTGTGCAAACTGTTAACATAAGTAATATATGTTTTGCTAAGTGGTGTTGCTTATTTAACAGCATTTGACAGTTGTTATGAAAGAGAATAGTTGCAAGTTCTGAATTTTGGTGAGAGCAAAAAGGTTCCATCGTGATTTTGTTCAGGTGAATAGGGTTAATAAGGGTCAATTTCGGTTACGATTTGGGTCGGATCGGGTCTTATGACAATGTGGATTGAGAAAAAAAAAAGTTCATGTAGACTAGATTAAATGTAGGTCATATTTTGTTTGCCAAATATTAATTGAATGATTTTTGATGTTATATAGAGAAAGTTGGATGACCTTGTTGTAATAAAAAAAAATGATTTTGGGAGATTATTAACCATAATTGTGTGACCTTCTGAGTTACTAATCCTAAATTATAATTATTCAAATTACTCTAGAGTTTCACAAGTATAATAATTAAGGTGTAAAAGTTACAAAAGTTGTTACCAGTTCAAGTATAATTAGTAGTAGTATAAAGATAGGCTGATTAAATTGAAATAAAAAATTTGAGTCAAAAGAGAAATAATTGAAGATTACATTTGGATGCTTAGTCATGAATATGCCCACGTCGGCTGCCAGGTAGGAAAAAGTCACGTGAGCTTCACATAATTTTGGCGGGCATGATTACTGCTCCATTTTTCTATTTTTCTTATTTTCTTTATTTTTCTTCTAATATTAAGTAAAAGGAAATATCTCTCACGTGCTCTTCAAGTATATCTTACCATTTAACACGATGCATTACTAACATGACTGGTCCAGATTTTAATATTTGTTGCTTCTTTTATTCATTTTATGTGGTACAGATTGAATTTCTAGAGTCTAATTTTTTAAATTTTGCCCGTAAATTTTGAAATTGAAATAATATTTATAAATCTTTTAAAATAAAATTCACATAGTATTTAAAAACTACGTAAAAAATACTATAAGTCACAACAATTAACCATTCAAATATTTAAAGAGCATATGAAAAAATCACGATTAAAAAAAAAAGATCGTTTGTTTCTCAAAATTTGAAAGGTGGCACAAATTGGGACGGTACAATATATGTCACGCTCCAAGTCTGGATAAGGCGGACCGCCACCAAGGGTGCCTTACCCTGACCGACCAAACCAGCTCCACATGCACATAAGGACATGGCATAATCATGAAACATACGTGAAGATGGAACATTAGACAAAAAATTCCATGAAAAACACTTCTTTCATAAACAAAGAACTTTTAGTTTAAAAACTACAATTTGAGCAAAAACCCTAATAAAAGTAAGCCATAACATATATACATATATACATGACGTGAGCATAGGTCTATAAAACCTCTAAGACATGTCATGAACAGTAGAAGTGTCGGGGTAAGACCCCGACGACAACGTACTCAAAATAACTATGAACATAATACATGATATATGACCAATGCCCCGAATGACAAGTGGAATTCACCAATACATTTGTTAGACTGAGATTTTCAAATCACCACCTATATATCTACTAAGGTGGGACGATTACCTCAATTCATTCATTCCCTCGTAAATCACACATACACTCACACACATACATTTTCAATATGAATCCTCTTGAAAACACAAATAGTACTAAGGCAATAGAAGAAGAACAGGTGCTTGTATACGGTAAAAATCGGATATATGTTAAACCGGTAAGACTGGAGACTGAGGGAAGAAAGGGACAAGCACGTGCACGAAGACTTTCATTCTGAACCGGAGGAGTGCTTGAACCGAAGCAAAGAAAGGGCATCATTTGGTCTGGCTTCTCCATGGTCGAGTTGGCCGTGGCCGTTGGTCCGTCTGATCGTGGCCGTTGGTCCGGGTGATCCGTTACACAATAGCCACGCGTCAATATCATCCTGCTATGTTCAACTGCCAATCGTACGGGTGTCAGACCGTACGGCCAACCTAATCCATTTCAGAGTTTATTCTTTATTTTTTAGGGCCTCATGTTGTATGAAGCCCATGGGGCAATACTATAAATAGGGCTCATTGCCCTACTTTTGAGGGGTTGGCTTCCTCATACCAAGAACATTTTGCACTAGAAAATATATACAAATCTCTCTCAATATCGGATTTTGATCCGAATTCGTTGTGTTCATCTCTCAAATTTGTTCAATCTAGTAATACTCATATATTAGTAGACACATAAATCTATAGCGAATCTCTGATCATTATTGCTCTCTCCATATCATATCCATACATATCTTTTTTCCACCAAATAGATTGAGGCTTAACCACATATCCTATACCTAGTCGCAAATTTAATTGATTATCCAAATTCGGGGTAAATAGTTTAGCGCCCATTGTGGGGCTAGGATAATAGTGGTCTTTGATCTTGATCTCTATCTTATCCATCAAAATTAAAAACATCTTCTGTTCGTTTCTGAAAAAACGGACCAAATGACTAACAGTGAGCAATCTGGTCACGTCAACAAAAACGAGATCGTGGCCGAAAATAAAGGCAGCGGGCCACGAGGATTACCAAACCCCGCTGACCCTAACCCCGTTAATTCGAGGGAGGGCCTCAACCATCAAAACAGCGTGAACCAGGAGAATGCCGCCTAGCCGGCCACTGACCCTTTAAATACTCACAATTCAACTACTTTATCTCGGACACAAGGCCGGAAAGAACTGGATACCCCGAATGATAATATTGACTTACGTTTAATCTTTGAAATGTTGCCGGAACAGAGAGCGGCGATTGCCAAACAGGGAATCGAAATAACCTAGTTGCAAAACGGAAGGGATAAAACGACCTCGAAGGAGGCGAAGGGTGTTGCTGAACCCAGAAGAGATGAGGCACGGATGGTTGAGAGCAATGGGTCCGGAGCTGGTTCCTCCACCGAGGTTCTGAAAATGCTCGAAACTTTGGCAAAGCGGGTAGACTCGACCGAAAAGAGGATGGAAACATACAACTCTCGGGTGAACCAAATCCCGGGGGCTCCGTCTTTGGTGAAAGGGACGGATTCGAAGAGGTACATCCAAAGGCCTTTCCCCCGAGTGCAGCTCCGAAATTAATCCCGAAGAGGTTCAAAATGCCGGATATCCAGAAATATAACGGCACAACGGACCCACACGAACACTTGACCTCATACACCTGCGCTATAAAAGGAAATGATATGGAGGAAGATGAAATTGAATCAGTGTTATTGAAAAAGTTCGGGAAAACTCTGTCAAAAGGAGCATTGACGTGGTACGACCATCTGCCCGAGCATTCGATCACTTCTTTCGAAATGCTCGCCGCTGCCTTCATAAAAGCTCATGCCGGAACCAAAAAGGTGCAGGCCCGTGAGGTAGATATTTTCCGTATAACCCAAAGAGACGATGAGTTGCTGCGTGAATTGTCAACCGGTTCCAAATGGAACGAATGGAGCTTCCCCCGATTCCGGAGGAATGGGCTGCACAAGCTTTCACAAAGGGGCTCAATGTTCGGAGCTCAACGGCTTCGTTCAAATTAAATAAAAGCTTGCTGTAATACGAGGCTGTGACATGGGCAGATGTCCATAACCGATACGAGTCGAAGATTCGGGTGGAGGATAGCCAACTCGAGCTTCCCCCGGGGCTAATAAATATGAGCAAAGGTTTTTAAGAAACCAAGGAAAAATTATGAACTAGAGGCCAGATCGTCAAGGGAAAGGTATCAGCCTTATTTCCATTCGGAGAAGCCAAGATTTAGGTCGGAGAAATCCAAGGTTGGCCCGAGCCATTTCTCCAGTCAGGGTGATAGACGGGTCGAGCGCCGGTCGAACAGTCGAGGTCTCTTATTCAGGAGCGATGCCGGAAGGTCTGCCGGCAACAAGGATTTGCCGAAGATATCGGAGTACAACTTCAACATCAGCACCTCGGACCTCATCTCGACCATTGGCCGTACCCCGGATGTAAGATGGCCAACACCTCTAAGGTTGAATCCGGGCCAACGGGACCCGACCATGGTATGTGAATACCATGGAACCCATGGACACAGAACCGAGGATTGTCACCAGCTAAGAGAGGAGGTAGCCTGGTTACTGAAGAATGGCCATCTCTGAGAATTTCTGAGTGAACGAGCCAAAGGTCACTACAAGGAAAGGGAGACTCATAAAACGGCTGAGTCGGTAGAACCCCCGCATATAATCAACATGATAGTCAGGGGGTACCGATGCCCTACGAGGGCCGGTGATGAAACGGGCCAAGGTTTTTGATGTTCACGAGAAGCGTAGTCGGGATTATTTACTCGAGGGTTCTATCTCTTTCAGCAACGAGGATGTAGAAGGCATCATTCAACCGCATAATGATGCATTGGTAATTTCTATACTTATCTTTAAAACTCAGGTTAAACGTATTTTGATTGACCCAGGTAGCTCGACCAACATCATCGGGTGGAGAGTGGTCGAACAGTTAAGGCTACTCGATCAGATCGTACCGGTAGCCCGGGTACTCAGCGGGTTCAACATGGCGAGCGAGACCACAAAGGGGGAGATCTCATTGCTGGTGAACATCGATGGCACCATCCAGCAAACTGTGTTCTATGTAATCGAAGGGGACATGAAGTATAAAGCATTGCTGGGTAGACCTTGGATACATAGCATGAGGGCCGTGCCCTTAACATTGCATCAGCTGCTGAAATTCCCGACCCCAGAGGGGATAAAAACTATCCGAGGTGAACAACCCGCTGCAAGAGAGATGTTCGCGGTTGAGGAGGCGACACCTCAACCTAAAAAATTGGATCAAAAGGGAGAAGATTCAACCGGGGAAAAGGGCACCAAATAGCAATCAAAGCAGTCGGGGTTAGATCCGAGGTATGAAGAGGATGATTTTGGTGTACCCAGATCATTCGTCATGCCAGATAACTCGGATACAACCAAGTCAACAATAGAGGAGCTGGAGCAGATCGTCTTGTTCGAATATTTACCGGACAGAAAGGTATACCTGGGCACGGGGTTAACCTCGGAGCTCAGGAACAAGTTAATTGAATTTCTTCGAGCTAATGCCGATTGCTTTGCATGGTCCCACATAGATATGACAGGTATACAACCGGAAGTGACACCTCACAAGCTCAGTTTGGACCGGAGGTTTCCCCCGGTAAAGCAGAAGAGAAGGCCCATGGCAGAAGCAAAACACGCCTTCGTAAAAAACGAGTTAACAAAGATTTTGAACATAGGCTCTCTCCGGGAGGTAAAATACCCGGACTGGCTAGCTAACGTAGTAGTGGTGCCAAATAAAGGTAATAAATTTTGAATGTGTGTTGATTAAAAGGATCTAAACAAAGAATGCCTGAAGGATTCATTTCCGTTCCTCACATCGATAGAATGATCGATGCGACGGCCGGGCATGAGATGTTAAGTTTTCTCGATGCCTACTTCGGGTATAACTAAATTCGGATGCACCCGGAGGATCAAGAGAAAACATCCTTTATTACCCGATATAGGACTTACTGTTATAATCTCATGCCTTTTGGACTAAAAAATGCCGGTGCAACTTACCAACGCCTAGTTAATGGGATGTTCAAAGAACAAATAGGGAAAATAATAGAAGTTTATATTGACGACATGATGGTCAAGTCCCTGGAAACAGAGGACCATTTAAAACATTTGCAGGAAACCTTCGACGTACTCCGCAAGTATAACATGAAGCTCAATCTGGAAAAATATGCCTTCGGTGTCCGGTCTGGCAAATTTTTGGGTTTCATGGTGTCAAATTGGGAGATTGAAATCAACCCGAATAAGATCAAGGCCATCAAAGATATTGAGGTGGTGAATAACGTCAAGGGAGTGCAGAGGCTCATCGGAAGGATAGCGGCGCTAAGTCGTTTCATATCGAGGTCCTCGGACAAGAGTTACCGCTTCTTCTCCTTACTGAGGAAGAAGAACGACTTCATTTAGACACCGGAGTGTCAAAGAGTTTTGCAAGAATTAAAAAGATACTTGTCCAGCCTGCCGCTGTTGCACACACCTTGCTGTCTCCGAGGTGGCGGTAAGTGACGTTTTGGTCCGAGAAGAATCAGGTACACAATTCCCTATCTACTATGTAAGTAGGACTTTGGGGGATGCGGAGACCCGTTATCCCCACTTGGAAAAATTGGCATTAGCATTGGTTAGTGCTTCTAGAAAGCTCAAACCTTATTTTCAATGCCATCCGATATGTGTAGTGACTGTTTATCCCTTAAAAAACATCATGTACAAACTGGAATTATCGGGTAGACTAACCAAATGGGCCGTAGAAATTAGCGGATATGATATCAAATACAAACCTCGAACGGCTATTAAGTCCCAGATCTTGACTGATTTTGTGGCAGATTTCACCCCGACTATGGTCCCCGAGGTTGAGAAAGAACTTCTGATAACCTCAAGAAAAGCCTCCGGTATTTGGTCGCTACACACGGACGGAGCCTCGAACCTCAAAGGTTCCGGGATAGGGATCGTCCTTAGAATCCCGGCCGAGGATGCCGTTCGACAATCCATTAGAACTGTTAAATTGACTAACAATGAAGCCGAGTATGAGGCTATGATTACAGGTTTAAAATTAGCCCGGAGTATGGGGGCTGAAATAATTGAAGCCAAGTGCGATTCGCTTTTGGTCATTAACCAGGTGAATGGCGTCTTCGAGGTCAAAGATGAGCGGATGCTAAGGTATTTGGAGAAGATCCAAGTGATACTACACCGGTTTAAAGAATGGACCATGCGGCATATACCGAGGGAGCAGAACAGTGAAGCCGATGCATTGGCCAATTTGGGATCCTCGGTCGAAGGGGAAGAAGTTAACCCCAGTACTACGGTGCACTTGATGAATACGGCGATAGAGAACGGGTATGCCAAAATAAACACAATTGGTTTAACTTGGGATTAGAGCAACAAGTACGTCATTACTTAAAGGATGGAAAGCTCCCAAGTGACCCAAAAGAATCCAGATCGCTAAGGACGAAAGCTGCGCGTTTCTGCCTGGTAGATGGCCAATTATATCGACGATCTTTCTTCGGACCCCTGGCCAAGTGTTTAGGTCCTGGAGAAACGGAGTATGTTTTAAGAGAAGTCCACGAGGGGACTTGCAGCAACCATTCCAGTTCAGAAGCCTTGGTCCGAAAAATTATAAGAGCCGGTTACTACTGGAACCGGATGGAGGAGGATTCAAAAATTTTTATCCGGAAGTGTGACGGGTGTCAGAGACATGCTCCGATGATTCACCAGCCCGGGGACTTGCTGCATTCAGTGGTTTCACCTTGGCCTTTCATGAAGTGCGGAATGGACATTGTTGGTCCATTACCATGGGCACCAGGTAACGCCTGTTTTATTCTGTTTATGACTGATTATTTCTCCAAGTGGGTTGAAGCGCAGGACTTTGAAAAAATCAGAGAGAAAGAAGTCATTGACTTCATATGGGACCACATCATCTATCGTTTCGGCATCCCTGCCGAGATAACTTGTGATAATGGTCCTCAGTTCGTGGGCGGCCAAGTCAACGATTTCCTCGAATGGTTGAAGATCAAGAAAATTGTATCAACTCCATAACACCCGTGCGCGAACGGACATGTGGAATCCACGAACAAAACAATAATCCAAAATCTGAGAAAAAGACTTGAAGCATCAAAACATCATGGAGGGAAATACTACCGGAGGTATTATGGGCTTATAGAACCACATCGAAATCAAGCACGGGGGAAAATCCTTTCTCATTGGTCTGTGGGGCTGAAGCCCTTATTCCCGTAAAAGTTGGTGAACCCACTCTCCGGTTTAGCTATACCACCGAGGAGTCAAACGAGGAGGCTATGGCCGTAAAACTCGACCTCACGAATAAACTTTGCGAAAACGCATTGGTCCGTATAGCAGCCCAGAAACAGAGAATGGAAAGGTACTACAATCGGAGAGCCAATTTTAGGCATTTCCAAGTTGGGGACTTGGTACTTCGGAAAGTTACCTTGAACACCAAGAATCTCAACGAAGGAAAACTGGGTCCGAACCGGGAAATACCGTATAAGATAACCGGGATAACGGGAAAAGGATCGTACCAGTTAAAATCCATGGACGGGCAACAGTTGCGCAATAACTGGAATGTGGCTCATCTGAAAAGATACTACTGCTAAGGTATGGACTCCCCGTGTTTTTTTGTTAACCTTTCTTTTTTGCAGGAAGTCCAGTACCGGATAAAGTTAGAATCTAGGCCTGAAAACATGTGTTGCACTCTTTTCGTTAGTACGTTTTTGTCCCAAAATGGATTTTCAGACAAGGTTTTTAATGAGGCAACAAGTACAACGTGTTACTCGACGAAGACAAGGACAAACGCCCGGAAACTCGGGGTCACACCCTACGAGTGGGGACTTAATAGAACTCACCCGACCTTGCAACTCGGATAAGCGCTAGGGAACTATCACGCCCATATCGAAGTTTACCCCGGTCAACGGAAAATGGAGAAGCTCAACAAATCAAAACCAGACCTTTTATATTAGGTTTCGATTTAAGGACCAAACAATCAGAATGAATCGTGTCCACGCAATATTTGCTATGGCAAAACAAAGAACCGGACCTTCTACACTAGGTTCCGATGTAAGGACCAAATGATCAGAATGAATCGTGTCCATTTAAGTATTTGCTACGGCAAAGGCAGGAGGAAAATATTCATTCTCATGTATATAAATACTTGTAATACAAAAATTATCGAAAGTTTGGATAACGATATCTCGGGTGTCTTCCTGTTAAAACACTTTACCCCGATGATGATCGCCGTATTTTGACATTACTTCATTCATATACCCTATTCCAAGCACTACGGTCGAAATTCGACAAAGGCAACGAGGTCATAGTGAACTGAGCCAAAATCATTAATCCCACAAACGGGGACTCTTACATTAAAATTTAGCTAAGGCTGAGATTCAGGTGTCCGAAAAATACCGGCCCTAAAAAATAGTCGAAAAATACCGGCCCTAAAAATGCCCGTCGTGATTCGGACACGTCTGAATTCACAAAAGCATAAGATAAGTCCCACAGGCAAAAATTCCATAACATTCCCAGACAAAATGTATCGGATGAATAGAAAAGCCGATATTCAGGCACGGCTAGAAATAATGACTCTTAAAACGGACCGACAATTCCGGCGGAAGTCATAACGAACATTCAAACAAAGTAATGAAAAATGCATGTTCTATGTATACAAAAGATTTTACATTAGAGACTCCTACAAAGGAAAAAAAAAGGCTAAGTACAGGCCCTAATCTATCCGGAATGGCTGGAGCCGGAGTGTTCGGACACTGTCCGCTTGGAGTCGTTGGAGTCAGCCTCGAGGGCACCCTTAGCCTCTTTCTCGACTCTTTTTTCCTTGAGAATCAGGGCCGAAAGATCCGTAAAGCCATGCTCAGCTTGCTCAAGGGTGATCCTCCAAGACTTCCATTTTTCATACTCAGCAGGAATAGTAGCATGAGCCTAGGCGACCTCTACGCTCTTCAGAGCTTCTTCCAAATCGGCCTCAGCCTGGGCTAACTTTTCCGCCAGAACATCCCGAGCCTCTCCGAGGACATTTTACATTTGAGTGGCCGACTCGAGATTGGCCTTGAGAGTGTTATTAGCATCAACCGTCTCTTCAAGCTCGATTTTTAGATCATCACACATCTGGGCCCTCTTCTCCGCTTTCTCCTCAAACATCCTCATACGCTCTTTATACCGGGTACTTTCAGATTCGAGCAGCCGATGCCTCTTGGCCATGCTCGTAGCTTCGGACTTGACAGAGTCCAGCTCCTCCCGGAGTTGAGAGATGGCGGTTTCGAGCTCACCAAGCTTTGAAGAAAGACGAGTGTTATCTCGGCTAAGGCTGATCTTGTCCTCTTCGAGACTCCGGTTATATTCGACCATCTCGGCCAGCTCACCCTTTAATTAACGATTTTCAGCCTTTGTTGCGTCGAGCTCGGGTCGGAGGTTGGAAAGAGTAACTGCTTGGTTCAACTCATCCTCCTTCACTCGCAGGAGGGGCAAAAATTTCTCCGTCTCTCAGCTTTGAGCATCCAGCTGGCCCGTGAGATCATCTACCTCTTGTTGGGCACGGACGAAAGCCTCGTTGATGAGCACCACGCTCTCCAAATGAAGGAAGTTAAAAACTTGAACAAACGAGACTAAAATTCTCAGTGAAATTATGCAATGATGGCTGGTAAACTTACCAGGTTTCCCGCGTGCATACCCTCGTTAATGAGGCACTGTCAAGGGACCCCATTCATCTTTTGCTTGTTCGAGTCCGAGACAAGGGGCCTCAGATAGCTTGACACACCCACCGGGCGAGAAATAAAGCTGCAATCCTCGGGAATGGTGATCGTAGCTGATCTTGTCCTCATCAGTTCCACACTTGGGGCCGGAAAGGTGCGCACCAAGCTGTCCCTGGCACCAGACTCGGTGGTCCGACTAGCCGCCCTCATGGACCGAGGGATCGGGAGATGTCCGAATCTAGCAACTTTGCCGGTGGCGGGAGGAGTTCCCGAGAACATGTCATCAAACTCATCCGGTCTTGAGGACGGAGTTGGAGAAATCGGATGGACTTCAGCAGCTTCGGCAAAGGCAGGGATCTCCGAAGTTGCGGTAGTCTCGTAGTGGGGCAGCAGATCAACATCCGTGGGGGCTTCGATCTCGGGGACCGGCTCAGTCCTTTGACCGGCTCCGGTAGCAGGTGCCTCCCCGGATCTTCTTGTCCTTTGCAGAGGGATTTCTTCGGAAGAACCATCACCTGAAATATCAATGAATTCAATCGACCTTAAAGGAGCCGGGTAATGAATTTTTCCCCACCTGTGCATAATGCAGGAGCCGAAGGTCCTTCCCCGACTGAAAGAAGTGGTGACACGGTGATATCCTCCTCCGGAATAGGAGCCCCAGAAGGGGCTTCGCTGATCCTCCGAATGAGGAGCTCGGGCTTTGCTTCGTCCCTTAAAGTCCTAACGACGCTCCTTGCCCTTTCTTCGGTTTCTGCCCTTTGTCCGAGGGCCTTTTTCTCTTGGCGGCGGCAGCAAGGATACGAGAGGCACCTGCTGAATCGAATTCGGGTGCCGATGTTGCTGGTTCTACTGCTGACTCTGGCCTTGGATCCACCGAGCCCTTAGGTAAACCTGAAAATCGAAGATGTTACAGAAGGGTAGAAGATGCAATGAATATGGATACAAGTCGAGTATTACCGTGGATCTGGGAGACCCATCGGCCACGTGACAGGTGTCCCCACGTTCGATCGTCGTGGGCATGTTGGCTGAGGAGAGCAGTAACCCATTCGTTAAGATCCCGGACGACCGAAGGAATCCAGCCCACGGCTAACATAAATAAGAAGAGTAGTGAGAAGGTGGATGAACTAAAGTTCGACAAAATACACAAGCAATTATTAAAAGAGTGCAGACTTATGATTATTATTCCATCTTTTCGGAAAAGGCATGTAGTTGTCCGGGATAATATCCGAGGTCCGCACCCGGACATATCGCTCCAACCAGCCCCTGTCTCTATCTTCGTCCATTTTTGA
This sequence comes from Lycium barbarum, assembly GCF_019175385.1. NCBI lineage: Eukaryota > Viridiplantae > Streptophyta > Magnoliopsida > Solanales > Solanaceae > Lycium > Lycium barbarum. The sequence goes on from NC_083345.1 coordinate 107,498,914, forward strand.
GAAAAATGAATTCCGGCTACGCTTTGCGAGTTTTATTACGCCACCCCGGAACAACCTCGGGGAATATAAGCGTATCAAGTGGGCCAGCGTGAACTCCTTCCCGGTATTATTGGTCAATAGCCGGAGACAGGCCACGACCCTCCAAACAATCAGACCAATCTGTGCCAAGGTTACGTTATAGGTTCGGCACATGTCTAAGATGACCGGTCAAAAAGGAATTTGCGAGTAACGAGTTAACGAGGATTTAACAATACTTTGGAGAAGAGTTATAACATCCCTTAGATTATTAATGAGGTGATAAAAAAGTGCTAAGTAGGTTCCATAGGAATTCGAGATCAAACGAGTCAACGAAAACAAACCTCGAAAAACTGGGGATTATATGGCCAAACATACTGGCCGTATAAAGCATACGGACTGAATGTTGGATCGTACAATCAGCCCAGATTGTCACCCTCCACTGGACCAAATCTACGGCCAGACATACGGTTAGTATAATTTATACGGACCATATGTTGGTCCGTAGAATTGGTCGGGAACAGATTTGATGTATTTAATGAGGGATCCAAGTTTCATTTCATTTCATTCCCTATAACACCCCTTCTCTCCAAAACATCTCTCTACATTTCTTTCACAAGAATTCAAGGAATATTGGTGATCAACAACAATAAACTAAGTGAATCAAGTGTAAGAAACCCATTAAAGATCATCCAAGTCAAGAAATCTCATTGGAGATGAACTAGGGTTTTGGCTCAAGTGAAGTATTTCCACCCGAGGATTGTTCGTACAACATCTAAGGTAAGATTTATGATATATCCGTGTTGTTTAAGGTATTTGAAAGTTGAAACACTTGGATTATAGAAGGATATAGAAAATGGGTCTTGAATGTGGAATAATGCCATTTTGAGTAATAGCTTGAATTGAGTCATGATTCTTGATGTGTTGTGATATGGATATATTATAAATGATGTTAAGAACATGGGATAGGCAATGTATATGAATGAACGTAGTTGTGTGTTATGACTATGGATATGAGTGATTGGAAGTGAATTGAGGAATATAGATAATGTGGATGAATAAGGACTATTGTTATGATATTGTGAATGTATTATTGACGTTTGGGAGTTGATTTACGATATGGAGGAATGTCATATAAATAAAGGAGATACTGTCCAATTTTCTCTAGCTTTAGTCATATATGCTAGCTATCGATTTTCTAATGATAGTATAACTTTAATGAAGGTAGAAACGTGAGCGTGGAAGGAGAACGTGCAAGTGGTAAAATAGTTGAACGGAAAGGTATGCAAGTCTAACTTTCAAAAGACATGGATCTTTGGCCAATCATCTAAAACTTCTATAAGTCTATGATGTCCTTCAGATGGTTCTATCTTCAGAGCTATTAAGCTCACGATTCTCGATATGTTACGATTGTACTAAGTTCCTCTTATGACGAGTAAGCTTATAAAGATAGATGTAATGAATGACGATAATAGTGATAGTGATATTGATGACGACTATAATGGTAAGGACGATGATGATAACGATGATAATAGTAATGATGCTAAAGATGCTTATGAGCTATTTTGTATATGTACCTATGTATGACTATTATGGAACCCCGAGCTTATAAGGCCGGGTAGAATGTATATATATATATATATTTATGTAATGCGCGCGCACCTCTGCAGTTAGGTACGGATAACCCTGAAGCCTTGGTAGGGCCAGGTATGTGTAACCTTGAGCCTTGGTTGGACAAGTATGTATGGTAACCGAGCCTAGCCATGACTGGGTACGTGAAACACCAAACCTTCGCGGTCGGGCATGCTATGTAAACGCTATGTAGATGATATGGTTATGTATATGATATAGACATGAGTATGAATACGAATATGATACGAATACGAATAAGACTACGTATATGAATACAATTATGGACGCAAGGTAAATGAATACGGATATGGATATATGTACACGAATACGCATTAGAAATGGAAAGTCCCCATGGGAAGCAAGTAAGTGCTTATGAAGATGATTCTACTACCTCCCATCTTATGCTATTTCTCATGTTGCTTATTATGCTCCTATATTGATATTGATCATGCTTTACATACTCAGTACATTCTTCGTACTGACGTCCTTTTATTTGTGGACGCTGCGTCATGCCCGCAGGTGCCCAGGGAGACAGACTTGATCCATAGCTACATTTTCCAGGGACTAAATAGTGGAGCTCCAATTCATTCAGAGCTATAGCTTTTGGTATTGATTCTTTTGTGTACATAATTATGGGCATAGCAGGGTCCTGTCCCGCTTATATGATATGACATACTCTCCTTAGAGGCTCGTAGACATGTGTATATAGTTAGATGTGTTTGGCCTTGTCGGCCCATATTTTGGATATCATTTTGTTAGCCTCATTGGCTTATGTACATTGACATGGGCATAGATGCCAATGATGATATAAAGGTATTGTTGTCCAAAGAGACTATTATGATTGATAAATAGGAGTGTATGATTTAATATGTGGCCCACCTAGATGTAAATATAAAGGTACGCTAAGAGGTGCCCGGGTGGGCTAGCACCGGGTGCCCGTCGCGGCCCTTCGATTGGGTCGTGACACTAGGTTATCTTCTATAGTCAAAAATCCTCCTATTCATTTGGCATATTACATATGCAATTATATTTATTTAACTGACATAACTAACACTTGTTTTGTAGCTCTCTTAAACCAACCAGCCTTGCCTTTTCTGCTTTATCTAACTCAAACCAATCTTTTCTTAACATCATTGCACACATCATTGAACCTATTACATTTTCCTAAGCTTCACTACACCCTTGTTGGCAACAAGAAATGGCACAAGAATTTGCAGCATTACAGGCTAACCATACTTGGGATTTGGTTCCTCTCCTACCTGGTCATAAAGCGCTACCCTCCAATTGGGTTTACAAAGTAAAATATAAGGTAGATGGTTCCTTAGAAAGATACAAGGCTTGTTTGGTTATTAGAGGAGACATACAAAGACAGGGGATTAACTATACAAAAACCTATTCACTTGTGGTCAAGATGACCACTGTTAGGTGCTTCATTGCAGTTGCTATCAAAAAAGGATGGGATCTCTTTCAGTTGGTTGTAAATAATGCCTTTTTACATGGAAATTTATAGGAGGAAGTATGTATGAGAATACCAGCTGGTGTACCAGTTTCAAATTCTAAGCTAGTTTGCAAATTAAACAAATCTCTATATGGACTTCAACAAGCCTCTCATCAATGGTATGCCAGGCTCACTTCTGCCCTTCAGTTCAAGGGTTATTCTCATTCCTTAAAGTGAGGGGTAACTATACCAGCACAATTCGCAGACAGGGTAGCATCAGAATTTGCATCACTTGGCTCACCATATTTGAATTGTTGAAGAAGGTTTGCCAATTGGTCTTGCTGCTTAGTAGTTATCTGCTTTCCAAATGATGAAAAATCTCCATCATAGACTGGATGGTTGTTGTTTTGTTCTGAATGAACCGCTGGGGTATGCTATTAGCAGGATACTTGTTTTTCTTGTTTCTAGTGAGCTTAAAATCAGGTGGAAAACGAATTAGTCTATATTATTTGTTAGTATTGTGATTATTCATCTTGCTATGAGTATAGAAAAGTCCTGAGTTTTGTTTGTCAAAATTTCCTTTGTATTTTCCTTCATTCCCTGCATATTTCTGCTGGTAGTTATTATTTTGTTGATAGTTGTTACTACTTCTGACTGTTGTTGTTGTGCCTCTGATTTGAAACCATGAAATCAGCCTGAGAGGGGTGTGCTTCCGTGTGCACCTCTCTTTATTTCTTATCTTGAATGAGAAGTGAATAAGCAGAACTCACTTTGGGTAAGGGATCCATCATCAAGATAGTGCTCTTAACACTGGAATATCTGCTGTTTAGTCCCATAAGAAACTGAATCAGCCTTCTATCTTGATGAGCTTTGATAGTTTTCACCTTACCACCACAAACACACTTACAAGTACAATGATCAAAAGTAATCAAAGCATCAGGGTCATTCCAAATTTTCTTAATCTTAGTGAAATAACTTGCAATGTCTGAGTTACCTTGAACTGCATCTGAGAGTTCCTTTTGGAGTTGATAAAGCTGAGCTCCATTACATTGACCAAACCTCGTTGCTATTCTTTCCAGATTTCCTTTGCAGCCTTCGAATAAAGGACAAATTCAACAATGTCCTTTGAAGGAGAGTTGAGAATCTAGGATATGATCATGCCATTCCACCTGGTCTAAGATTTGTGATCAACAGATGAAGGATCTGGCATCTCAAATGTGCCATCAATCATTCATAGCTTATTTTGGATGAACGAGCAATGACAAAAGCCCTACTCCAACCTGCATAATCCTTTCCATCAAATAGAGTGTTGACAAGCAACATCCCTGGTGAATCAGGTGGGTGAAATAGAAAGGACTTAAATGGTCATTAACTGTGTTGGTTTGAGTGGGTTTGATATGAGCATTAGTTTGGGATGATTCAGTGTTGTCTGATTTCACCATTGTAGTGAGAATTCAAAAGTGATCAAGAGCAAAAAATAGGTCTTAAAGAAGAGTATCGACTGCTCTGATACCATATAGGAAAATAAAGACAATTGGAGAAATTTTCTGTGTCCATTTCATTGTAAGACTATGCCTATATATACAAGAATAGTGAATCCAAAATAAACAAATAACGAAATAATCCTATACACTTGTCTATTTTCTATTTGTTCTTCTATAACAAACTATCTTTTGTAATGTACTACCTAGGATAGAATATTCCCATCACTATCTAAATGTGCTTGGTCATCAAGAAAGTTTTAAGAGTGTTGCTCAATTAATTTTGTCAACTTTGGATGATTGAGATTGAAATCTATGTAATTAGGCCACAACTTTTCTCTCTTATTGCATCTGATTTATCTAATTGGACTATGTCCTTCTTTGGGCCACCCTGTACAAACATTTTGGGCCTCATCTGTGTGTTCAATTCTTTGTAGTGTAAGACCCAATATTCTAATCTCTTTCAATCGATACATACGAGGACATAGTCTTCTTCTTCTTCTTCTTCTTCTTCATTTCATCAAAATCAAAATGTTGGTCTTCTTTGTCTTTGTGAGCTTTGTGAGGAATATGAGTGTAAACAATATGTCTAGGAACCATAAGCCCGACCTTCAACTTGAAAACGGAAGGATTACAAATACTGGTGGATATGTCCGGTTTGGACAGGTCAATGGGAGTTTAAGCATGGCAAGAGCAATCGGTATTCGAAAATATTGCATTTTCTCAAATATACTAGTATAAAAGTATGGCCAGTTTTCCTTTTCCCTTTGTGCTATTACAGGTCTGATCAATTTAATAATTTCAGGAGACATGGAGCTAAAACAAGAACAAATGATTGCCTGCTGAAAAACAAAGAGTGACTGCTAATCCTGATATCCCCACTGTAAGTAAATTCAATGACCTATGATTCCTTTTGAATCCGTAGAAACATGCAACGTGTGGAGTAATATTATCTACAGTATATTTGTGTGTACAGTGAGGTGAAGGTAGTTTTTAAAAGAATGTCTTCTTTTGGAGCATTATTGCTTTTCTTTAATTATTAACCGATCAAAATGGAGATTTTCATGAGTGTTTCTTTCTAACTGAAGACACGACTTGTGCATTTAGCAATTGTCTTTCGAATTTTTTTCTCAAACTAGGTTGAGCTTTCCAATGATGATTATTTCCTTGGTCTCGCTTCTGATGGCATATGGTAAGAATATTGTATCATTTTAATCTTATCTTCCCAGCTTTGTCACTGAATTTGAATCAATATTCAATGATTTTTACGGGAATATCAGCTTATGTTTCTTCAAGAGTCGTTAGATTGCTGGACTTAAGAGTACTTGAATTTGCATACTGTTTGCTGGCAGGTTGACAAAATCCACATGGAAAAAATTTGGTATTGATTTTTGTGGTTCTTTTCGGAAGAATGGTTGCTCTGCACATTTTTTCCATACCAATGCAACTTATAGCAAAAAAAAGGAAGAAATGATGGAGTCAATCGGATAGAGGTCGAATTTGCATCTTTTTAGTGTAGTTAGGAATTCTCCGCGACATGGTTATTTTCTTGTACCTAGTACTTCAGTTTACATTAGATGTGAGTACATTTCCAGAGGTCTGGAAGTTGATGGCTATGGAATAATATTGAAAGGGTGTTTTGGATTGAATTGGGTCTACTTTGCTTAATTGAATGCCAATAATCTTGAAATTATAAAAATTAGGTGAAGTTTGAGTAACCTAACCCTCGTAGGAATTGAAACCATGAAAAGTGTAGGTGTGAGGTGTTTGAATGGAAATCGAAGCAAAAATTGTGTAGAGAAAGCTAACTGTGATCGACTAAGAAAAATAACCTAAGATATGGACCGTATTTCCTTATACGGACCGTATCCTGGGTCGTAAGTTGTTGGGTTAAAATAAAGGAGTCACTGCCTTGGAGATATATGCTTCAATACGGATCATATAAAATTATACGGCCCGTATCTCTGAACGTATTTCCAAGGTAGAAACTTGAGATGTTTCTGCCTTAGACATATATGCTTAAATACGGTCCGTATTTATTTATACGGACTGTATCTATGATCGTATGTCTGAAATGGAAACAGTAGGACCAACTTATACGGACAATATAATTTTATACAGCCCGTATTGTTCTTTATGACCACGAAAAAAAAAAGATTTTTTCTTTCTTTTATGATTGATTCTTCATGGCCCTGTTCCTAATGATACTTCTCTTACAGGTATGACTGCAAAGCATTCAGTAAAGAGGGTAACAAGGCCAAGAGGCCTAGGCCGAGGTCGTGACCGAGCGGATGTCACATATGCCCTACATAATCCCCCTTCCTAATCTGAAGAGGAGGAGGAGGTCATGCCTCAGAAGAAGATCTGGGAGGGGTGCGGGGACACAACATCCCAACCCCAAACCATGACACCGTCAGCTTCTAACTCTTCCTAGTATGAAGAGGAGGAGGAAGGATCCTCACCATCTGCTTCGGGAGAGGCGAAAATCGAGGGTGCTGAACAAGGAAGTGGAGCAAAAATCGAGGGAACTGAACGAGTGAGTTTTATATTATTTGGTGTTACCTATGTGGTCCGAAGGGACATTGTTCCGAACGTGACACTGTAAATATTTGAGAATAGGATTGTATTGGTAGTTGATTGCGGATGTTGTTATGTTTATTCGCCCTCATGATTATTGTTGAATTTGACATTCATGTATGCATTCCATCCTACATTTCTCATGATACTGTGATGTGGTCCCAATGGACAAAGTGAAGGAGGAAAGTCATCTCTAGGCTGTGTGCGGAGTGACTATGGACACACTTGATATAGTAGCCATCTCTGGGCTATGTGCAGAATGGCTAGTGATATGGAACCATCTCTGGGTTGTGTGCGGAGTGGTTGGTATTGTAGAGTCTATCTCTGGGCTGTGTGCGGAATGACTGGTACACGGACTTCGCGAGTCCTCCATGGGTCATGACTATCGAGATGTGGAGGTTTTCCTCCGTAGCGTATGTGTACGATATGAGACAGTTGGCCAGTTCATTGCATCGCACACGCATTCATATTACATCTACTCATATCTCTGATTCTGTTTGTTGTATTTATTATAATGCCTGGTGTGTCTCAGCATGGATTCCTTGGTTGATTATTGATTTGAGTTGTCGTGTGCCTGGTTAATACATACTTGGGGACTTTATGAATTCAAGGATTAGAGACTTCCCCCTAGGCTATGACTTGATGTTACGGAGATCTATTGTGGTTCCTATTACCGTGAGATCGGTTGTATGTGCTTAATAACCATATTTGATTGCTTACTTGCCTATTTGTTGATTTTTTTTTTAATATATGTTAGCTAATTGTTGTCGGCCTATGATGCCTACCAGTACGTGTTGTTTGTACTGATGCTACCTTGCTAAATTCTTTTCTGAGCACAGAGTTTGTTACAGATTTCACTTCAGGACCTCGTGGGTGAGTTCCCAAGGCAGTCAGTTGGAGTTTCTAGGGTGAGCCATGTTCTGGTCCGCTTCCCGAGGATTCTTCTATCCTATTGTCATTATTTCATATCTTGAGACAGACTTGTATAGTTCAGACTTTTATTAGTAGCTTTTGTACAATTCAGACCAAATTGCTTGGGTAGTTGTGGTATTTCGCATTACTATCTATCTATGATTTTAGACTTCAATTGCTCTTATTTATTATTTATATTGTTGGATGAATCTTTAAGGGACGTGTTTGCCTACTAGGTGGAAAAAAGGGTAGGTGCTTGCACGACCAGTGATTTGGGTCGTGACACTAGTACCAGCAAAAATATGATTTTTCATCAATTTAGTCCGAAAACTCGAGACTCATTTGGAACCTCCCAGATACAAACCAAGTACGCAAATCACTCCTAAACACGCTACAAACTCACTCGCTCACTCGGAATTTCCAAAAGAGGTCATTTGACTAGGGGGGGGGGGGGGGGGGGGGGTCAACTCCAAAACTCATGAAACCAACTTTCCAACCCAATGACCAAAATGCCCTCGAACCCCTCGAGAACTGAATCAACTACTCAATCAAGTCATAATCGACTTTTCGGACCTAATGGAATCGACGAAACTTCCAAAAAGACTCATTTACCCCTGATGTTGACTTTGGCCAACCAAACACTTATAAACTTCAAAAGATTATATTTTCTCACTCAAATCACATCTAAATGCCTCGGGAATCACGCCACCCATCCTCATAAGTCATATTCAGACCAGTTCTTAGGGATTGTATAAGTATTATATTCCGCACTTATCTATATTTACGTTTTAGACTTACATTTCTATTGTTCTATTTACTTTATCTTGATTTGAGTTTATGGTTAGGGGACGGGTTCGCCTACCAGGTGGGAAAAGAGTAGGTGCCCGCACGACCAGTGACTTGGGTCTTGACATTGTAGAAGCTCTTGTACAAGTTAAGACCAGATTTTGAGAATTTTAATGATAAATGTATCTTTTCTGCATTTAATTGTGTTTTACATATTGAATTTCTGCACTTGATTTCTTAAAAGAAGTCAATGATTTTTGGAATGGTTTGCCTACCAGGGGGATAGTGTAGGTGCCATCATGACCAGTGATTTGGGTCTTGATAATTTCTTAAAATATATTACTATCATATTATGCAATTTACCACCCTAAAAGAAAATAATCAATAAACTTTATTTGTATTAATTAAAATATCACTCCTTCATGAATAAAAACAGAATTACTTTCAAGTAGCGAAATAATAAAATATGATAATTTTGAGACATAGGACAAAAACATAAAGACCAATGACAAGTGAAGATGTAAAATTCGGTTATGCATTTTTAAAAGAAATGTTAAGTGATATTCACCCTCACAGTGTTCTCAAATAATAAATGTGCAATACTACGACTTATTATTTGAATTATTCTCAATCTTCTTAATTCTATACATGAAACTATTACGCATCATTCATTTATAAAAGAATTACGAGGGTCCATAGTGTTACCTAAGGAATTTGACACATAATTTGTGTAAGAACTATTAGGCGAGCCCCGAGCGTTGAGCGTTAAGTGTACAAGGGGTTGGGTTGTCACAAACAGTAAGGAAGAATGAAATTAAAATTTGCTAATTTTTTATGCCGAATTACCTTGAATAAGCGAGTGACAAGAAATAAACGAAATAGTCAATAAGCACTATCGAGTCATGTTTATTTGTAAAAGCGTACATATTCAAACTCAAACTGCGAAAGACATTTTATTCAAACTCCTGTAACTTGTATCTTTTGAAAATGTTAGTTTCTACTACTTATTTATAATCAATATTAAAGGATCTTCTTCATTCTTTAATCAGTATTCCAGCATCTGAACAATACTACTTTGTCCGTCTCAATTTATGTGATATAATTTGAATTAACATAAAGTTTAACAAAGAAAGAAAGACTTTTTAACATATCAATGACGTATGTAGACAAAACTATGTTTTTATATCAGCTTAATCATGATTATGAAAAGTCTGCTAGCGATCATAAAAATTCACCGGTAGATGTAATGAACTTTTAGCTCCGAAAAAATTACTAATTTCAAACTCCCTAATAAGTCAAAGTCGATCAATTTCTTCATGTGCTTTGCACTGGGATGAAGCATTTAGCTAGACTCTATATTTGAGAACTTTATATAAATCATTTCATTAAAAATAAAAAGAGAAATTTTAAGTTAAATTATTTTTAAATATAAAATTGTATCATTTTGTTTTGGATAAACTAAAAAAGAAAGGGTATAACATAAATTGAGACAGAGGGAGTACATTTTAAGTTCAAATAAACTAAATTTTTAAGAAAATAAATAATATTATGGCCAGTAAGCATCACGTAAAAAGAGCCACTGTAGGTATATATAAAATAATACAGTATTAAAAAAAAAAAAAGGAGGGAAAATTTGATGGGCTGGATGCTCCAGTTAGCGTTTCTATTTTATCTTTGTGTACATCGTTCATCCTTCAAATATAATTTTAAAATAGGAAAAATAACACTCTATGTTTATTTGAAAAAAATATTTACCCCATATAATTTTAGATTTTTTATTTTATCTGAAATGACCCAATTTGTACACCATTTTTCACCTCTATGTGCGTGCACTTTTTCCAGTTTTCACGGATCTCTGTCTCTTTTGTTTTTGTACCAACAGATCCAATCCCTATTACCCTTTTTCCTATACCACGTGTAATGTACCCTTTTTTTTTACTCAAACCATGTCTGACCATCTTCCTCCAAAAGTTTCAAGGAGAAAGTGCACACTGCACAAGAAAGGATTTTGCAATTAAGAGTCTGTATGGATTGGTTTATTTTAAGAGTCTGTATGGATTGATTTATCTTAAGTGCTTTTAAGTTAAAATAGCTTTTAAGTATTTTTGTGGTATAAATAAAATAAAAAATATTTTTAAGTTAAAAAAATGAAAATAAATCCAAAGTCATAAGACCATTCAAACGGGCTTTAAAATTTATTGAAACCTTCTTTTACCTTTTTCGTTATTTTCGCTATAAAAGCACCCTTCTGTAATAATACAGTATTAAAAAAAAAAAAAAGGAGGGAAAATTTGATGGACTGGATGCTCCAGTTAGCGTTTCTATTTTATCTTTGTGTACATCCTTCATCCTTCAAATATAATTTTAAAATAGGAAAAATAACACTCTATGTTTATTTGGAAAAAATATTTACCCCATATAATTTTAGATTTTTTATTTTATCTGAAATGACCCAATTTGTACACCATTTTTCACCTCTATGTGCGTGCACTTTTTCCAGTTTTCACGGATCTCTGTCTCTTTTGTTTTTGTACCAACAGATCCAATCCCCATTACCCTTTTTCCTATACCACGTGTAATGCACCTTTTTTTTTACTCAAACCATGTCTGACCATCTTCCTCCAAAAGTTTCAAGGAGAAAGTGCACACTGCACAAGAAAGGATTTTGCAATTAAGGGTCTGTATGGATTTGATTTATTTTAATTGCTTTTAAGTTAAAATAGCTTTTACGGAAAAGGGCCAAAAATACCCTCAAATTATTAAAAATGGAGCAAAACTACCCTCCATCCACCTTTCAGCCCCCAAATATCCTTATCATCCACCTATTGGGTCTAAAATATCCTTATCACTAACAGAATCTTTTCATTAAACATGTGTCATCTTTCTATTAGTTGGCTTATAAAATTAATTAAACTAATTAACTTTTGCAATATTGACCAGATATTGCCCCCCACCCCCCGACCCGACCCCCCTTGAAAAAAAAAATTTTTTTTGAAAAAAAAGTTGACTTTTTTTTTTGCACCCCACTCCGCACCCCTTACCCCCCCCGCCCCCGCTGCAAAAAAAAAATTAATATTTTTGAAAAAAAAGATTTGACGTTTTTTTTTGGATTTTTTTAGCTGGGAGTGGAGGGGGGCGTAGGTGCGGGGTTTAAGGAGGGGGGGAGGGTGCAAAAAACCAAAAAAAAAAAGTCAAAATTTTGTTTTTCAAAAATATTAATTTTATTTTGCGTTGGGGGGTTAGGGGTGCGGCGGGGGAGGTGTAGGGTGCGGGGTGAGGTGCAATTACATTAGACATTTTAATTTATCAAAGACATTTCACCCTACGCCCCCCTCCCCTCCCAGCTGAAAAAAAAAGTTGACTTTTTTTTCCCATCCCGCACCCTCCCCCTTCCCCCAACCCCCACACCCTACGCCCCCCATCCCCTCCCAGCTAAAACAACCCAAAAAAACGTCAAAACTTTTTTTTTCAAAAATATTAATTTTTTTTTGCGTCGGGGGGGGGGGGGTCGGGGGTGGGGGGCAATATCTGGTCAATATTGCAAAAGTTAATTAGTTTAATTAATTTTATAAACTAACTAATAAAAACATGCCACGTGTTTAATGAGAATATTCTGTTAGCAATGAGGGTATTTTAGACCCAATAGGTGGATGGCAAGGGTATTTGGGGGCTGAAAGGTGGATGAAGGGTATTTTTGCTCCATTTTCAATAGTTTGAGGGTATTTTTGGCCCTTTTCCATAACTTTTAAGTACTTTTGTGATATAAATAAAATAAAAAATACTTTTAAGTTAAAAAAAATAAAAATAAATCCAAAGTCATAAGACCATTCAAACGGGCTCTAAAATTTATTGAAACCTTCTTTTACCTTTTTCGTTATTTTCGCTATAAAAGCACCCTTCTATTTATTTGGTTTGGTTCTTTTTTTCTTCTTTTGATTTTTCGCCACTGTCACACGCACACATATATATATGTTGTATATGTCTTTTCTTCTTACTTCTTGATTTCTCTCGGCCATTGCTATTCTATTTTCGTGCTTTAGAGTTTAATGTTGGTGTTATTTAGGATAAAGTGTGTAAAAACACATCTTATACATTATTATATACTTTTGTACGGCATAGAAGTGTCTTATACATTATGTATAAACACTTCTTATGTATAAACATCTTTTGTATAAGTTTGTATAATATTGTATGCAGTGTAGAAGGGTGTTGCACCTCTTAAATATTATGTATAAACCCCTCTTATATATAAACACCTCTTGTATAAGTTTGTATAATATTGTATAACAGTCTAAAAGTGTGTATAAACACTTCTTATACATTATTATAGACTTTTATATAAATTTGATACATTTTCTACAGTAAGTGCATATTGTTGTATACCGTAAAAAATTGGCTATGCGAATGTAAGTTAAAAATATGACTGCGTGAATGTAATTTTGTATGCAGCTGAGGCACGTTATTGAAATTTTCCCTTTAAAATATATAATTTTTTTTCTTGTGCAGTGTAAAAAAGATACATCTATTTTAGGCACGACGCTTGCATTTTAGTATGTTAATATAATATTTCTTTTACTACCAAGAAAAAGTAGGAAACTTGCTTCGATGATATAAAATGTCTGAAGAAATCGTCAATCATGTCCTTGATAATTAGTAAATTAATAATTCTGCCTTAAAAATCAACAATAAGTTTATTTTTCTAAATTAGATATAGTAAGATCACACACATTATGAAAACTCATCAATTTCAGATCTTGAATTCACCATTAACTATTTATAAGCGGTGTACATAAACATATCAAGAACAAGTAGCTACAAAAAGTTTGTCCAAGTGAAGTAGAATTTTCAAAAAAAAACACGCGCATGTTTACAGAAGCTACAAATTCACTTATTATTCAACACCCATGATCCACAACATAAACCTTAATTTCTAAAAATAATTTGCGTATGGAGAAGCAAATTCAAGAAACTCTTCATCACGCTCAAATACTGACATGTCTAGTTCATCCAACATGACAAACGCTTCGATGCCATCGTCTCTATAGTTCATCAAATTGAACAATTTATTGTACGGACCAGTAGCTATGGTCGTAGCCATTGGTTTACCCCAACCAAAATCGACATCATAGAACGGAAATTTACACACACTGCTACAAGTGTACTCATCAAATTCCTTCTTCTGTGGTGGCAATCCTTTAGCTAATTCAAGAATTTCCAATGCCCATGCATTTTCTTTGATGTTATCCTTGGTCCTAAATAGTTGTTTTTCTTTCCTCATGAGACTGACTATTTGTGGTAAGTTCATGTCTGCCTCATTGGAAATATGTGTAGAGAAATGAGACAGAACATTTCCAACCGAGTTAGGTGGTAACTTTGGTGAAATCATTTCACGTAAATCTGCATACTGGATTAATTTAGAAGGGATAAAAGAACCCGAGTTCACGGTCACTGCTTTAGCAACACATTTGAAAAGAAGTGCACTAAGGACTTCAGTAGTTGTAGGATTTTTAACTTGTGATTCACTAGCAACAAATGACCTAAGTGCACTTACTTTTTTGGAGGAAAAAACATACCTCTTTTGTGTACATCCATCTAATATTGATGGAACTACAGGGGATTCAAGAGGACCATTTGGTGGTGATGGAAAAATAGTGTCACTTATGTAATAAGGAGGAATTGTTTTTGCATTTGGATCACGAGTTAATGTTGCCCAATCAATTGAAAATTGCAACCCATTACATGCATCTCCAATTTTATGTGACGAACATGTACTAATCGCGATTCCTCCACAATCGAAATGTGTCAATTGAATCACAGCCAGACCATAGTCAGAATCATTTTCCCAAGCTACACCATTAGGAAAAATCAAATCTTTGACATTACAATTTTGGTGATTGAGAATTTCAGACATGGGTGCATCAATATGGACATTCAAGAACTCAACACCCTTGTCATTACAATCGATCGTGGCGTTATCTTTCATGTGTCCTGCATATGGATAATAGGAGACTAAATTTTTGGAGAGGGAGTTTTCAAGAAGTTTTGATATTTGGGCAGGTTGATTAGAAAGTGCACCTAATTGATTATTGGAGTAGAAAAAACCAAAGGGTACATAAGTATGTGTTTGGGCTTGTTCAATGAGAGAAAATTTGTGCCATTTTTTAGTTAAAGGTGTTGGAGAAGAAGGTTTAATGAGTTTCTTGGAAGCTCTTGATAGAACTTTTAATGCAGCTGAGGCCATGTTCTCTATTTTTTGATCTCTAAATTCTTCTCAACTGTTGTTATATCAAATTCTTACTACATAATAAGACAAAATGCATTATTAATATAGAAAATGTTACTACTTACCATATAATATATTACTCCTTTGAACAAAAAACGACGAAATAAGTTGATTATTAAGAACGTTATCCTAGTGAATGATTGCCTAGCTTACATATCTTTCATTTATTTGAAGAAGAAACCAAATAGCAAATGTCACCAATTGTCAATTTTTGTTATGTATTATTAATGGTATGAAAATTCTCTAGCAAAGTTACGTTGAAGCATCTAGGATTATTCCTTAGCCCCTCATAAAATATATTCCGTCCGTTTCAATTTATGTGAACATTTTCAGAGTATGAGGGTCAAACTTTATAACTTTGATCGTAAATTTTGACATAGATTTATCAGGTTTGTAAAAATATAATTTACTATAGATTTAGAAACTACATAAAAAGTATTATAAGTCATGATAATTTATAATTCAAATAATTTAGAAAAAAAAATGTAAGAAAAACATGGTCAGTGAACCACCTCGTAGACTCTCAAATAGTAAAATGTTCACATAAATTGAAACAGAGGGAGTACATATTACGATCATTTCCCTGTGTTGGGAGGACCCAATGCAGAAATCATACCAAGCCCATAGATAATAAGATAAAATTCTTTTATGATTTTTAATTTTGAAATCCTGGCCGGAAGCGAGAATATTGGCTACGGGTTTGACCGATGGTTTAAATCTTGTATTTGTTTTAAGAACCCATTGAATAGCACATATAATTTATTTAAATCCCAATATTAAATTAAAAAGAGTAGAATCAAGAACCTATAATCTTCTAATCTAGACTCGGCCTCTGTTGAAACCTATGTTTTAGCTTAGGAAGTAAAAAAAAGAAATTAAAGAATACTAGCAATCACTTACAGGTAGAAGAAAGATTAAATGTTACCTATATGAATTCTTGTAGAAATAATATTTCCTTCGTAGGTGATCCAAGGGCAACTACATCAATAGTACTCTTTGAGCCTATTTGGATGGGCTTAAAAAAAGTAGCTTATAAGTTGAAAACAACTTATAAGGAAAAAAAATAAAATTGGGATAGTCCAACTTATTATTTTTTGGCTTATAAGCTGTTTTCAACTTATAAGCTGTTTTTTTTCAGCTAAGCCAAACGGACCAACTTATTTTAAGCACAAAATGACTTATAAGCTAACCAGTCAAACACTCAGAAAAGCTTAAAACAATAAACTATTTTCAGCAACTTATAAGCTAAGCCAAATGGGCTCTTTGTCACTCTTGTTGCACTAAGGGTGTGTTTGGTAATGGGGGGAAACATTTTCGGAAACAAATGTTTTCTAATGTTCTTATGTTTGATTGATCAAAATGGTTTGAAAACATATTCTTTAAAAATGAGGAATATGACTTTTCGAGTGGGCGTAGAGAACTAGCATTCTAATCGCATTGTTTCCTCCTATCCCCAATGCACCCAACCCCCACCCCGGCCTCCCACTTCCATAGTGTTTTTTCTAGAACACAAATAAATGCTCGTGGAACAATAATTTGTTTGTTTACTTAACAAATACCAAAAATAAGTTTAAAACCCACTTATGTTCCAAAAAAGCATTTTCCGGAAGACATTCTTATTCATACCACACACACCATCAGTTCTGCGCAAATGTTTTATGTGTTCAAGTTCTTCTAACTGACGGTCGGAAAAATATTTATACAATTAATTCACTTATAAGATAATTATAGGTGACTCTCATGATAAATATTACTCGGTTATCAAGTAAAAATGATAACTAATCTACTATATATATTAAATTAATAATAAATATAATATAATTTACACTATCATGTATTTAATTTAAATCCATATTTTTATGGTAAATCATCATTATCTTCATTGTGTAAGCAATTTTGAGTGTTTCCATGTCCGAAAGCTTGACGACAATCCCGTAAAGATGCGTTAAACATCAAACAGTACGGCGGGTGGATTTTTCGTTGAAACACATAATGCCACACTTTATTTTATATATATAATCTAATTTTTAATTTTGTTATATGGTGCAAGGCTTGATTATGAATGATTGAACTAGCTACTCTCTTTATCGCAATTTATGTGGTACAGTTGAAATTTCAAATTCAAACTTCTAAACTTTAACTCGTAATTTCAGACATAGATGCTTTCAGTTTTTTAAAATAAATTATACAACAACAATAACATACCCTGTATAATTTCATGGGGTCTGGGGAGGCTAGTGTGTACGCAGACCTTACCCTACCTTGAGAAGGTAGAGAGATTTTTTTCAAGAGACCCTCAGCTCATAACAAGATGAAAATAGGTAGTAGCAACAAGCAAAAATAATAGATAAATAATAGGATAACTGAGGTTAAAGAAACAACAGATAGTAATAGAAATCTAAAAATAAAAAAATACAACAGAATAATGCAAAAACTCCGGGAACCAAAAAGAAAAGTGGCCAATTACCCACGACCCTTCTACTCTAATTCTCGACCTCCACATCCTCTTGTCATGGGTCATGTCCTCAGTGAGTTGCAGTCGGGCCATGTCCTGCTTAATCATCTCACCGAATAAAATATCTATATATATATATATATATATATATATATATATATATATATTTAAATTAAATTATGCCTAATTAAAATTTATATATTTGAAACTTACGTAAAAAAATACGTAAATTACAATAATTAACAATTTAAACTATGTAAAAGGCATATAATAAATTCCTGTCAAAGAAAAACTTGGTTGACTCTTGAAATTTCGATTGTACCACATAAATTGAGACGATGGGAGTATTATTGTTAGTGGGAACATATGAAACCATTTTTTCTATTTTTTTCCACCAAAACTAACCACTTTGTTTTACCGCATGAACGTACTAGTTGAGCGGGAAGTCGACAATAGAAGGCCTTTAAACGGGTTGAAATGCAAGCAAAAATTGCGACAATTATATTACAACTTAAACACTTTGAACATTAATTTGAAATCAGATATAAGTTTTATCTTCACCTTCTTCTTTTTGATGGTGTTGGCAACAAAAATGTGAGTTCGTTGTCCTAGACATATGTTGCATCGCCAAATTCGCCAATCAATGCGTGACTAAATTCAGAATCGCCTGACCAGCACCCAATATTTTGTGTGGAGCGAACCACAAGAAAATAGGATAAAAAGCATTATAAGTCTAATAATAAAACCATAGCATAACCATCCAAAATCCCGATAATCCCCTTTACAGACTTAGTTTTCGATTATAGACTAAGTTTTTAGTTTATATCGATATTCAAACTTTAAATGATTTACTTATAAAATAATGTGTTTCTTTGCTTAATTTGTTTTATTCCAGAAAGTCTTGCTCCACCTACGGCCTGATCAGGCTTGTCACGACCCATTTCGCGAGTCATGAGGGCATCCACACTATCTCCCTAGTGGGCGAACCCTTCTTAATCATATCATTTAAAAAGGTAGATATTTAGAAATGGATACAACAAATATATATTAAGAGACTTACTTTATATAAATGAACAGTGCGGAATAATTAAAAGTATTACAACCCCAAAAACTTGATCTTAACTTGTACAAGAGCTTCTAAAAGAATTATATTATCCAAGTACTGACATTACAAAACTCTAAGTAAAATAATGAGAAACTGCCCATAGAATAAGAAGTAGACAATATAACATAACAAGAGATTCAGGGCTGCAGATTCGACTAGTAGCTCAGCCCAAGTCTCTGACGAACGTCTTCGGGATCAGTCATGAAGTCTCGAACAATAACCTGGATCAACTCTGCACTCCGCAAGGAATGTAGCAAGAGTAGCATGAGTACAACACTAGTACTCGTAGTCATCATAGGTCGACAACGACTACATAACACATGTAATAGGAAGAAATCAACAGGTAGAGCAGATAAGCAATCAAGTACAGTCACGATACATGATCAAGTATAAGATCAGACGGAGTGTATGAATTGACAAGTAAGACAATCAATGAGTAAATGAATGAATGCAAAGCAATGCGATGCAATGCCCCCCAGGCCAGCTCTCCAATCCCGTACACACACGCTAAGGGCTATGCCTCAAAGTCATGACCCATGGGGGGCCCGCGAAGTCCATGTACCACATCGCTCTTCGGCAAAGACTTAGGAAGCTATCAATATAACTCGCTCTCCGACAAAGACCTCGAAAGCTATCAATATAAGTCGCTCTCGGGCAAAGACCTCAGAGGCTATCAATAATACTCATTTTCCGGCAACGACCTCGAAAGCTATCAATAACATTCGCTCTTCCGAAAAGACCTCGGAGGCTACCAATCACTTTCTCATCATTGTAACAAATCATGCATGAAAATGGATGGTATTCAAATGCATGGAAATCAATTCAACAATATCGTAAATCACGAAACCAATAGATGTATATCATGAACGCCGAACACACCTCAAGTCATTAATATATAATCCTTCACTTTTCATGAGATAAGTAAGGTATCAAGTAACTACCAAGATCATTCAATAATCACAAATTAGTAACAAACATGACGACAAGCCCACATAACAACAACCATATCAAACCAGTGAATGTATCACCACAACCATGCTCGAAGACCTATCATGCTTTTCCCGTCAATATCTACCATTACATACGATTATCTAATCGGAGTCTAACAAGGGTAAGCCGTAACCAACCTCGAAGGCCGAACAGGTGCCACAAAACTCAAGTCAACGCCTTTCCCATTTGGAGCCTCTGAACGATCAACGTCTATCAAATAAACATTCTACATTAGAACATGAATCCAAGAATATCCATAATTCCATGCTTCTAAAAGGAAACCAAAAACATCACTCCAGAAGTGTCCCCGGGTCCACAAAGACAAAATCGAAACTTTACGTTAAATTCACTGTACTCATAGTCTAATTTGTAATAATCTTAATTATCATCAACTTCTAATCACAAATGAGCCTTCAATTTCATTATTTACCCAAATCCCAAAATGTGCTAAAACCCCTAAATTAAATCATCTAAAAGCCGGATTGAATTGGTAAATTTGTACTTGAAATAATTAACCCGATGTTTAACAAGTCTAAATCCTCAAGATAGGTTGAAAGGCCTAAGTCTAATCATCTAATCACATATAACCTGTACTTTTAGAAGTGGGTTGAAACCTTAAGTTTTCTACCTTCATCATGAAAGGAAAGATAAAATAATGTAAGGGATCATTAATAATAACTACGATTGAGCTTAGAACTTAACCCCAAGAAGAAACATGAATTAACCCTCTCAACTCTCCCAAAATTGAAGTGTTCAACTCAAATTATGTGAATGGGGAAACAAGACTCGAAATGGAGGATTTATGGACTGATTTCAGCAATCCTCGAAGGTTCGAGATATTCCCCGCAGGTGCAACGCCGCACCTGTGGAAAAATCCATGCCAGTGCGGGCTTTACTAAACACTCGAAGACCTGCAGGTGCGGAAGTCCACCCGCATGTGCGACTCCACATCTGCGCAATCCATCTCGCAAGTGCGGTTGCACCAGAATAAGAAGAATTTGATTTTTACCAAATCTGATCCAAAACTCGAAACTCATCCAAGACCTCCAGGACACAAACCAAACATGAAAACTTATCATAAAACACGTTACAAACTCGCTCACGAACTACAATTTCCAAAAAAAGGTCGCCTTGACCCGGTGTTGACCCAAGTCAACCCCAACCAAACCAAAACTGACATCCCAATTAATGACCCAAAACACAAACGAACATCTCGGAACCAGAACCAAAAGCTCAACTAAGTCAAAAATCACATTTCAGACCTAATAGAATTATCAGAATTCTATTCCGGACGCAATTATCCAAAAATCAACTATTGGTCAACTCTTTTTCATTTATCAAACTTAGAAGACTCTAAAATCCTCAAAACCAACCCAGACTCACCCGATAGCCTCGAAAACTGCTCCACCCATCTGCGCAAGTCCTAAATACAGGAAGTCGGATTATGAGAAAGATTATTTCGGAAGAAATGAGTAAAACATCCAAATTGACTACATCTCATACCAATTAAATAAACATTTATCCTCGAATTGAAAATAAATGAAGAGGTGGGGGTACTGAAATCAATAAGGAGAAGGGGAATGTACTACACATATCAACCTCGGTGTTCCATGCAGCATCTTCCACCAGACGATGTTTCCATTGTACCTTTACTGAAGCTATCTCCTGAGTTTCTTCACCTTACCCTAGGAATCCTCAATAGACCAGTACCAAAAGTCTCACCTCGAATGCATTGAACCAACCAATCGGGGAACAACATCTCTTACTGTACCAAACCTGAAAGGGTGCCCTGCCAATATGCGAGTGATAACTGCTGTCATAGTAAACTCTACCAAGGGCAAGAACTGGTCCTCGGGACCACCAAAGTCAAATATGCAAGTATGCAACATATGATCTAGAAATGGAAAGTGAACTGAGTGCCTCGGCTGGAAATGATGGAAATGGGCACTCCATGAAATCGGACAATCTACCCAATGTAAATTCTTGCCATCTTCTCCAAATTGTAGGTAGTTCGAACAGGAATGTAGAGCGTGGACTTGGTCAACCTAACCACAATAACCCAAACATCTTCACACTTGCTTAAGGTTTTCGTTAACCCTACCCCGAAGTCCATATCTATCCTCTCACACTTCCACTCTAGAATGGGCATCCCCTAAATCATACTGCCCGATATCTGATGATCATACTTAACTTGACGGTATTTCAAACATTGAGATACATGCTCTATGATGTCCTTCTTCACCCTACCCCACCAATAATGCTGCTTCAAGTCACTATACATCTTTGTAGTGCTCGGATGAATGGAATACTTGGAACTGTGAGCTTCTTCCATAATCAACCTAATCAAGTCACCCATCTAAGGAACACATATGCACCTCTTCATCCTGCAACCCCTTCGCCATCAAGAATTGCTCCCTTGCCGGAAAGATGAAGAATGGTAATGTCTTAATCTTTGATCAACTCCATCCATCTACGTTGCCTTAAATCAGATCTGTTGATTGAACCCTAATTGAAGATTATGATGGTCTGAGAAGACATCATGATGGATTCCATAAAAGTCGAGGTGTTGAAAATTAAGCCAAATCAGTGGTTTCCCAGTGCTTCCTGATGATGGGTACAAATAGCGCATCTATGAGAATACTTTCGTAGGTGTGAGGGCGCAGAAACAGATATTGTCCACAGGGGAGGACTTCGTTGGAAAGGAGGAACTTTTAGGTGCACATAGATGTTCGCAAAAACAGAAGTACTTCCGCAGATGCAAGCTTGGCTGATGAAGAAGCAGTCTAATTCTCGCAGATGCAGAGATCACTCCACAGGTTTGACCGTCGGGTAGTTTTAAATAAATGGGTAAAAGAAGATTTTCCTTCCAACTCTCAACCATCACAACCCCTCCCAAACGGCTCCAACTTCTCACCATTCCACCAATAAAAGTCCAACCCTCTTACCACCCTCAACTCCCACAACCAAAAATCACAAAGAAAAGAACTGAAACTTTTGGGAGAATGTCGGAGTCACGTGTTGGCACCTAATTTTCACTGCATAAAACGTATATTTTAATTTTCATATTTCCCGAGTCCAAGACGGGGTAAGGATGCCCTAAGAATTAAAAAAAATATTGAAAATTCCAAAAAAGTTGCAAGATTGACGTTTAATTATTATTTCTTCTAAAATTTAACAATTACAAGAAAGTTACGGGTATTTACTTTCGCAAAAGTGATTTGAAAAGAGGATACACATGCCGTTCCATCTAGCTCAGGAAAATTGTTAATTAAAACAACGATTGAATTACTGTACTCTTGACTGCATTTTTCACGTTTTTAAAAATTGCTCGGAACTATGTGAATATTGGGATCATTTTAAAGCTTGCATTTTTACTTACGAGTTTTAATTTTTGTTTTAGCTTAAATGATTGATAGATTTAGCTATATGTACATTTATAATATATAGTCTATTAAATAGAAAGAGGGGTCAATTTAAATGTTTCTAAAACTAAAAGAGGGGGGGGGGGGGGGGGGGGGAATCTCTCCTCTCTCCTTTCTCATCTCAGGTGATTTACTTTGTTCTTAGGGTTCCACCGACGATGGATTTTTCAGGCCAATTCACGACTGTTCTTCGCCGGATTTTTGAGGGGTTTCTTTCCTTATCACAAGTCCATGTGATTTCGAGGTTTAATAGCGTTAAATTTTATTAAATTGCACCCCTTTTTCGGGATGTTTCTCGGGTTACCCATGTATGTGGTTGCCATAGGTGGGACCTTGAGTCCCTTACCAGCTTGCGCACCACATTCGAGTAAATGGGGCCTAAGGTAATTTCCCATGGGGGGTCTGTTGGTTTGGGTTTGAATCTGAGAGTTTTTATCCTTTGGGTACGATTATGCCGTTGTATTTTGTGATTGTTTGTCCTATGTGTGACTAGGTGTACTATTTGGTTGCTTGTTCCTTAATTTTTGGGATTTTTTAATTAGAATGGGTTGGAATTTTGTTTGTTTGTGTGTTGTGCAAAATCTGGACTGGAAATAGTACTATTTTTGTATAATGCTGTTTTTATTTTTATTTTTTATCCAAGGATTCCTAAATTTTGAATCGTTTTGAGGTTTTGGGGGGAAAATTTTTTTTGGGAATATTCCTTCCTATTTTTGTCCCCAAGCTGGTGGTATTGCCTATATATAGTAAGTTTCTATTCGTTTCAATAGATTTTTTTTTTTGGATCCTGAAAAAAAAAACTAAGTTCATTATCTTATACACTACTATATACACTACAATATATAATATACAATAGAAGAGAAAAAAAAACACATTAGGAATAAAAAGCTATTTTTTGAAAAAAGAAGAAAGGTGTTAAGGTCTTGTTGGTGTTGAAGCTTCGATTTCAATCTCCTTATTTGATCTTTAGGTTGCCTTTGCAAAAGGTAATATCCCTATTCTATTATTTAAATCAGTTCAGTTTTCATATGAGTTCAAATAAATGCCTTGTTGTTTAAATATGTGTTTGGAACTTTATTCCACTAATTTAGATATATTCCTGCCTTAGTTTAGTTAGTAATATAGTGTTAATGATGTTAAGTTGTAATAATGTGATTGAATTTTTTTTCCTGAATCATGTTGAAGTTTTTATTGTTGTTTCTTTTCTTTCTGGAATTTTGGAACTAAATGGGATAAAGGATGGTGTTTGGAGTTTAGTTTTGTTGTATTAAGTTGTTTAAGGTTCCAGCTTTGCTATATGGTACTTTTTCATCAAGAATTTAAGTATTTAGTCTTGTTCTTGTGATTTTTGTTCATCATGTTATGAAAATGGTTCTGTGTGTTAATCATGAGTCAATTTTGTCTACTAGTTTCCTTGTTTGATATAGTTTTGGCCCTAGATATGGCTTCAGATTGGCTTCATTATAAAAGAGTTTGAATCTTTTCTCTAGAAATCAGCTAAGTCTAAGTTTTAGGAGATAAATTTGATCCCCTTCCATCATTTGTTGGTCTTGAATCATTCTTAATAGTTTAACATCTTTTTTAAAGGGGTTACTTAAGGTTCTGAAGCCTCATTTGTTAGTTGAATTGTTTGAAGTCTTTAAGCTTACCTTTGAACCTGTGTGCATTGCTGATATCTACCTAGAATCTACTATAAAAAGTAAAGAAGGAGGGTGTGTTTGCTTAAGCTATTGTGTGTGGATCTCATTCTTGTGATAACAAGTTTTCTTTTCTTTTTATTAGCTATGTACCTAGATTATCATGAAAACTGTTATGTCTTAGTTTAGATTTTGAAGTGCTAAATGGACAGACTTCTTGTATTCTTGCTGATTGAATAAGTATGAGTATAAAAAAGGGCCTAAACTAAATCTAGGAAGTGAAAATGGAAATGAGTTGTAACTCAGTTACTTGTTCTTTCCTCTATGTGCTTGATTTCTTGAAGATTTGGTCTTTGATTGAAATTTCCTTTCTAAGACAGTGCTATGAGTTGATTGAACCTTGTTGAGCTTACTATCATGCTAAAAAATAGATGACAAAAGTTGTTTTTGAAAAAAAAAAAAACAAGGTGCTTACTTGCTTATCCTTGCCTTGTTAGTTGTTTGGTAATCTCAGACCTATATGTTCACATGTTTTTCTATTCTTACTTGTACTGTTCAATCTAAGTGTGATGTTTGGTTACCTAGGATTAGAATCATGATCCTTCATGACCATGGTTTAGTTTTTTCTGAACTTATGAGTGTTTCCATGTGAATTCCTTTCTGTCTCTGACTTACTGTGACTTTAACTGATTTTTACTTACACTTAGGATAGATTCATGCTCCCCTGATTCCTGTTGAACTTGTTTAATCTTATTCAATCATTCTTTGTAACTGAGTAGGACCTCTGCTGATTGCTACACTTTGTTTGGATTTTGTATGTAAGTTTTAAATAAAACCAAGTGTAAATCATCAGTTGGGAATCCTGTGATGCTTCGTGAAGCTGACTTTAATATAAGATGATCTTAGTGAATAGTTGAAAACCCCTATGACTTAAAATGGGCTAAAATCAGAAGCTTAGAGGTTTGAGAATGGCAGCAAACTTGTGATATGGCCCTAAGTTTTGCTTAAACTAAAATTGGTTTAGAAGACACAACCTCAGATCTGTCACTTGATTCTGTGATACTTTGTATTGATATGAATGAAACTAGGTGATTCATTTCCATTTAGGTAGTTTAAGAAGTGATCAAAAGATGAAATTTCTGGAAATAATATGACATTATTTGCATTGGTTGTTTGCCTATTTGTCTCTCCTTGCTACTTCTGGACTTTGCTGGGTATATGAAGATTAAAAGTGATCTTTCCTAAAGCCTGTTTGATATATTTAGACTGTCTAGAATGAAAGTTAGTAAAAATGTGATTTGTAGTTAAAATTTTGATCATAGAAGAGTGTAAATGTCTTGGATGTTATGTGCGGTTGTTGCCTTCATTTCTGAAAACTGCCAAAAAGAATAAGAGTGAGAAGTTTATAAGAAACTTGGCCTTTTTGAATGAAAATTGAAACAACAAAGTTAGAGACAAATCTATAAGTGGTTTGCCTGCATCTCACCTCTGAATTTCTGAAATTTCTTTGTGTCTCACTCACTTTTTTGTCCATGAAAACTTGCAATTTAAATCTTATGCTTTTATGTTAGTATAAGGGTATAGTGTAGTTGAAGTCCTCTGTTTCACATAAATTATTAAAACCAGTGCAAAAGGTAAAAAAAATAAAAAAAATACTAATAATAAGGTCAAACTGCGCCCTGGGAAAAACTAGTTGTGTTCCTTGTTCTGAGGTTTGTCACTTCCTTTATTGTTTACTTGTTGATTTGAACATTATTTTGTGTGTCATTTGTGCTTTGATACTTACTTTACTATTAAAGACTCATTTGTGCATTTTGATTCACTTAGAATGTAGAATACCCAGAAGGGGGCTTAGGATCAACTTGAAAAGGTAATTATGATGCCTACATTCTTCCTTTTGAAATCCATCTGTGAAACCTGAGTCTGGTTCTGTCATTTAACCCTATTTATGCTATTTGAAGCCCCTACTTGATATCTGTGTATTTTCTGTACAAATCTTGCAATATGGACTAAGTGTGAACTACTCTGAATCCCTATTGATATTTTTATGAACTTGTGATTTGCTTATCCTGTTATCATTAAACTTGCTGGGATTAAAACTAAACTAAAATGGCCATGGATTTGTAATTTTGCTCCTGTGACATCCTTGTTGACAACAAACGAACTAAAACATGGTTTTTTAGCATTTAAATTGTTCCATCACTGGACATATATGACTTTCTAAGTCATTTAATCCCTCTGTTTCACCCCTTCTTTGGTTGCTGACTCTTTAAAAACTAAAAAAAAAATAGAAGCATGTTGGTGTGTTTGGTATTTGTGTTGTTATCCCTCCCCTTTATGTTGTTGGGTCACCTATTCAGTGCCCATTCTTTTTAGTCAATGCTTTTGTTACACCTCGGAAAAGTCCCCGTACATGTACAATGAATAGACCAATGAAGGGTATGAGGGTGCGATGTTATACTAAGTAGGGAATGATGATTCATGAATTTTTGGAAATGAGAAAGTTGTAGAATTTCAATTCAGCCAGTGGTCGTAAAGCAGAATACGGCCCGTAAAGTGATTTACGGACCGTATACTGCCAACGTCCTCTAGCTTTCCAAATTCCAACTTTATGTTAAAGTGTGAAAATGGTTAAATACGACTTGGTATACGGCCCGTAAACTGATTTACGGACCGTAAACCTCGATCGTAAACTGCCATAACCCTCAGCCAACCTTTCTGTTTTGACATGCTTAAATACGACCACACTATACGGCCGGTAAACTGGTTTACGGTCCGTAAACTGTGGTTTACGACCACTGTTCACCCGACGATTGTTCATTAAAAATCAGATTATGTGATTATTAAAAGGGACCCATGCCTCATTTTATTTCATTTCTCATCCATACAAGTCAAGAACCCTCTAGAACTCTCCACACACTTCATCCATTGGAATTCAAGAGAATCAAAGGAAAACTAAGATCATCAACACCAAACCTATGAAACAAAGTGTATGAAACCTAGTTGGAAGTCATCTTCTTCAAGGAATTCCAAGAAAGGTGAATTAGGGTTTTGGTGCAAAAGGAAGGATTTCACTCTAAGCTTGTTCCACCACCATCCAAGGTAATTTTTATGACTTTGGCATGTTGTTTAAAGCATTAGAAGCCTAAGACACTTGAATTGTAGTAAGATATAGAAAGTGGACCATTATTGGGTGAAAAGTGTCATAGTTGGGTGATAGCTAGGTTGGATCATGAAAGTTGACATGTTATGATTATGAATACGTTATGAATGACGTATAGACCATGGAATAGGTGTGAAGTGAGTAAAATTATGATGATAAGCAAAAACCATTAAATGTGGAGAAATTGGAGGAAAATGGTGGATTTTATGTAAAGTATATGAATGAGGATTGTTGCTTGCAATATCATGAATGTTGCTGTAAATGTTTGGGAGTTGAAATAGAACGGGAAAGTAGTAGAAACAAAGGAAATGCCACCTAATTTTCCCTAGAAATAATGATGTGTTTTCTTGATCGATTAACTAACGCTAGTCCAAATTCTCTTGTGAAGGTAACGACGCGGAATTGAAGGAAGACAAGTGAACGATAGTTTAGATAAATGAAACAGGTATGTGGGGATAGACCTTTTATTTCTATGGCACGAATCCTATGACATGATTCCCCCTCTTCCCATGATTCTCCTATATCCCGGAAAGTTAAGAGCTTAAGATCATGAATAGCTATATGAGTCAAGAGATATGATATGACGTTCTTATAAAGTAAATGATGTTGTCCCTTGTATACACTCACCTTATATACTAATCCCTTCAAGGTGAGGCAGATTGTTCATATACGTTCATAATAGAATCGAGGGTTCACGACCTTACGTCACCTCGATGGAATGCAGTCGTTCTAGAGTCTTCATGCATGTACAATAACAAATATATTTTTTATAATCACATTATTATAAGTATTTTTATGATGAGCATGTCATGATTGCATCACACCGCGCCTAGTTGGCCGGGCAGTCACCGCTACGGCGGGCAGCTATACAGATACACCATGACCTTTTGGCATGGGCAGACACCACTAGTGGGCGGCATGAGATAGTACCCCGGACGCGGGAGGCCTGGACGCGGGCTAATATTATTGATTATCACACCGTTCCTATATGGACGGGCAGCTTGCATGTCATGCATATATGATATAATGATGAGTATGAGTAAGACAGTATGCATCACTTCTCTTATGATTATCATTCAGATCCAGATGTTCATATTGATGTTCTCGTTATATTATTGTTGTCCTTCTTCATTGTTTATGCCTCTCATACTTAGTACAATATTCGTACTGACGTCCGTTTTCTTTGAACGCTGTGTTCATGCCCACAGGTAGACAGGGAGGCGAGCTCGATCCAGATTCTTAGTAGCCGTCAGCTGATTGAGAGCACTCCATTGTTCGGAGGTGCTTATGATTCCTCTTTTGGTATATATGTATATTTTGGGCACGACAGAGTCTTGTTCCGTCTATATGTTTGTATGTCAGTAGAGGCTCGTAGATACGCAGTATGGGTTAGATGGTCTTACAGATGTTATTATATGTATATATTATTTTAATGGCCGAGAGGCAAATGTATATAAAGCATATATGTTTCTATATAAAAATATGATTTTTCTACAACTCGTGTATAAAACTAGCAAGAGAGCATTAATCGAGTAAGGTGAGTAATAGAGCGAGCGGTGCTCGGTGGTTAGCCCCGGGTACCCGTCGCGGCCCCTAGCTGGGTCGTGACATGTCTCTTCCTTTTTTTTTTTCTAAAATCTGGAAATTAAGACCATGAGTGTGTTGATTATGGCTTTAGCCTTGTTTCTTCTCTCCCTCACTGTACCCTCTTTATTTTTACCCTTCCATCATTGTTGTTGTTTGCTTGGCCATTTTGCAGTTTGCCATATTCTCCTTGATTGTGATATTGCTGTTTAGGAATTATTTGGACGCCTTTGTGCCTTGCATTATTTGGATCCCTTGGGACCTTGTTTGTTTCTGTGACTAGTAGTGAGGCCTTTGACTCCTTCTAAGTGTTGTTGGATCATTGAGTTGTTTTGTTGGTATACTGATATCTTTAAGTCTGTTGGAGCCAATTAGAAACTTGAGACTAGCAAAAATGAGATGTTAGGGGATTTCTATTGCATTATTGATTCTTCTTGAAATGAATAATTGAGAATAAGTATGTGTGTTAGGTATATTGGAGTGTATACGAAAGTCAAACTTACCTTTCTATTAGGTGGATAAAGGGTATACCCGTATTGAGGTTTTACTCTTTGTCCTAGTAGGTTTGTCAGGGGATATCGTGTATATCACAGTTTCGACACTTAGAAAAATTTGAGAAAAACGGAGTGGTATATCATGTATATTATCTTTTAATACTTGGGAAATTTTCAGCATGAGTTTGTTATCTGAGCCTATTACTTGTGTGTGGTTTATCATTACTATTATTTTTGGGCTTATTTCATATTTGGGCTACTTTTGTTATTCTGCCGTCATAAAGTATTAAGGGGTTTGGCCCAAATTTGATGTAATTCATTTTTGCATTAATTATTATAGCTTTTAAATTTCTACTTAGTTTAATTTGTGAACGTATACTAATGTCATGTATGTCCTTTATCTCTATGTTCGTCTAAAACCCGTTGGTGGGCCCCTACGGGGCCCACTACGTATCTAGATCGAGTCAAACGAATCCAAAGCAAAATGGAGCATACATATGGACTTAGGGACAAACTTGCATAATACCTTCGTTTGGGCTTGTTCGGCCCAAAACCCTTACTATTTACTTTATGTAATTTAAATTCATATTTGTGCCTTTAAATTTAAGATATTGGAACCCTTATATGATTGTCACATAATTTAGAGTTTCCAAGTTGATTTTTTTTTTAACTAATTTAAACTTGTGTGAAAAATTGGATAAAAATGGATGAAACTGGTATTGGACTTAAAACACTGTATTTGGGAAACTGCCGGACTAAATCGACATTATTGGAACTTCGAGGATTGAGACTGCCTGGGACCGTTCTGGACTGTTTAAAACTTACAAACCGATTCTGGATGTTTGAAACTTGTGAAAATGCGTATAAAACTTGTATAAAAAATGGATTAAAATTTGGCTAGTATAGAATATAATTAGTAGACTAAAAAATAACTTAGTATAATCAATTATGGTATATATATACGACATTATGCCTAAAACTATTTTCATAAACTACTCTCATAAACTTATAATGCCTCTTTTTTCAAAAACCTTTTTGGGTGGACTTACGTGGAGTCCTACCTAGGCTAAGAGCCTTCGGACATTAGCCTAGGTATTCAAGTCCGACACCCACGCTCAATTTTGAACA
The DNA here is from genome assembly GCF_019175385.1 of Lycium barbarum. Lineage (NCBI taxonomy): Eukaryota > Viridiplantae > Streptophyta > Magnoliopsida > Solanales > Solanaceae > Lycium > Lycium barbarum. The sequence goes on from NC_083345.1 coordinate 107,530,016, forward strand.
AAATTATACTTCGGCGATTTCTTAAAAAATATATATTTCTTGCATGTAAATGACACCCTTTTATTGTGGAAATCTAGATTTAAGCAATTTTTGTCAAAAATGATTCATAATCATAAGGCACTATTAGAACTCAAAGGTAAACCGCGATTGAGAGGATCCTTAATACCGGAGTGCCTAACACCTTCCCCGGGAGATTACCAGAATCCTTACCCAGACTTTAGTAGATTAGGTTTCTTTTAGGATAGTCGTAAAAATATCTATTTTAAATGAACCCTTTTCGAACTAATTTTCCTAATTTTCTAAAAAATTAGGTGGCGACTCTAAAATATATCCTTTAGAGGAGCATCATTAAGTGGTTGGCGGGTTTTTTTTCGACTTTTTCGGTACGATTCACGACCATACTTCCCCGGGAAATCTCCCTCCTTTGATGAGGTATGTGCGAGCTGGTTAAACTTAGAATTCCCAACGCCCGCTACATCACGATGGAAAGAACCCACAATCATCTACATTTTCTTTAGATTTGCTTCAATAAGGTAAGCTTCTCATCTCATCCCTTGTCTAGAATGGAATTTTAAGGATATCTATCATGATTACCACTATTAGAGCATTATTATGGGCTTAAATTTGGTTGAAAAATTGAGAAAGATTCCGGTTGGGTTTTCATGGAGTTTTGTGGGATTTTCTAGAATTTTGGGTGTTGTTGCTTGAAATCATGATCCATTGAGTCTAATAATCGTGCATGCTTGAAGATTTAGAAGTCTAGAATTAGAATTTCATAACAAAAAATCATGGGGAAATCGGGAACCCCGACTATTTTCTAGGTTTTTGAGAATTGTGATGAACTCTGCACCTGCGAGAAATATCACGCAGGTGCGGTAGATGTTGAGAAGTTCAGTTCCGCAGATGCAATTTTTTTTTTTTGCAAAAGAGACCTCGTATCTGCGGTGCTACTGCTGCAGGCCCGATGCTTGGATTGTTTTTGCAAACCAGTAGCTTTGCAACTGTGTATGCTGGGCCTATTTTGTTGGTTCCTTTAGCTTGTTTGATGAGTTTTGAAATGCTTGACATGATTCTATTGCTGGACTAACTTGGTTTTGTTTATTCTAGGTGCTAGAGTGGTGATAATGGACCCAAGCATGAATGAAAATGTGGCACCAAATCAGGAAATTGCAGAAGAGGCTGCGGAGGAGCAATATGTCGCTTTTAGGTTCATGTCCTGTGATTTTCATCGCCGATTCACTACAAGAAAGTATAGAAATGACAACAAAAAAAATTTAATATTTGGCAACAAATTAGTTTTATTGTTGCCAAATGAACTTTTTTATTGCCATAGTATTGATTATTGTTACAAAAAGTGCTTTTGGCAACCCAAAAAAAAGGTTGTTGCACGCCGTTGCAATAACAGCCGTTGGGAAAAGTTTATGCAACAATGTTTTTTTTTTGTTTTGTTGCCAAAAGCACTTTTTACAACAATAATCAATCTATGGCACATCAAAAAAAAAATTGTTACCAAATATCTTTTTTCTTGTAGTGATAATATGACAATCTGATCACCAAGAAGCTCCTACCAAAAAAAGGGATTATTATTGAAAAGGTGCTCGAGCTTCTTCCTGCTTTATCGTCTCTCCATGCAAAGCAAATGAGGAATGGGTGAGGGAGTTTTATGCAAATTTGAAGCGTACCAGGTTCAAAAATCTCGAGCTTATCATAAGGGGTAAGGTAGTGAGATTTGGACCCAAAAAGATAAATGCTTTCTACAATCTTCCCAATCATCCACTAGGGCCAATACAAGAGAAGGATAGTTGTTTTGGGGATTGGTTGGTTTCTAAGTTGTGTGTTGCTGGCAAGAAAGTTTCATGGGCTAACAAGAAAAGGGGTATCAAATTTGTCGATTTTACAACAGAGGCAAAGATGTGGCAGTACATCATTGCTAGTAGGGTATCCCCTTTCGAGAACACGACTGACTTCACATAGATCCATGCCTTGATGATTTCTTGCATATTAGATGGCATTCCCGGGAATATTGGTTATTATGTGGGTCGAGAGTTGAAAGCGTATTTGATCCATAATTGTTCGAGCTTGATGTTTCCTTCCTTGATTACTGAGCTTTGCCAAATTGCTGGGGTGAATGAGCTTCCCACAGATCACTGGATGCCGCCGGAGAAACCATTCCACCCATTGAGGGTCATGGGAGAGGGTAGCGCTTTCCAGAACAAGAAGAGGAAGATAGAGATCAACATAGAGGATGGCTCCTCCTCCCAGCCAGAGGGACCCTTTGGAGCAATGGGTTCTTAGCTACAGAGCATCCAGGATTTGGTGTCTCAGCTTCCCACTGGACCCTCAAAGGCCAGCCCTGACCAGTTCGCCATGATGGAGATGCAGAGATACTTTAATGCGCAGAAGGAACATACGGAGTCTTACAAGAAGCTTGTAGATTCTTTCACTATGCTGGAGTCAGCCTATAGCACCATGGCCACTGCCCATGCCATCCTTCGAGAAGACACTGATATGGAGAAGAAAAAGAACAAGATGAAGTGTAAGTTGATGGCGAAGATGTGGAGAGGCATCAAGGCAATCTTCAAGTGGGGAAATCCGTAGAAGAGGTTTTTGATCAAGGATGTAGATGACGACGAGGAGTACTTTTTCCTGTCAGAGAATGATGCAGATACTGCTGATAATGATGGTGGTGGTGGTGGTGGGGCCCAGAGCTCGGCTCAGCAGGGATGAGACTTTTCCGACATCTGTTAGTTTGATGTAGGTCTTCTAGGAGTCCTTTGCACTATTTTCCTTTGGTCTATTTGGATTTTGTGAGGTGATGGCATTACATTGTTGTCTTTTGGGATGTTGTGTGCATTTGGGCTTGTTTTTGCTGACCTGTGCCCTTTCCGGGCTTTTTATTTTATGCTAGACTTATGCCCTTGCCAGGATTTTATCTTATGCATGGATGACAATTAGATTTATCTAGATACCAATCTGAATGACGTAAGTACCAATTAGAATCGGCTAGATACCAATTTGAATCGACTAGATACCAATTTGAATGAACACTACTAAAAAAACTGTTGAACAACACATTGCCAAACCCATTCAGCGACGGATTAGCGAAGGAATTGTGGCCGTTACTATTATGCTCCTAGCTAGCGACTTTGTGACGGAATAATGGAATCTGTAGCAACTTTTGCAACGGATTAGCTACGGATTGTAATCCGTCGTAAAGTTTAGCGACAGAAAAATCGGTCGCTGTTTCATAAATGTTGTCACTAAATTCATAATACAATTCGACGTGGAATTAATTCGCAACCAAATTTCCTCGCTAAACCGTCGTAAAATATTTTCCGAGACAATTCTAGCTTGTTTATGGCGACAAAATTATTCGTCGCAAATCCGTCGCAACATTATATTTTATATGTTGATTTAATTAGCTACGAGAAAATATCCATTGCAAATCTTTTGTTTAATTTTTTAAATACACCTAGTTCAAGCATATTACATTAAAATTATTATATACGCTTAAAAATAACCAAAATTCTATATAACTTAATATTATACAAGATCCAAATTAATTGACGTAATGCATCTAATGATTGTATAGTTAAGTTTAATACATCCACAACACTAACAATAAAGTCCAACCAAATAAAAAGCTAACTAATGCGTGGCTGGAGCCTGATGGTCATCAATCATTTGTATGGACGTAGAAATGTGTTTCACTTGGTGTTGGATGTCGACCATTTTCAACAACCTATAAACATTTCTCACTTGGCATTGGAACTCGAACCTTTTCAACAAGCTGTGTACAAAAAAATGTCAAGTGTAAATATTGCAGCTACACTAGGAAGAAATTTTGAATAGTTCAGCCTTACTACCCTTTCTATACATAGCAACATTATATAAAAAGAGGCCAAATTCTACTGCATTCAGGTGGATTAATCCAACAATTATCAATAGTAGTGCAAAAGTAAGAACTTCTAATTTTTAGTTCAGATTTTAAGAAAATGAATGGTACTCATACACATTTCTCAAATAAAGTGCTAGAGTAGTGATGGCAGTGAAAAAGTACAGAATTCACTCCGGTAAAAATTATTTCTAGTTGTAACATACAACTTACTCAATGATGAAAGAATTAGAAAATAAAAGGACATCACAGAGATGAAATGCAACACATAAGGAATAAAACTCAAGAATATTAGTTTCAATTGTTTATATGGAGCTCTTAACCAGAACCAAAGTAATGCCTCCAAAGCAGTAAAAACAATATGAAAGATACTTTTTTATACAGAGAATCTGAAAGATACTTTATCTAAAATATTAGTTATGAGTTCACTGTGTATTAAAGAAAAAACTTCAAAAGATATTCTGCTAACCTAATTTCAAATTGATAAAAATAACAAAGTACATATTGTTCACGAGTGACTTAAAAAGTGATCCTTAAAGGCATAAAGTAACTGGTTCATCTAATATAACCATTTTGAAATCCAAGTTAGTTAGTTAATACAATGAATTACTAATATATAAGAGTGATAGCTAATGGGACGAACAACGGGAGTAGTTCAGGAAGTTTAATTAATTATACTGTGACTTCTTCTTAAGTGCTAATGAGTTTCATCATTTTGTGGCAGAACACAATTATCAATTAAAATGCTCTTAGTTTGGTAAATGAGGATAATCAAAAATAGAGTATGCACCTAATAATTAGAAATGGTGTTCTTACTGCTCTTTGGTCTACAATATCCACAGAGTTCATACTTGAAGTTAAGTCTTTTTAGCTAATAGTATTAGAGCCTGTTTGGATGGGCTTATGCCTATAAGTTGTTTGCAGCTTATAAGCTAAAAAAAATAAGTTGGGGGAGTCTAACTTATTTTTTTTTGGCTTATAAGCTGTTTTCAGCTTATAAGCTATTTTAGATAAACTAAGTCAAATGGGCCCAATTATTTTTTTGAGCTTATTTTAAGCACAAAATGACTTTAAGCTGGCCAGCCAAACACTCAAAAAAGCTGAAAATAGCTTATAAGCAACTTATAAGCCAATCCAAACGGGCTCTTAGTTATGAGAGCCTACATAAGATTGAACAACTTGGTTCCAATTTAGGAGTTGCCTTTCACCAAAAGAGCTTTGGGTAACTCTTAAAGTCACATAACTTATGTATAAGCATTACAACCAAGTGTCATTTAATTATTAAATATTGACAGAGAACAACATCATATATAATTTATTTATTTTTGGTTTCGCACCCTTTGTCTGTTACCCGCATTGGAGCCCGACTATATCCGGATTCGCGCCGCGTAGAGCCCCATTTGGGGGGGAGGAGCGCTCCCTACCAAGATTTTTTTTCATAGCCAGGGCTTGAACCAGAGACCTCTAGTTAAGGGAGAAGCAACTCCATCCGCTGCAGCACATCCTTTGGTGGTATATACAATTGTTCTAGTGTCTTCACATAAAATTTTAAAGATTACGGAGACTAATTAAATTCTCAAAGGTTGTCGATGCAAGTCCATCAAGAAATATTTGGATGCTATTATAAAAAAGACTGATGAGACATTCTTCTTAAATTGCATTTTATGCCAATCATAGAAACAATTGGTTGAGATTCATCATGGCATGCACCCATACTTTAAGATCTATTTATTTATTTTGAGTTGGATTTAGGCTAGACATTCTATCCTCTTTTTTTTTTTTTTTGTTAAGGAGACTATCTATCCTAATGTGGCAATTAAATGGCAAAAAAAAGATTACTAATGAAGAATATCAAAGAAGCATTTAAGCTTAAGAGTGCAGCAAACACCCAAAAAGAATAATATATAATCCAAGGATTTATGGATAACAAAGAGAACATATTCCACAGAGAATAAATAGAAACTAATCAAGACTTGAGAGCTTTCTCTTGTTAGAATAGAAAAAACATCTCAAGATCTAAACTGGCAGCAATACATGAATATCTAGAGACAATTCAAAACTGAAGCAAGAAGTTGAAAATGAGAAAGTGAAAAAGAAAATTGATAACTAGTAACTATACACATTTTCAATTCACAGCTTCTGAAGAAAGAGAAAAGAATATCAAATTAGAAAAGACTCATACAAAGAAGTCTTACAAGAAGTGCGAGTTCTTCTGTAGTCCAAGCAGAGGGGCTAATTCAGCCAGAATTTCCTTGATCCAAAGCATAGAAGTAGTCCTGATGCTTATATCTCACAAAATGTAACAAAAAGCACCATATTATTCTATATCTCTTGCAGGAATTTCCCAACTGAATAATGAGTGGATCAGTTCTAAATTGTGGGATAGCTAATATTGCATGAGTGATACAGACTAAAAAGTTAAAGCATGCAAGCAGCTAAAATTTCAAAGAGAACATGGCCTTCTTCAAAATCATAAGAGGTGCCCAACTAAGCTATGCCATTATCGACATTCCTTTCCCGATTTTGAGCTAATATACAATTTATCATTTGCGTTACAACTTCCAAGTCCTTAAGTTTCAGCCTTGATTGTCACTGTAATTTCACAATAACAACAAAAAATTCAAGAACTGTCACAAGAATGTTCCTCAATAAATCAAGTGGAAGTTAATTAGCTCTCATAGAGAAAATAAATTACCTGGAAGCAGGAGTTTCTGACATACAACAACTTATCAAGTTTGCTTGAAAGAATTACTATAATTAAAAAAGATATCATAGAGAAAATATATACTCATTCTTAAAAACTATAGCAATATCTAATATTCTTATCCCGAGAAAGTTAGACAAATAGTAGTCATACTGCAATATGCAAGCAAATGGAGTACCTCATTACCAAATGATCAACTCTTGGAGACAATCTCTCTTTTCCTCAAACATCTTGTTGGCATCAACACTACTATTTTTATTCTGAATGGCAACTTCTAAGAAAGAACATAGCAACACTATGCAGAACGCTAAATCCACATACAAACGGGAAAATCCGCAAACAAACGAATAATAACCTAGAAAATTAGTTTCGACTATCAAAAAAAAAAAATTTACAAATATCAAAACCAAAAATTACAAGTTCAAAACCGGTCCCCATTGGTCAAAATTTCAAAACCCCAATATAAATATTTACAGACACAAACAACTTAATTTCAGAGCCCTAACTCATTCCACAGAAAAGTAGTTATATTTCCAAACACACGAACACATCAATTTTCAGAAAAAAGGAGAGTAAGAATAATACCTTTTCAGATAATAGCAGCAGAAGACGAAAACGAGTGGCTCCAACGGGCAGAGGGAAATCGGCAAAAAGGGTTTTAGGATTGATATGAAGGCGGAGATTTTTTGATAAAACAGTAAAAGATTCATAACTTTTTTATTTCTTCACAGATTTACAGTAACCTTTTGATTTCAAAGAAAGAGAGGTAGAGATAAGCCAGCTACAAGCACTAAATTCACATTATGTTCTCTTGTTCTTGAACTCTGTTTTCCCTCAAACGGCACTTTTCCGCTTTGTCTTTGTGTTTTGGTGTTGTGGAAGAAAGAGGTAACATTATCATAGTTTTGTGCCCTAGGGAATATATTTAATTCTTAATAGCGACGGAATTGGCGATGAAGTATTTCCGTCGCTAAATATAACTTTTTTGTTTAAAAAAATCGGATAACGAGTAGCAATGACTTTTAATATATTTCTTAAAATGAAATAAATCTAGTGAAAGAAAATCCATCCCTATATCCGTCGCTAAAACTTAATAAAATTTGTCGACAGCCTTATGTCGCTTATTCCGTAGGTAAAATGAAGGCGCCAAAAATTTGCGCATACATTTAGCGACGGATTTAGTTTTTTATCGCTAATCCATCGCTAAATTAGATTCTAATATTTTTCTAACTTATTTAGCAATGAAACTATTATTCCGTCGTTAATTAGCGACGGAAAGAGGTTTGTCGCAAAAAATCCGTCGCTAAACGCTGCTTTTTTAGTAGTGGAAGTAGCATGAAAGGAATGAAAGAATGGAACTTTCCTAAATGTCCTATAGCTTCTCGATGATGGTACGTACCAATCCACTAGACTACTAGACATTACTTTTGTACTTGTAAGATCGGTGAACCTAGAACTCTGATACCAACTTGTCATGACCCATTTCGTGAGTCGTGAAGGCACCCACACTATCCCCTGGTGGGCAACCCTTCCCTTAGTCACATCATTTAAAAAGATAGATATGCATAAATGGATACAACAAATATATTAAGAGACTTACTTTATATTAATGAACAGCGCGGAATAATTAAAAATATTACAACCCCCGAAACTTGGTCTTAACTTGTACAAGAGCTTCTAAAAGAATTACATTATTCAAGTACTGACATTACAGAACTCTAAGTAAAAGAATGAGAAACCGCCTACTAAATAGGAAGTAGGCAGTATAACATAAGAAGAGATTCAGGGTTGTAGATCCGACTTGTAGCTCACCCCAAGTCTCTGACAAACGTCTTTGGGATCAGTCGCAAAGTCTCAAACAATAACCTGGATCAACACTGCAATCCGCAAAGAATGCAACAAGAGTAGCATGAGTACAACACTAGTACTCGTAGGCATCATAGGCCGACAACAACTAGATAACGCATGTAATAGGAAGAAATCAACAAGTAGAGTAGATAAGCAATCAAGTACGGTGACGAAACATCGAGTATAAGATAGGACAGAGTGTATAAAACTCCAAGTAAGACAGTCAATGAGTAAATGAATGAATGTAATGCGATGCAATGCCCCCCAGGCCACCTCTCTAACCCCGTACTTACATGCTAAGGGCTATGCCTGAAAGACATGACTTATGGGGGACCCGCAAAGTCCACGTACCACATCGCTCTCCGACAAAGAATACAGAAGCTATCAATATAACTCTCTCTCCGGCAAAGACCTCGGAAGCTATCAATGTAACTCTCACTCCGGCAAAGACCTCGGAAGCTATCAATATAACTCGCTCTCCAGCAAACACCTCGGAAACTATCAATATAACTCACTCTTCGGCAAAGACCTCGGAGGCTATCAATAATACTCGCTTTCCGGCAAAGATCTCGGAAGCTATCAATAACATTCCCTCTCCGACAAAGACCTCGAAGATTATCAATCACTTTCTCATCATTATAACAAATCATGCATGAAAATGGATGGTATGCCAATGCATGGAAATCAATTCAACAATATTGTAAATCACGGAACCAATAGATGCATATCATGAACGCCGAACACAACTCAAGTCATTAATATATAATCCTTCCCTTTTTATGAGATAAGTAAGGTATCAAGTAACTAGCAAGATCATTCAACAATCACAAATTAGTAACAAACATGGTGGCAAGCCCACATAACAACAACCATACCAAACCAGTGGATTTGTCACGACAACCATGCCCGAAGACCTCCCATGCTTTCCCCGTCAATATCTACCATTACATATGATTATCTAATCGGAGTCTAACAAGGGTAAGCCGTAACCTACCTCGCAGGCTGTCATGACTCATTCTAGCCTAGGTCATGCAGGCACCTACCATTCCCACATCGGTAGGCGAACCCTTAACTCAACGTTCACAATCAATAAATATAATAAAATAGCGAAAGAAGAAAATGACGTATGTCTCACAATATAATATAATATAGATAAGTGCGAAAGTAAACGAATCCACCCTAGTAGCTGGTTTGGTCATACAAGAGCATCTAAATCCGAATACTAAGGTCTGAATAATAATACATAAAATGTCTCAAATCATGTCTTGAGTGAAAAGTAATACATAAGCAAAAAAAGAGTCTTCGAGGTCAGCGGACGCCATGATCACCCTGGAAAACTCAAGTAGAAGCTGAGGAGTCGATCAGCCACGAGTCAGAGAAGTAGATCCGGCCTGATACTCTGCATTCATAAAATAATACAGCAAGTGCAGGTCAGTACAAACAACAGTACTGGTAGGCATCGTAGGCCGACTAAGCATAGTTAACACAATTCAGAAGATAACATAGATAAACAAGTAAACCAATCACGCATGGAACAATACAATCGTAATCGAGTATCCATCGACACCTATGTAAATATCTAACCCCAATATAATAAATCTGAGTATATCTAATCCTGGCACAATCAACACAATAGAATCAACAACACAATCCATCACAATACAGTCATCACGACATCTCACTCAAGTCATAATGCGATGCAATGCAGTAATGGTATGAATGTGATGCCATGCCATGCTATGCAAATGAGATGTAGACATGTACTATAGACGGAAATATCGACGTCCCAGCAGCACAACCCAGTGTGACTCGCGAAGTCTGAGTTCCACCCGTCTCGGATCTTTGCCAAACTGACAGATGAGAACCTGGCTAATTGCTCACAGAGGGAGTCTCACCGGCACCACTCTGGGGGACCCGCGAAACCCATGCACTACAATCGATCCGGGATAACATCAGAATCGGCCATGCAACAACGATGCCCGAATATAACCATCGTACATTGACCTCCTCACAATCACTCAAAAGAGTTGTAAAATGTCAGTTTCATAAATCAACGATTTTGGAATTGAACCTCGGACATCGGCCTCCTCATAATCACTCAAGTAAAGGAGTTTATCACGTATCAGTTTCATATAAACAAAGATTCCGGAATGGATCTTCGGACATCGGCCTTTTTCACAATCACTCAAGTAAAAGAGTTTATCAAATATTAGTTTCGCTCAATCAATGATACCGGATCATCACCGGATATTGGTCATGCATGATAATATGAGAGGATGCATGCAATGTATATGTAAATCATCAACAAGTAAGCTCAATATCACAAATACCTCAACGGGGTACGCCAACAATGTATCACATCACAATACCAACAGTAGGTATACCAACATATATCAATAACTCAAGTACCAACAGTGGGTACGCCAATAATGTAGCATAGTACAAATACCAACAACGGGTATGTCAATCCTATCCAAATCAGGACAACAAGGGACATTCGTTATCTACCAACTACACATGGCATCAAGCCAACAAAATTAAGCAATCAAATGCATATAACGGGGTGGCTAGTCCGAACACACATCAGGGCCCAACCTAAGGCAATATCCATTCCAATTTCACACCCGAAGGTTCACACACTGCCGAACCGCAACACCAACAAGTCACTGTATCGCCTTGCCCTTCCTCTGAAGCTCAGAACCAAAGTAGACTAAGCATAATCGAATTCTAAATTAGAAATCATGAATAATGATACTAATATTGCTATGATATCAATTAGGTTCAATTTAACCCTAGAAATTGGGGAAACAGGCCCACAAGGGCAAAACGGGAAATTCATGGGTAAAATACCAAATTGAGTCCTAGGTAATCATAACCCAATCATTAATTGTTGATTTAGCTCAAGAATTATCCCCAAATCTGATTTCTAGTAAAAACCCCCAAATTGGGCATGAACCTTAATTCTCCAAATTCGAAATTCACGTTAAAAGTGGAAGATATGGGGTTACTAAGCTTAGATTCATCATATTTTAGTATTAACATCATCAATTTTATCAATTATAACCCTAGGGAGAAGTCTCCCAAAACCCTTCTTCAAATTCTACTTCTAAGGGATTGAAAAGGAAAGGGATGATTCTAAGATGATAATGATTAAAGAGAAGTAAGTGATTAGACCAAGCTTTACCTCCAAGAAATTTCTCAATTTATCCCCAAGCACAGCCTTCCCAAGCTCCAATATCGAGTTATGACATAATGAGGGTCTAAATCTTATTTTTAGACACATTTAATGAAATTTCCCTGCCCGTGACCGCCACGGCGAAGGGAGTGACGCTACAAACCGCTGCAGCGGTGAGGTTTATTTTACTCATGACCGCCCCAGCAGTCACTACACCGTCATAGTGATACCGCTGGGGCGGCTCTGGTGCCGCTGTTGCGGGCACCAGACACTAGAAATCCCTAAATTTTCTAAGTCTTTCATCGAATTTCCGAGTTATTCCCGAGGCCATATGCGCATACCCCGACCACTTAAAATCATACAAAAATACGTTGCGAACGCACTCGTGGTCTCAAAATTTCCAACGGAGGTCCCGTTGACCGAGTCAACCACCGGTGCCTACTTCCCATTTCCTATCCAAAGTCTCGAAATGCACCAAAATGCATTGGGAATTGAACCGATCATACATACAATTTCTAAACAATCATCCGGACCTCTCGGAGTTGACGAAACTTCGAAAAGGGTCCGTTTTCCTAAAAGTCAACCAAGGGCCAAAAGTGAGTCAATCAATGCTCGAAAGTGGTGAAAGTGTCAAAAGAGCCATAACGACCAAATAGGTCGTTACATCAGATACCAATTGAACCGTTGCTCGTCCTCGAGAAAGTAAAGAAGGAAAGTAGGGAAATACCTGAATCAGGGAACAACTTGGGATATCGGCTACGCATATCGGACTCAGTCTCCCAAGTAGCCTCTTCCACAGGGCGATTCTTCCATTGCACCTTCACAGAAGCAATCTCCTTGGACCAACTTTCGAACCTGCCTATCCAAGATCGCGAAAGGCTCCTCCTCATAAGCCAAATTCTCATAAAGCAATATAGAATTCCAACAGATAATGTCGGTACCGTCGGCATGGTATCTCTTCAGCATCGAAACATGGAAAACCGGGTGAACTCCCGCCAAACCTGGCGGCAATGCTAACTCATATGCTACATCGCCTATACAATCCACGATCTTAAACGGGCCAATGTATATAGGGCTCAAATTTCCCCTCTCACCAAACCTCATAACACCTTTCATGGGTGAAACTTTCAATAGAACCTGGTCACCAATAGCAAACTTCAAATCCCGAACCTTCCGGTCCGCATACATCTTCTGCCGGCTCTAAGTCGCCACGAGTCTGGCCTGAATAACTCTCACTCTGTCAATAGACTCTTTTAACAGGTCCGTCCTCCCAGGTCTAGCCTCAAACCCATCGAACCAACCAATCAGAGATCTACACCTCCTACCATATAAGGCCTCAAAAGGCACCATACCAATACTTGAATGATAACTGTTGTTGTACGCAAACTCCACCAAGGGCAAGTGCTGATCACAATGACTACCAAAATCAATAACACATGCTCTCAACATTTCCTCGAGAACCTGAATGGTCCGCTCGGACTGGCCATCGGTCTGGGGATGGAAAGCTGTACTAAAGTCCAATCGGGTACCCAACTCATCATGAAACGCTCTCCAGAATCGGGAAGTGAAGATAGTACCCCGATTAGATACAACATAAATAGGGATCCCATGTAATCTCACAATATCCAGAATATACATCTTGGCTAACTTCTCCGTGATATAAGAAACCTGAACCGGAACAAAGTGAGCGGACTTAGTCAATCGATCCACTATCACCCAAATCGAATCAAACTTGCCTAGGGTCTTCGGAAGACCCGTGAAAAAATCCATGGTAATCCTCTCCTACTTCCACTCGGGAATGGGCATCCTCTGAAACAGCCCATCGGGTCGCTGGTGCTCATACTTTACCTGTTGACAATTTCCATACTTAGCCACAAAATCAACTATATCCCTCTTCATACGATGCCACCAATAGTGTTGTCTCAAGTCACGGTACATCTTAGTCACTCCCGGATGAATGGACTAGTAAGAGCTGTGGGCCTTAGATAAGATCAACTGAATCAGATCACCAACACGTGGAACGCATACGCATCCCCTAATCCTCAGAATACCCTCAGAATCAATCACGGCTTCCTTGGCCTCACCCCACGACACACTATCTCGGATCTTGCTCAACTGAGAATCCTCAAACTGATGAGCCTTGATCCGATCTAATAACGATGATCTCGCCTCTATACAAGCCAAAATCCTGCCCGGGATCGAGATGTCGAGACGGACAAAACTGCTGGCCAGAGTCTGAACCTCCATGGCTAACATACGCTCGGAAACAACCAATCGAGCTAAACTCCCCATACTCACTGCCTTGCGACTCAAAGCATCAGCCACCACATTGGCTTTACCAGGGTGATACAGAATAGAGATGTTGATGTGCCAGGAAATTATGGCACATTTGACACTCTTTTACAAGAAGTTTTACTTGTTTTTAGGCAAGTATGTATTGTTTTGATGTGTTTTTGTCATGTTTCAGGTAAATCGGAAAGTTCGGGTTCAAGAATTAGAAGTTAAAGAAAAGTTGCACTGAAGCTTATTTTCATGGTCCGCGGAAAGATGTACGGACCGTATCTGTGGTCGTACAAAAGCTGGAAAATCAACAGAGTGTCGCAGTGGAGAGATGTTGAACCACGAACACTTATACAGACCGTACAATATTGTACGGGCCGTATAAGCGGATGTGATGAAGGTTGGAAGAAGTTTCACGGGCACGATTTCACGAGCCGTATAAAGTTATACGAACCGTGGAATGCCAGTTCGTATTGTCTCTGCAGACACAAGGATGAAGGCCGTATAAGTCTTATATGGTCCGTGAAAAGTTGTACGGACCGTATAAGTACCGCCTAGGACTTAAGTGCAAATTCTGTAATTTTACGTTTTTGAAACCTATAAATAGTCCATTGTAGGGTTTTAATTATCATCAAGTATTATATTTTGACTTTTGGCTTTGAACATTAAATACTCTCTAGTTTTTGAAGGTTCAAACATCAATTCAAGTATTATCAATTCCTCTTTTCTTCCAAAGTAAGCAATTATGAATTCTTCAATTTCTTATTTCTTGTTCTTTGTCATGAGTAGCTAAATCCCTTACTAGGGTTTTGAACCCAATGATGGGTGTTTTGTGATTGGGTTTTGTGATTGATATACACATAATGGATTATTAGGGTTTGTTTATTCTTCATTTTTCATTCATAATTAATGGTTGCAAACATTGATTAAAGCCACAAACCTTGATTTATTTGGAAAAATAATTAGGGTTGGTAAGAATAAATAACAAGGACTCAAAGGTTTAAACTTAATTTAATAAATTCACTTAGGAATAAGAAGAATTTACTTGACATGATTAATCGTTCTTCATATTTAATTTCTTATATTTGGGAAAATCATAGAAAGAGATAATCTTTATTTATTGGGAATAGTCGAGATTCATATAGAGTTAAGTGCATTCATATAATGATCCATTAGAAGTATATCAAGATCAATACCCATGATCATACACTCCATCTAACGGGGACACAACCTTAGTTTCTTTTTACCATAAATTACCACCCAAAGCAATTAGTTAGAAATTAGTCATAAAACACCAACTTTTACCAAAATCATCGGATGAAGACATTAGACCTAAATTTAGCATTCTACGACTTTAGTAACCTTTTCGCACCATATTCCCTGTGGGATTCAACCCCAACCTTGTTGGGTTACTATATTTGACAACGTCCGCGTTATACCATTAATAGGTGTAATTTGAGCGTATCAAATTTTGGCGCCGCTGCCGGGGAATACAGTTTTGAAATTACTAAATAGTGTTTGCTTTGATTGAAGTCTTTTGCCTATTCCATCACACCTTATTTGCTACTCTGTGTAAATAGCCCATTGTAGGATTTTAATTATCATCAAGTATTATATTTTGACTTTTGGCTTTGAACATTAAATACTCTCTAGATTTTGAAGGTTCAAACATCAATTCAAGTATTATCAATTCCTCTTTTCTTCCAAAGTTAGCAATTGTGAATTCTTCAATTTCTTATTTCTTGTTCTTTGTCATGAGTAGCTAAATTCCCTTACTAGGGTTGTGAACCCAATGATGGGTGTTTTGTTATTGGATTTTGTGATTGATATACACATAATGGATTATTAGGGTTTGTTTATTCTTCATTCTTCATTCATAATTAATGGTTGCAAACATTGATTAAAGCCACAAACCTTGATTTATTTGGGAAAATAATTAGGGTTGGTAAGAATAAATAACAAGGACTCAAAGGTTTAAACTTTGTTTAATAAATTCACTTAGGAATAAGAAGAATTTACTTGACATGATTAATCGTTCTTCATATTTACTTTCTTATATTCAGGAAAATCATAGAAAGAGTAATCTTTATTTATTGGGAAATAGTAGAGATTCATATAGAGATTAAGTGCATTCATATAATGATCCATTAGAAGTATATCAAGATCAATACCCATGATCATACACTCCATCTAACGGGGACACAACCTTAGTTTCTTTTTACCATAAATTACCACCCAAAGCAATTAGTTAGAAATTAGTCATAAAACACCAACTTTTACCAAAATCATCGGATGAAGACATTAGACCTAAATTTAGCATTCTACGACTTTAGTAACCTTTTCGCACCATATTCCCTGTGGGATTCAACCCCAACCTTGTTGGGTTACTATATTTGACAACGTCCGCGTTATACCATTAATAGGTGTAATTTGAGCGTATCAAATTTTGGCGCCGCTGCCGGGGTATACAGTTTTGAAATTACTAAATAGTGTTTGCTTTGATTGAAGTCTTTTGCTTATTCCATCACACCTTGTTTGCTACTATGTGTAAACCAGGTGAATATGAATCAGAATCAGGAAAATCAACGTGCTGGTAACTAGGGGAATCGGTTGAACAATCAGGCAAACGAATCAGATGATGAGAATATTTTTGTTGATCTTGTTCCAGAGGAGGACTGCATCTGCTATTGTTCAGCCTCGAGTTGTAGCTGCTAGCGTGAAAATTGACTCCTCTCTATACCAGTTGTTGAAGCTTGAGGGATACTTTCGGAACTCTACCGAGAATGACCCTCAACATCATTTGCAAAATTTTGTGGATGTGTGTGCTAATCACATCCAGAACAACATTCCACAAGATGCTATTCGGTTGAGGTTATTCAAATACTCCTTAACTAGAGAGGCAAGAACATGGTTTGAGAAGCTGCCCCGAAATTCGATTACTTCATGGGCAGAGATGGTGACTGCTTTTCTCATAAAATGGTACCCCCCTAGCAAAAAGGCTGAAATTCGTGACAAGATCTATGAATTTAAGTAGCGACTGGGGAAACAACTATATGAAGCCTGGGAGAGATTCAAGGAGTATTTGCAGAAGAGTCCGAATCATGGTTTTACGGATAACATATTAATGGAGAAGTTCTACCGAGGGCTAGATCCAGTAACACAGTCAATTGCTAATAATGCAGCTGATGATTGTTTCATGAATAAATCTTATCGACGAGTGACCAACATACTTAACAAGCTGACAACTCATAATCAGGCTTGGCACTCAAACAATGCTGATGTGGTACCATATGCTAGTGCTATGATCCAGAATATAGTAAAGGAGAATCAAGATACCCAGCAAACATTGGCAGAACTTGCAACAAATATTTTCTTGCTAACGAAGAAGTTTGATGAATCCCAGATAAAAAAGGTAAATGTTTGTGAGGATGATACAATTTTGCCAAAAGGGATGTAACATACTCAAGATGGTACGTTCCATGATGGGCCCCCTATGCAGGTTGAAGATGCTAATTAAGTTAATAACTCTCAAGGGGGTTACCAAAGACAGAACTACCAAGGTGGATATCAGAATCAGAATCAATGGAGACCTCAGCAAGGTCAAGGTGCTTATAACAACTCTAGGAACTACAATAATAATTATGGTGGTGCGAACCAAGGGAGCTACAACAACAGTAAAAATTTTGGGAACAAGAGTTCCAATCTTTATATACCATCGAAAGGGCAGTCAACAGAGCAAGGTAGTTCGAAGTATGAATCAATGCTTGTGAAGATTCTGGCCAATCAGTTTAAGTCTGAGAGGACTTTATCTGGGCTGACAAAGACAGTGGGTTCCCATACAGCGGCTATTCAGAAGCTTTAGGCACAGATGAGGGATATTTTTAGAGAGCAGCACCCTCCTAAAAAGGGAGGACTTCCAAGTGACACTATTCCAAATCCAAAGAATAGGGGAGGCGGTGTGGACCGTGTGTTTGCCATCACTACTAGGAGTGGTAAAATACTCCAAGGGGCTGATGAGAAGGTGATTGATCTTGAGCCGATAGATGAAGAGGATGAAGTGCAGTCTGAAGCACCCATTATAGCTGATGAGAATCCTACTGACAAGAAGGTTGCTGATATTCCAGAGATTGTAAAGGAAGCTGATAACACGAGCAAGCAGACTATAAAAGGGGCTCTCCGCCCTTTGACTTAGCTTTTCAAGTCTAAACCTCCCTTTCCTCAGAGGTTGGTAAAGAAGAAGGAAGATGCTAAGTTCGAGAAGTTTTATGATCAGTTAAAGCAGTTATCTCAAAATTTTCCCTTCTTGGAAGCTATCAAGGAGATGCCCGATTTTGCTAAATATTTGAAGGACCTGCTGACCAAGAAGAAAACAGTTCAATATGAAACCGTGAGTTTGACTCACACTGTTAGTTCCATCATCTCAACTACTACTGTTCAGAAAAAGGGAGATCCTAGGGCGTTCACCATTCCGCGTTTTGTTGGGCAACATGATTTTGCTCGAGCTTTGTGTGATAATGAGGCGAGTATTAATCTGATATCTTTTACCATATACAAACAATCAGGTTTGGGGATGCCAAGGACGACAACTATGAGGTTACAAATATTTGATAGGTCTATCAAAAGACCCGTTGGGGTGGTTGATGATGTACTTGTTCGGGTTGGTAATTTTATGTTGCCCGCTAATTTTGTGATTCTTGACTGTGCTGTTGATCGGGACATTCGTATTATTCTGGGGAGACCTTTCCTTGCTACAGGGAGAGCTCTGATGGATTCGAAAAAATAATGAAATCAAGTTCTGAGCCAACAATGAAGAAGTTACTTTTCAAGCTAGCAAGGGGATGAAGTTACCAAGTGCTTACGAGAGTATTTTGGTAATTGATTCGTTTGATGTTGTTGATGAAGCAGTAGAGTTCAAGATGGAAGAAGAAAGTTTGGGTGAAGCTCTAGCTGGTATTCTTGTGAACTTTGATGCTGAGGATATGGAAGGTTATGTGGAGACAGTTAATTCACTTGTTCGGTTGGGGTCTTATTCTTACCACCCAAAGAAGCTGAATCTTGATCTCGAAAATAGAACAACTCCTCCAGCAAAGCCTTCGATCATTGAGCCACCTATGTTGGAGCTTAAGAAGCTCCCATCACATCTGAAATATGAGTTCCTTGGTCCGGACAATACATTACCGGTGATTGTTTCAGCCCTACTGAATGAGGAGCAGATTCTACAGTTTTTGGAGGTGTTGAGGGAGTATAGGCGTGCTATTGGTTGGACCATAGCAGACATTCGAGGTATTCCATCTGGGATCTGTGAGCACGAAATCCAGTTGGAAGAGGATAGCAAACCGAGTGTAGAGCATCAGAGGCAACTAAACGAGAATATGCAAGAGGTCGTCAAGAAAGAGATCATCAAATGGTTGGATGCGGGAGTGGTTTACCTAATTCCTGATAGTAAATGGGTGAGCCCAGTCCAATGTGTTCCTAAGAAGGGCGACATCACTGATGTGCCGAATGCAAAGAATGAGTTGATCCCAACTAGAACTGTCACCGGATGGAGAGTTTGCATCGACTATCGCAAGCTCAACTCAGCCACATACAAATACCATTTCCCTATGCCTTTTATTGATCAAATGCTTGATCGGCTAGCGGGGCGTTCCTACTATTGTTTCCTTGGTGGTTATTTGGGCTACAATCAGATCAACATTGCTTTAGAAGATCAGGAGAAGACTACTTTTACTTGTCCTTATGGGACGTTTGCATTTAGCCAGATGCCTTTTGGTTTGTGTAATGCACCAGCCACTTTTCAGAGGTGCATGATGTCAATCTTCTCTGACATAGTAGAGGACTTCTTGGAAGTGTTCATGGATGACTTCTCTATTGTTGGGGATTCGTTTGAAGATTGTCTAGGCCATCTGGGTCAAATGTTGAAAAGATGTGTGGAGAAAAATCTCATGCTAAATTGGGAGAAGTGCCATTTTATGGTGAAAGAAGGGATCGTCGTTGGTCACAAAATCTCTGAAAAGGGAATTGAGGTCGATCAAGCGAAAATTGATGTGATTGCAAAACTTCCACCACCTATCTCAGTCAAAGGTGTCCGAAGTTTCTTGGGACATG
Organism: Lycium barbarum; assembly: GCF_019175385.1. NCBI lineage: Eukaryota > Viridiplantae > Streptophyta > Magnoliopsida > Solanales > Solanaceae > Lycium > Lycium barbarum. The sequence goes on from NC_083345.1 coordinate 107,550,023, forward strand.
CTGGGTTCTACAGGCGTTTCATCAAAGATTTCTCTAAGATTGCTAACCCAATGTGCAAGCTTCTTGAAAAAAAGGCTAAGTTTGTGTTTGACGATAAGTGTCGGAAGGCGTTTGAGGAGTTAAAAGAGTGTCTCTCTACTGCCCCTATTATTGTTACTCCTGACTGGTCCTTGCTATTTGAACTGATGTGTGATGCTAGTGGTTTTGCAATAGGTGTTGTGCTTGGGCAGAGGCATAATAAAATTATGCACCCGATCTATTATGCAAGCAGAACACTAAATGTTGCCCAGATGAATTACACAGTGACGGAGCAAGAGCTGCTTGCCATTGTGTTTGCTTTTGAGAAATTTCAGGCCTATTTGTTGGGTTACAAAGTCGTGGTATACACTGATCATGCAGCACTGAGATACTTTATGGCAAAGAAGGAATCAAAGCCGCGACTGATCTGATAGGTATTATTGCTGCAAGAATTTGATTTTGAGGTGAAGGATCGCAAGGGCACCGAGAATCAGGTTGCTGACCATCTATCTCCGCTTGAAGAGGCTGGGAGACCTTCTGATGAGCTAGATATAGATGATGCTTTTCCAAACAAGAGGGTGTTGGCTGTGTCAATGGAGGTAGCACCGTGGTATGCTGACATTGCCAATTATTTGGTAACAGGCATAGTTCCAGAAGATATCAAAGCTTACCAAAAGAAGAAGTTCTTGCGGGATGCTCGGCAGTACTATTGGGACGAGCCTTACTTGTTCCGAACATGCGCTGATAACATCATTCGGCGTTGTGTTCCTGAAAGTGAAGTGATGGCGATTCTAAAGGCGTGCCATGACTCTCCTGTTGGGGGTCACCATAGTGGTAACCGGACTGCGGCTAAGTTACTTGAATGCGGTTATTACTGGCCGACCATCTTTCATGATGCCAATTTATTAATTCGGTCTTGTGATCAATGTCAGAGGCAAGGGAATATAGGCAGAAGGCAAGAGATGCCTATGAATTTTGTTATGGAGGTAGAAGTGTTCGATGTCTGGGGGATTAACTTTATGGGACCCTTTGTGAGCTCGGGTGGCATGAAATATATCTTGGTTGCTGTAGATTACGTGTCAAAATGGGTAGAAGTGGTGGCTTTACCTAATAACGAGGCCAAGAGTGTTATGGGATTCCTCAAGAAGAATATATTTACTCGCATTGGCACTCCGAGGGCTATAATCAGCGATGGTGGGTCCCACTTTTGTAATAGAGCTTTTGCAGGATTGATGGAGAAATATGGTGTAAAACATAGGGTGGAAACACCTTATCATCCTCAGACAAGTGGGAAAGTTGAAGTATCCAATTGGGAGATCAAGAGTATTCTAGCAAAAATAGTGAATGCAAATAGAACTGGTTGGGCCCGCAAGCTCGATGATGCTCTATGGGCATATCGAACTGCTTTCAAGACTCCAATTGGGACTTCACCATTCAAGCTTGTTTTCGGAAAAGCTTGTCACTTGCCGGTTGAACTTGAACACAAGGCTATGTGGGATTTGAAGAAATTTAATATGGATTGGGAAGAAGCGACCAAGCTCAGGTTGTTTCAACTAAATGAGATGGATGAGTTTCGGTACCAGGCATATGAGAGTGCAACACTATATAAAGAAAGGATGAAGCAATACCATGATAAGAAAATGCTGAAGCGAGAGTTTTATAAGGGTGACCCTGTCTTGCTGTTTAACTCTCGGTTGAAGTTACTACCGGGTAAGCTAAAATCAAGGTGGTCTGGTCCGTTTTAGGTGGTAGGTGTTTCGCCCCATGGAGCGATTGAGTTGAAGTCCGGAGATGGAACTCGGACATTTAAGGTGAATGGGCAGAGGTTGAAGCACTATCACGGGATGGTTTCGGAAGATAGAATTGTTGACCGATACCGGTTGAAGCACCTCGGAACGAACAATGATCTGGTGTACGCAGGTAAGGAGTGAATGTCTACCACCGTCGTGCCGCGACGTTAAATCAAGCGCTTCTTGGGAGGCAACCCAAGTGTAATGTTATTTTCATTCTTGTTTCTGTTTGAATATAGGGTAACGTTTGTTTTAGTGCAGTAAAAAAAATAACCAAAAAAAAAGAGTTGCAGAAAAATCACTGAAGCCTGGAAGAAACCAGACTTATACGGACCGTATAATATTATACGGACCGTATAATCCAGCCGTGGAAGGTAAGGAAATCAGGCAGAACACTGTTTGAAGACATCCTCCAAATACGATCATTTTCACGAACCGTATAATATTATTTGGGCCGTATCAATGATTGTGTAATTAGGACGTGCTCAAACGTGGGTTAGTGAAGAAAATTGATGTTACATGGACCGTATAATTTTATACGACCCGTATAACTAAGAAAACAAATTCGCGAACAGAGGGTTTTTAAACCTTCCACTTGCCTGGTTATTTTATCATTTACACTCCCTCCATTAACCCCCACGATCACCCACAACCCATCCACCTTCACCCACTCGAATTCCACCTTCCCAAAATCCATAAATTCATCCAAGCAGCCATAAACACCCAGAAAAATTCATCTCCACATTCCACAAACCCTCTGTTCAAGATTAAAAATTATGTTTTTCTTTTCTCTTTCTGCCATTGTTTTGCACAAAGTGTTCTTCAAGGACCCTTCTAAAAATCGTCAAAGCACAGGTATGTGAATTCGAAATTTTGCTTAAATTGGTGAAAATCTTGTGTTGGATATTGGTATACTTAAGATGTTATTAAAATTTTCCATGGTTAATGATTTTCTAAAATACGAATGAGCATAATAGGTTGTTATAAACTCATGGGGTAATTCAACACTCTAATGAGGCGGAGGGCATTTCAAATGAAGAATCTAAATTTTGGACTCGGATGTTGTTATGCCCACCAATACAATGCCTTAAGAATGCTAATGAATTGTAAAATAGGAAAAATGGGTGAAGTCTGAGTAACCCCACCCCCGTAAGAATTGAAACCATGGAATACTGTGTATGTGATGATTTGCTGTAACCAAAAAGTCGTATAGGATTGACGGGTTGGTGGAAGCCCTTGTTTTTGAATTGCACGAACCAGCCTGTTATACGGACCGTATAATGTTATACGGTCAGTGAAACTAGTTCGTGGTTCACAAACAGGTCTCTGAGTAGTCTGTTGCCCACATACCCTGACTTATACGGTCCGTATGTTATTATACGGACCGTATAAGACTTATACAACCAAAAAAAAAATTGTTTGACACAGAGAGAACTATGTTTTCAGTCAGCTGTTACTTCTGAGATTCATCACTAACATAGGTTCTTTTGCAGGTATGGTTCAAAAACTCAATGTACGAAGGGATACGGGGCCTCGAGCTGTTAGGGGCCAAGGTCGAGCTCGCGACCAACCAGAGACAGACCTTCGCTTGCGGGATGAGGGCTCGGACGATAAGGCCATACCAGTGAAAAAGGTCAGGGGGGTTAGCAACCCTCAACCCCCAACCCCCAACCATGACTCCTTCCGCCTCGGAGGGAGGAGAAAAATCTGGGGAAGCTAAAACGGAGATAAGTGACTCCTCAGATGATGAGGGAAATTCGACCAAGTGTGTCTCGTCTAAGCTGACAGAAAATCGAGCTCTAAACTCTGATGCTTCAGCAGACTCAGCACACGGCAAGCGCTGGTTGGTTCTACGAAGTAAAACACTACCAGAGGATGCTTTGCAGTTTGGAGTTCCGGGGTCAAAGGAGTTGTACGAGAAGGGTCTGTCTACTATCAAACGTGGGGGTAAGCCAAATTGAAGTATATGGGAAGAGAGGCAATTGGTGTTCGAGGGTCTTGAGGCTCTTCCTAACACAACCGAAACACTCCGATTCTACTGGTTAAGGGTGTTTGCTGAACCTGCTGGGGAGTTTTGCCCAGAGATTGTGCGGGAGTTTTATGCCAACAACGGGGATGAGTTGTTGAGGATGAAAAAACCCAGTCAGACTAATACTGCTCTCCCGTTGCTTGATGAAATTACGGTGCAAAATGTCAAGGTTGACATCTCAGCTGAGGCTATCAACAGAATTTATTTCGGGGATGACTTTCAGGAACCGGAGGATGAGAAAGAGTACTTCGATAAGTTAAATCACTAAAATCATCGGTCGGTGATCAAATGGTTAGCAGTGGTAATTTTTCACCCGGAGGTAGAATGGGTGACCCAGCAGAGCCCAAAGATTGTCAAGGGCTCACTCAATAAGGAAGCTCGATTCTGGTGGCACCTGATGAGGTATAGACTGTTAGTGACCCAGAATGACAATACAATCACGGTTTCCCAGGCAGTGTGCATTGCATCAATAATGAGCCGGTATCCAGTGAACATGGGGCGTATGATAGCTGATGAAATTCGATGGAGAGCATCCCAGCCTATGACTTCATTGGCATTCCCGTGTCATATCACGGAGCTGTGCAGGTGAGCTCAGGTTGTCGGCATTCCTGATCGGGGCCAATGCACCAAAAATAAGAAGTTTGGGGACTGGCGAAAGGGTAAAAAAGGGGATGCACCGGAGATATTTGTGGTCCCACCTGATGCAGATATAGAGGCTCCACCCGAGTCCGAGTCTGGGGCCATGGGAGATGCTATTGCTACTGATCCGGAGATGCCTGAAGCTGGTAGTACAGATGCTACAGCTCAGACCCATTCCACTGATCCTAGTACTGTGACGGTTGAGGTGGCTGTACCACTGCCACTACTGATCCACCAACACCTACTGCCCCCGCACGCGCTATTTCTGCGGGTCCTACCACTTCAGCTGCTCCATCTCCTGCAGCGCCATCTGGAGTTGATTTGTTTACATTTTCGAGAGAAGGTTACCGAGAGTTAGCCTTCAAAACATTAAAGGCTGAAAAACAACTTGAGGTGATCTTGCAGCAGCTTAAGCCCCAAATAAATAAGCAAATCAACATTGCCAAGAGAGAGATTCGGGAGGAATATGCTCTGTCTCGCGAGGTTTTCCAAGCATGATTGGACGGGTTTGAGACGAGGTTGGTTGCTTTGGAGCAGTCAAAATCAGGGGGCAGTTCAGCTGCATTTAATACCGAATTGGGGAAGCTTAAGGCTGAATTAGACACGCTGAAGGCGCGTGAGCGAGTAGAGGAACCTGTTCTGGCACCACACACCAACATGGAGATTGATATCCCGGTCCAGAACCTGCTCGACTCTGAGGATGAAGGAGAGAAAGGAGAAAAGGCGCGGGGGAAACGGCCATTAGATGCCATAGTTAAGGATGTGAATGAGAGTAACAAGAGGCTGCACAAACTGGAGGAGGAGATGGTGCGAGGCGCTGCTTTGAACTCATTGCGTGAAAACTATCCAGATCTAATGGGCGCGTCGGGCAGCCAGCCACGGGAGGCGACGCCTGATATTGCTGCGTCTGAGGCAGCACAGTCCCGAATGGAGGAACATAGCGCCTAGGGCGCCCAGGTATCCGTTACCATTTGTAATATTGTATCTAGAGTTGATGTATTGGGGACATTTCATGATCTTAAGTTGGGGGTAGGGGTACTTGATCAGGTTAATATTGTAAATATTTATTTAGGAACCCCCTCGGCTTTTCTTTACCAGAGTTCTTTTCCTGAGGGGTTTTATTTTGTTGAAACTGGCATGTTTAGGATGTTGCTTAGGTTGAGTAGAGTAGTTTTGACTTAATTGGTGTTGTTCTGTAACTGATGGCATGTTGTTATTGTTTGTTGGAAATTGTGGACCTCTCAAAAATTGAAAAATGCATACCTAGAACAGTTATTGGTTGACATGTTTGTTCTTTATATGACATTACTATTGTTAGGGTATTGTGTGTGACGAATGACTACTTAGGAGGTCACAAGTGTAAGAATAATTGTCCTTATGCCAATGTGCGTGTGAGTTGCTAGTTTGGTTCTGTTTATGCATGTATAATCCAGAACTTGCCCGGTTGGTCTTGTTTGAAATCCGAAATCTAGTTTGGTTGAGAAATGATCTTAGGCTTTCTTTGTATAAATAGTCACTTTGCCTAAATAAGCCGTACCAAATTGTAAATATCCCTAGTTTCCCTTTTTGAGCTTTTTTGACCTTTTCTTTGGCTAGCCAATTATGAAACCTTACCCTTTGTATAATTAATCCATCTTCGCACCCGTTCCCTCCTTGATGCTACTAGATAGATAAGGCAAAATTCCTAAGTTGAGGGTGAATTAAATGTGGAGTAGATGTGAAAAACATAAGTTGGGGTGGTGGAGTTTGTTGGTAGAGATTCGATGTGGTAGTTGCATATATAAACACTTATACGGACCGTACAATATTGTAGAGATGTTGAACCATGAACACTTATACGGACCGTACAATATTGTACGGGCCGTATAAGTGGATGTGATGAAGGTTGGAAGAAGTTTCACGGGCACGATTGCACGAGCCGTATAAAGTTATACGAACCGTGGAATGCCAGTTCGTATTGTCTCTGCAGACACAAGGATGAATGCCGTATAAGTCTTATACGGTCCGTGAAAAGTTGTACGGACCGTCTAAGTACCGCCTGGGACTTAAGTGCAAATTCTGTAATTTTACGTTTTTGAAACCTATAAATAATCCATTGTATGGGTTTTAATTATCATCAAGTATTATATTTTGACTTTTGGCTTTGAACATTAAATACTCTCTAGTTTTTGAAGGTTCAAACATCAATTCAAGTATTATCAATTCCTCTTTTCTTCCAAAGTAAGCAATTATGAATTCTTCAATGTCTTATTTCTTGTTCTTTGTCATGAGTAGCTAAATTCCCTTACTGGGGTTGTGAACCTAATGATGGGTGTTTTGTGATTGATATACACATAATGGATTATTAGGGTTTGTTTATTCTTCATTCTTCATTCATAATTAATGGTTGAAAACATTGATTAAAGCCACAAACCTTGATTTATTTGGGAAAATAATTAGGGTTGGTAAGAATAAATAACAAGGACTCAAAGCTTTAAACTTTGTTTAATAAATTCATTTAGGAATAAGAAGAATTTACTTGGCATGATAAATCGTTCTTCATATTTGGGAAAATCATATAAAGAGATAATCTTTATTTATTGGGAAATAGTAGAGATTCATATAGAGATTAAGTGCATTCATATAATGATCCATTAGAAGTATATCAAGATCAATACCCATGATCATACACTCCATCTAACGGGGACACAACCTTAGTTTCTTTTTACCATAAATTACCACTCAAAGCAATTAGTTAGAAATTAGTCATAAAACACCAACTTTTACCAAAATCATCGGATGAAGACATTAGACCTAAATTTAGCATTCTACGACTTTAGTAACCTTTTCGCACCATATTCCCTGTGGGATTCAACCCCAACCTTGTTGGGTTACTATATTTGACAACGTCCGCGTTATACCATTAATAGGTGTAATTTGAGCGTATCAGATGTCATAGTCCTTTAGGAGCTCCATCCATCGGCGCTGCCTGGAATTAAGATCCCTCTGAGTAAACACATGCTGAAGGCTACGGTGATTGGTAAAAACCTCACAATGGACACCGTACAAGTAATGCCTCCAAAGCTTCAAAGCGAAGACTATGGCCAATAACTCCAAATCATGGGTAGGATAATTCTTCTCGTGAACTTTCAACTAATCTGAAGCATAAGGTATCACAATACCGTACCCAAACCCATACGGGTAGCATCACAATATACCATGAAGTCCTTGCCCTCCACAGGTAAGGCTAGGATCGGGGTTGTGGTCAAAAGAAGCTTGAGCTTTTGAAAGCTCTCCTTACAATCATCCATCCACTGGATGGGAACATCCTTTTGAGTCAATCTAGTCAAGGACGAAGCAATGGCAGCAAAACCTTTCATAAATTTATGGTAATAACTGGTCAACCCCACAAAACTACGAATCTCGATAACAGTAGTGGGCCTCGCCCAACCCCTCACAGCCTCAATCTTCTGTGGGTCAACCATAATTCCCTCTTTGGACACCACATGACCCAAGAATGCCAGACTCTAACCATTCATCAAGGTCATAAATGCAGCTGGGGCATTGGTAAGCTCGAAAGACATCACTAGAAACTCATAGTGGCCATATCTCGTCCGAAATGCCGTCTTCGGAATATCCGCCGCCCTAATCTTCAACTGATGATAGCCGGAACGCAAATTAATCTTAGAAAACACCGAAGCACCCTGAAGCTGGTCAAGTAGATCATCAATACGAGGCATAGAGCAATTGTTCCGGATAGTGACTTTGTTCAACTGGCGGTAATTAATGCACATTCTCATGGTCCCATCTTTCTTCTTTACAAATAACACTAGAGTACCCCAAGAGGAGACGTTCGGTCTAATGAAGCCCTTGCTCAATAAATCCTGCAATTGTTCCTTAAGTTCTCTTAACTCGGCAGGTGCCATTCGATATGGTGGGATGGAAGTAGGACTAGTACCCGAGTCCACGTCGATACAGAAATCAATGTCACGATCGGGTGGCATACCCGGCAAATCTGATGGAAATAACTCCGCAAACTCGCTCACAATAGGAATAGACTCAAGGGGTGGAAATGCAACAGTCGTATCACGAATATGCACCAAATACGCTAAACACCCCTTACTTACTAATTTCTTCGCCCGAAGGAAGGAAATAATCTTCTTCAGAACGGGACTAGGGTTACCTCTCCATTCAAGCCTAGGGATGCCTGGCATGGCTAAAGCGACTGTTTTGGCGTGACAATCCAAGATCGCATGATAAGGAGAAAGCCAGGACATACCCAATATAATATCAAAGTCCACCATATCCAGAATCATCAAATCTACCCAGGTGTCATACCCCATAAAAGTAACTAAACAAGACCGGTAGACTCGATCAACAACCACATAATCTCCGACTAGAGTAGACACATGAACATGTATATCTATGCTATCACAGGGTGAATCCCAACCAATGGCATGAAATGCAGATACATACGAATAAGTGGATCCAGGATCAAATAACACAGATGCTGCTCTATGACGCACAGAAATGGTACCTAAGATCACAGCATCTGAGGCCTCTGCCTCGGCCTACCAGGATATGAGTAACAATGGGCTCCACCACGACCGGTCTGGGATCCCCCTCTTGAACTCTGAGTACCACCTCTAGCTGGCTGGGACCCATCTCTAGAACCATGGGAAGTACCGCGACCTGACTGAGCACCGCCTCTCTGAGAAGTCCCTCATCGACCATCGGATGATATAGGAGTCCTCGGCGGTTGATAATCTCGCCTAGGTCAGGGGCATCTCTTGTCAATATGCCCAACCTCCCCACAAGAGAAACAGGTAAGAGGATTCGAGTGCTGATACACGAAAACTGAAGACCTGGATGAAGCGGTCCTATCTACTGGTCTGGAGAACGAGCTCTCAGGAGCTCTCTGCCTAGGCGGCTCACTAGAGGGAGCCGGTAATGCTGAATGCACGGGATGATTGGAATAGGGCTGAGGTGGACTCGAAAACTGACCGGCGCCCCTCGTACCAGAACCCCCAAAGCTGCCAGTCTGACGTGGCCTCTTGTCATCACCACTACTAGCACGGGCCTTGGCGCCCTCAACCATCGAAGCACGCTCCATAATGGATTGGAAGGAAGCCCCTATAGACTCCATCTGAAGACAAGGAATCTGTAGAGAGCCCACTAGTCCTCCAACAAAGCGCCTGATCCTATCAGCCTCGGTAGGAATTAACGAAGTAGAGTATCGGGCCAAATAGAGGACTCTAAGGACATGCCTCTCTGCTCAAGGTGTACAAACTGCTCAAGGACATATCAAGAATAAACTCATAAGCATCCTCAGACGAAGTACCAGAGAACCTCAGTGGCTCTAACTTCCTGAACCTCCCCACCAAGTCCTGATCAGCAGCAGTCATAACGGCGACATCCATGGGCCTAATATCCTCCCAGGGGCAGGTATAGCATCAATGTCGGGAGCCATAGCTGTGGCGAGATGTGCTACCCGTGTAGGTCCCTGCTCAGGGGTCTGCGTCCCAACTCTAGTCTGTGAACCCCCGCCGGGAGTAGTAGCACCGGCGGCCGCCTGCTGAGCATCAAGGTGAAGTAGGATCCTGGTCATAGTGTCATGCACGGCCTGGTCAGAAGTAACCTCAGGTTGTGTCCGAGCTGGGGCCACACCATCCTTTGCGGTCTGGTCTCTACTCGGCTGATACTCGGACTCGGGAGATGGAGACCTCTCTCGTCGCTGGCAAAGACCTCGGATGCTATCAATATAACTCGCTCTCCGGCAAATACCTCGGAAGCTATCAATATAACTCATTCTCCGGCAAAGACCTCGGAGGCTATCATTAATACTCGCTTTCCGGTAAAGATCTCGGAAGCTATCAATAACATTCCCTCTCCGACAAAGACCTCGAAGGCTATCAATCACTTTCTCATCATTATAACAAATCATGCATGAAAATGGATGGTATGCCAATGCATGGAAATCAATTCAACAATATTGTAAATCACAGAACCAATAGATCTATATCATAAACGCCGAACACAACTCAAGTTATTAATATATAATCCTTCCCTTTTCATGAGATACGTAAAGTATCAAGCAACTAGAAAGATTATTCAAAAATCACAAATTAGTAACAAACATGGTGGCAAGCCCACACAACAACAACCATACCAAACCAGTGGATTTGACACGACAACCATGCCTGAAGACCTCCGATGCTTTCCCTGTCAATATCTACCATTACATATGATTATCTAATCGGTGTCTAACAAAGGTAAGCCATAACCTACCTCGCAGGCTGTCACGACCCATTCTAGCCTAGGTCATGCGGGCACCTACCATTCCCACCTAGGTAGGCGAACCCTTAACTCAACGTTCACAATCAATAAATATAATAAAATAGCGGAAGAAGTAAATGACGTATGTCTCACAATATAATATAATATAGATAAGTGCGGAAATAAACGAATCCACCCCAGTATCTGGTCTGGTCATGCAAGATCATCTAAATCCGAATACTAAGGTTTGAATAATAATACATAAAATGTCTCAAATCATGCCTTGAGTGAAAAGTAAGACATACGCAAAAGAAGTGTCTTCGAGGTCAGCGGACGCTATGCTCACCCTGGAAAACTCAAATAGAAGCTGAGGAGTCGATCAGCCATGAGTCAAAGAAGTAGATCCGGCCTGATACTCTGCATTCATAAAAGAGTGCAGCGAGTGCAGGTCAGTACAAACAACAGTACTGGTAGGCAACATAGGCCGACTAAGCATAGTTAACACAATTCAAAAGATAACACAAGTAAACAAGTAAACCAATCACGCATGGAACAATATAATCGTAATCGAGTATCTATCAACACCTATGTAAGTATCAAACCCCAATATAATAAATCTGAGTATATCTAATCCTGGCACAATCAACAAAATAGAATCAACAACACAATCCATCACAATACAGTCATCACGACATCTCACTCAAGTCATAATGCGATGCAATGCAATAATGGTATGAATGTGATGCCATGCCATGCTATGCAAATGAGATGTGCACATATACTCCGTACGGAAATATCAACATCCCGACAGCACAACCCAGTGTGACTCGCGAAGGCTGAGTGCCACCCATCCTAGATCTTTGCCAAACAGACAGACGGGACCCTGGCTAATTGCTCACAAGGGGAGTCACATTGGCACCACTCTGGGGGACCTGCGGAGCCCATGCACTACAATCGATCCAGGATAACATCGGAATAGGCCATGCAACAACGATGCCCGAATATAACCATCGCACACCGGCCTCTTTACAATTACTCAAAAGAGTTGTCAAATATCGTTTTCATAAATTAACGATTCCGAAATTGAACCTTGGACCTCGGCCTCCTCACAATCACTCAAGTAAAAGAGTTTATCACGTATCAGTTTCATTTAAAAAACGATTCTGGAATGGATCTTCAGACATCAGCCTTTTTCACAATCACTCAAATAAAAGAGTTTATCAAATATCAGTTTCGCTCAATCAACGATACCGGATCATCACCGGATATCGGCCATGCATGATAATATGAGAGGATGTATGCAATGCATATGTAAATCATCACCAAGCAAGCTCAATATCACAAGTACCTCAACAGGGTACGCCAACAATGTATCACATCACAATACCAATAGTGGGTATACCAACATATATCAATAACTCAAGTACCAACAATGGGTACGCCAATAATGTATCATAGTACAAATACCAACAACGGGTATGTCAATCCTATCCAAATCAGGACAACAAGCGACATTCGCTATCTACCAACTACACATGGCATCAAGCCAACACAATTAAGCAATCAAACGCATATAACGGGGTGGCTAGTCCCAACACACATCAGGGCCCAACCTAAGGCAATATCCATCCCACTTCGCACCCGAAAGTTCAAATGTTGTCTCCGACATCATAATCTAAATATGTGATTCACTATACTAAGTCTCACCAAAGGTAAGCCATAACCTACCTGGACTGCCGAACAACAACACCAACAAGTCACCCTATCGCCTTGCCCTTCCTCTGAAGCTCAGAACCAAAGTAGTCTAAGAATAATCGAATTCTAAACTAGAAATCACGAATAATGATACTAATATTGCTATGATATCAATTAGGTCCAATTTAGCCCTAGAAATTAGGGAAACGAGCCCACAAGGGCGAAACAGGAAATTCACGGGTAAAATACCAAATTGAGTCCTAGGTAATCATAACCCAATAATTAATTGTTGATTTAGCTCAAGAATTATCCCCAAATCTGATTTCTAGTAAAAACCCCCCAAATTGGGTATGAACCCTAATTCTCCAAATCCGAAATTCACGTTAAAAGTGGAAGATATGGGTTACTAAGCTTAGACTCGTCATATTTTAGTATTAACATCATCAATTTTATCAATTATAACCCTAGGGAGAAGTCTTCCAAAACCCTTCTTCAAATTCTACTTCTAAGGGATTGAAAAGGGAAGGGATGATTCTAAGATGATAATGGCTAAAGAGAAGTAAGTGATTAGACCAAGCGTTACCTTCAAGAAATTCCTCAATTTCTCCCCAAGAACATCCTTCCCAATCTCCAATATCGAGTTATGACATAATGAGGGTCTAAGTCTTATTTTAAGACACATTTAATGAAATTCCCCTGCCCGTGATTGCCACGGCGCTGTTGCAATGGTTGGGACACCGCTGCAGCGATGAGGCCCATTTTACTCATGACCGCCCCAGCAGTCACTACACCGCCATAGCGGTACCACTGGGGCGGCTCTGGTGCCGCCGTTGCGGGCACCAGACACCAGACACCAGAAATCCCCAAATTTTCTATGCCTTACACAGGCCGAACAGGTTCCACAAACCTCAAGCAAACGCCTTTCTCATCCGGAGAGCCTCAGAACGATCAACGTCTATCAAATATGCATTCTACATTAGAATACGAATCCAAGAATATCCATAATGCCATGCTTCTAAAAGGTAACTAAAAGTTTCCCCGGGTCCACAAGGGCAAAATCGGAACTTTAAGTTAAATTCACTCTACTCATAGTCTAATTTGTCATAATCTTAATTATCATCAATTTCTAATCACAAATGAGCCTTCGATTTCATTATTTACCCAAATCCCAAAATGTGCTAAAAACCCTAAATTAAATCATCTAAAATGAGGATTAAATTGGTAAATTTTTGCTAGAAATAGTTTGCCCAATGTTTAACAAGTCTAAATCCTCAAGATAGATTCAAAGGCCTAATTCTAAGCATCCAATCACCTATGACCCATACTTTTAGAAGTGGGTTCAAACCCTAAGTTTCTACCTTCAATCATGAAAGGAAAGATACAATAATGTAAGAGATCATTAATAATAGGGATAATTTTAGAGACCTCCCCTCAGGTTTCGCTCTGTAACACTCATTTCCCTTATGGTTTTACGATATTACGCATACCTCTCTTATTTTGATATTGTTGTAACAATTCTTTTTATCTATTATTATAAATGTTAATTATAATATGACACATTTACCCTTGCTGATATATATACTCCACCAGTAATTAATTTTAAGAAAAAAATCTTTAGAAATCAATATAAACTTACCAAAAATTATATGATAAGTCATATGGGGGTTGAGAAACCTTTATAGCCTAGAGCTGCTAGCGAAAAACTATGAGCAAAATTTATTGCACAACCTACTTTAGGCAAACGCGAGCAACATTTTTCGGGAACACATTCCTCTTGCTCGAGTTAACGTTCATCTTGAGTGTAATCCTTTTGTGAAATATTTTCCCGTAACACATTCCTCATATGTGTAACTCAAACTTATTATCCTTTGATCTGAATGATTTAAGAGTTTTATTATAAGATGATAATTTTAAAGTATAAGGGTAAGCCTGTCAAGTGGGCCGGGCCAGCCTGAACCCGGCCCACAACCGGCCCGGCCCAGGCCCACTAAGAGGTGTAAGGGGCTGGGCTAGGTAGGATTTATTAGGGGGCTGGGACGGACAAGGTGGACAGCCCACCAGCCCGGCCCACTAGTAGCCCAGGTGATGGCCCATCGGGGCACCGGCCCGGCCCGACCCACTTCAAATTAAAAAAAGAGAGATAAGTACTACATGTATTACTAATAATAAGTATTTTAAAAACATCGTATTCCAATAAATTAGGAGTCTCTTTTTATGGAGCACTTTAGTTTTCTTTAAAATTGTATTTTAAAGCTAGACAATCTTGTTTTCTCAACAAATATACCTTTGATACATTTTCAGTATATAGTATATATTAGATTGTGATAGTTTTATATAAAAGTAAAATTTCATTAGCATGTCATATATACTGTGAATACGTAGATTATATCAAATATAATACTCCATCCATTTCAATTTACGTGAACCTATTTCTTTATTAGTCCGTGACAAAAAGAATGACCCCTTTCGGTAGTTGGAAACAATTTACCTTTATGCAGTGATTTATAGCTACACAAAATATATGTGACTCATTGAACACCACAAGTTTAAAAGTCTTCTCTTCTTTCTTAAACTTCGTGTCCAGTCAAATAGACATATCAACATCTACATAAATAATTTAAAATAAAACTTAAAACTTAAATTGATAACATTGCAAATTCAAAACATACAAACTTGAACGGCGAAATATTGCAAATCAAAAGTTCAAAACATACAAATTAAACGGCTAACATCGATGGACAAATTTAAAGAAGAGATAAACTTCAAAGTTCAATTTCGTGCCTTTTCACAAGTGTCTACGCAACACACCGGTACCCCCCCCCCCCTCCACCCCCCCCCCTGATAGGCTAATACCCGACGCTCCGCACTTGTGGAGATATATGTCACCACAATGTTGACATTTAACATGTTCCTCATTTACTCGCTCAAAATGCATCCACACCGCACTTGAAGTTGATCTTCGAACTTGAGGAGAAGGTGGAGGTGAAGTAATGTACACTAGTTGAATAGAAAATTTAGATAAAGAGAGAATTGTGGAAGAATTGTGTGAAAATGAAGAAGAATGGAGGGGTATTTATAGTTTGAAAATATGACCAAAGTGTAGTTATTCATAAATTTAGGGGTTCAAATAAAATTAGCAACGACTAGTTTTTTAAATTTACAATGGCTAGCTTTTTGAATTTGACGACAACTAAACTTTTTTTTAATTTAGCAATTTTATCATTAGTTCAAATGTTAATTTGATTATTAGTACTAAATGTAAATGTCTATTTTTGTATTAGAACTTTAAAAAAAAAAAAAAAAAGGCCCGGCCCTGTAACATCCTAAATTTATTATTGGCATTTAAATAATCTTGCTCTTGTAGTAAATACTTTTTATTATTTTTCTTGAGTCTAAAATTTTACTTTGTGTTTGGAAAAATAAATAACTTTGGACTTGTCATATTTTTTATTTGGATATTGAAGCCCATTAGTAAGACCCAATTGATAAAAGTGGGTACTACAAGGAAGAAGAACATTTTCTTTAGCCCCACTCTCTACTTGGTCTTCTTATTCTTCTTCTTCTCCTCCTAAACCCTCCATTAGAAATTCCAATCCACCTAAACTACTCTCAAAATATGAACAAGATCCCCCAAGTTTTCATGCTTTGTATATATTTTGGAAGGTTGCCACCAAGAATCACATAGGTTAAGTCTTGTTTTGATAATCCTAGGTTTTGGGTTTGTGAAGAAGCTCAATCAATCTTGTGGTAAGCTTGTTATTCCATATTATTTTGGATGAAGTATTCAAGTTTTTGTTAGAGATTTTGAAACCTTTAAGTAGGGAAATTTAATCCCATTTTTGGAGCTGGCAGCAGTTAGTATATTGACCATAAATTTTTATCTATAAGGCGGAATTTGGTGATTCAAAATTCTGTGAAAAGATAATAAAATTACCCACAACTTTCGTGTTTTGCGAAAATTCTAATTCCATTTTTTACTATGTCAAAAACGGACTGCAAGGAATCACATAGCTACTGTCCAGAATTTTTTCTACTTAAAATCTTGCAATAGTGGCGACCTATTTAGCCCCGTTTTTGTTCGTCATGATTTAGCTTCTATATCATTAAACTCTAGACCTTAAGTGAGTATTCCATTGTCTATTTAAGGTACAAGAGGCTTTTGTAAAGCTAAGGAAGTCGATATATTTGCTTGATCGTTGCCTTGGGATTGTAACTTCTTGGTATTTTTCTTTGAGCTTTAGAGGCACTAAATCTCCAAGGTTTGCACATATTCTTGAATTTCACATTTTATTTAGTTGAAGAATGTTGAATATCTTGAGCTTGGGTAAAACTTGTCTTTACTTTAATTTGCTATCCTATTCTGTTATTGCTAGTAAATTCTTATTTTGCTATGTTTAATTGAGTATGAACACTTTGAGCCACTCGGAAACTTTGAATATCATTTGGTATCATGTGGAATGCTTTTGTAAGACAAACTAACTCGCCCACATATACGGATTGCTTGAGCATTATTGCATTCTCGTTGGGACTTTGTCCTTCTTGTGATAGTGACTTTGTCACTTATATTGGCATACCTCTTGAGATTATTCGGATCTTGTCCCATCTTGACTTTGGATACACCGTTCATCTTAATTATGGATCTTGGTCCATCTTATGTATGAATGGGGAAGCCACTTTCAACATGGTTCTTGATTCTCTTGATTATTGGGTGACGACCCTACTTGGTTTGGGACTCCGGTCCTTCTTGTTATTCGATTATGCTTTGATGTAATTGCATGATGTATGTGTTGGGCGAGATTAACCAAATGGTGAACTTTCTTGGATTTTCTTTGGAAAGCTTCTTGATATTTGAGATTTGGATATTGATATCTTGAACTATTTTAATACTTGATATTTATTTTCTTTAAAGGATTTTACCTTCATTTAGTTCTTGATTGTGATTGTGACAAGCTTATTCCTAGAATTTATTCTTGACTCCTTACATTATATTTTTATTCTAAGTGTTAGTTAAGTTTATGTGCCACTAAGCTTTATGCTTAGCGATAGTTTGTTACTATCGTAGGTGATGTTCCGAAAGAGACTTGAGGATGGCCATTTGAAGTAGACGCTTTGGATGCTTAGATGAAGATCGCATTTGCATGAGCGCGTTCATTTTGTATACTTTTGGGGACTTGTACGTGATCCATATGATACACTTAGATATGCACTTTTGAATGAAATTTGGGTCATGATGCTAATACTTTGTAACTTGGTTTTGATGAATGACTTGACTGTTTCTGGAGTGCCCATGCCCAAGTCTTGTAATATATCAAATTTATTACTTGTGTTGAACTTGGGAACTTAACTAGTTTGTATTTGAGATTGGGAGTTGAATTTCATGCTTGGTATGAGCCTTAGATGTTGTAGCATGAAAAATATTTCTCTACTAAATGTTTGATAAATTCCAAAGTGCTGATTTAACTCAAAATAGGTGTTGTCCATTTTTATGG
The DNA here is from genome assembly GCF_019175385.1 of Lycium barbarum. Taxonomy (NCBI): domain Eukaryota; kingdom Viridiplantae; phylum Streptophyta; class Magnoliopsida; order Solanales; family Solanaceae; genus Lycium; species Lycium barbarum. Next base: position 107,567,938 of record NC_083345.1, read on the forward strand.
TTGGATATTTCTATTTTGTTTAAGAAGTCTTCTTTTAGATCCTACTATGTCGAGATGTCGTTTTTGAAAACTTGTTCACATGGGCCTATTTTCGCTACTAAATTTTTGCGAATACCTTATTAAATAAATTTCTTATGAACGTGGTAAGTATGAAATTTGCTTTTGTTTCATAAGTGGCATCTTCCCAAAGGAGGTGCTACAAGTTTTTGTATCAGAACCTTAGGTTTATGGTTCTAGGACTTTTGTTGTGACTTCTTTGTATACTTGCTTTTGTGAAGATTGTTTGACTAATAACATTTATTTGCACACTTATTTAAAATGTTTTGTAGAGTGTAGTGTGCATATGCATCATGTACTTATCCCTAATGCAATGTGATCTTCTCTTCTATAGGAATTAAGATATGGCCTCCTCTTCGAATGGAGCTATTGAAGATGTTAATGAAAGTCAAGCCCAGTATAATGACCCGCCTCACTTTCAAGAAGATGAGGAACGTTTGCCTAATATTAATCATTCTCGTGCTATTGAATCTGAAGTGCGAAATAATCATAGAGCGATGGGTCATAACACTCCTGTTATGACACCTCCATTTCAGCAGATGGCTGAGTTCTTTATGTTATGTCCTGTATTTTATACATTCGGATATTTCAAGGTGGTCGTGGTAAGTTAAGGGCAAGACCATTTTCAAAAAAATTATTAATGTACAAGTTGTTATGAATATTATTTATGACTATTATTAGTATGGAAATATTGAGAAAGGCTAAGGGCAAAAAGAAAAATTCGCAAAATGGCCCATGGTAATATTGTGGAAGACTAGGGGCAAAACGGGAATTTCACAAGTATTCAAGAAAATTCTTGAATGGACCAAAGTTTATATAACAAGACAAGTGGTCATATTTAGTTATTTTAAGAAACTTCTAGAGAGGGCATGTGCCCCTCACATGCTTGGGGGAACTATATATATATATATATATAGAAAGGTGGGGGGCAAAATAAGATATATTCTTCATCTTGAAAAATTCTAGAAAAATTGAAGAAAGAAGGAGAAAGACCTTCGGCTAAGGGGCTGGCCGAATTTGGCCATGGAAGGTGCTCAAGAAAAAATATATTTTCTTCTAGCTTTTCAACCAATTGGAAGGTCCTCTACGACGTGGTATAGTTGTTGGAGCAAGCAAATAATTCCTTTGGTGTTGTTTTGATCCTAGCCGAAAGATGAAGGGCCAAGTGGAAGAGGTAAGGTTCAATCTTCTTTTACATATGTTATGGATGATTTATGCATGTTAGAGTGTGTGGAAATGAATGAAATTCATGAAAGGATGATGTTGGAGTTGGGGCCGAATATGTATAGTGTTGGTCGTGGATGTGTTGTGTTGTGTAGAAGGAATGGATTAATTTTACTTAGTATTTAAATTGTTGTTGTAATGTATAGGAATAGATGAAAAATTCATGAAAATATGTATGTTGTTGTTGTGGCCGAATAAGGGGTTGTTTTGGTAAGTTATGATGAATGGATTCTATTTGACATTTTAGTAGTAGTCGATGCGGATTCTATGATGAAAATGATGGTTTGGTAATTCGAAAGAAAGTTGTCGACGTGTAGGTTGTTGATCTAGTTCATGAATTTGAAAGTAAGGAATGTGTTGTTGATGCTTTTATTTAACTTGGAAGGTTGCGGATTGTGTTGTGATAATCGGTTGGAACCTAAATGAAATGCCGTTGAATTATGTAAAACGAGTTATTATCGTTAGAATGCATTTTGAGTAAATTGTTGAAGTTTGGAGATATGATTGTTGGCATTGTTGTTGATATCTTGGTCGAGTTCCATTCTCGGGTTTGTTGTTGATGATTTAGCCGAGACAGACTCTCGGGGGTGGTGTAGTTACAAGGGAGATGCTGCCGAAATTTCGGTAGAATATAAGTGAATTCATTTGAAAAACTAAGACAAGTATATGTCGATGAATCTAATGATCATGTGAATTCTTTTGTATGTAGACTAGCAAGTTTAGACAAATAAGCGTAACTAGTTGGTCGTGGCACAGGTATGTAAGGCTTACCCTTTCTTTATTTGGCATGTCCTAGAGCCACATAAGGTATGATGTGATGTGCACTTTGGGGTAATTCCACTCTTGGATTCTAAGTTTGTCCCTAAAGAGTTCCGTATGTGTTAATGTCTGAAGTTTCGTTTGGTATATTTCTAAATGGCATTCGAAAGACAATTGGTATGATTAACATTTTGATTTCCAAATGATAGTATGTTTAACTATTCTATTGAGTCCCTAATACATTTCGATTTGGTACATATGATTTTAAAAGTCATATTTGATTTGGTCCATGTGATATTTGGAAGAGATTTGTTTCTGAAGCTCTATTTAATATGTTTCCGAGTCTACCTATGATTCTGATTCACTTCTGATAAAATTATGTCTGATATGATCCAGTTTGTTATACGATTGAATAATGAGATAAGTATAAAGAGTTTTGTTTCTGAAAGAATTTTGTAAGTCATAATGTCCCTAACCTTCGGAAAAGATCTCAGATTTGCCCTAAAATGCTTATAGAACGTTCTGTACTTCAAACGTTTGTAACTTTCTCATACTAAGTCGGATTGATCCGAAACTTATTTTTGAGCCTTCTGATGTCCGTAAGTGTATGTATCTATTGAGTCTTGATTTGTGTGCATATGGTTCCGCACTACTCTGTTCGTGCAAGTCTCTGTATGTCTGTTCACTGAGTCCCGGCCAGGGCATGTTATGTTCTCGTGCGTATTCCACTGCATTGTTCACCGAGACCCACCAATAGAGGGTCGGGACACGTTATATGATGATGGCGCCAGATCTGGATCGGATCCCCTCTACCGAGTCCCTTATTGAAGGGCCGGGACACGTTATCCACCGAGTCCCTCACTGGCGGGCCGGGACACGTTACATGCATACATGATATTTGATGTGACATACATGATTTTATCTACCGAGTCCCTCGCTCGAGGGCCGGGACACGTTATGCATATGTGATATACGATGTTGACATACATGATCCTATTCACCAAGTCCCTCACTCGAGGGCCGGGACACGTTATTTGCACATGTGATATGTTCTATGGATCGGGTCGTACGTTCCGCGGCATTATTATATTACGCATGACATTGGCATTCATGATTTGTGTCTGGAAAGACAAGCATCTTGATAATCTGGTGTTTTGGTATTCTGGGTCTGTACTTCTTCTGATACATGATTCACGTTTGGAAAGTAAGTATTTGGTATTCTGGGTAATGTACGTACCTTTTGTACTGTTTGTTTCGATTATGATTTCGTTTTCTGTATCTTATGCCTTACATACTCAGCACATATTCCGTACTGACCCCTTTTCTTCGGGGGGCTGCGTTCCATGCCACGCAGGTACCTACAGATGGATAGAAGATTTGTCAGAAGATGTGTCAGCAAGATTGGCGAGCTCCATTTGCTTCTGGAGCGTTGCCGAGTCAGAGTATATGCATGTTCTGGTTTCTGGATTGATGTTAGAGACTTTGCAGACAGCGTCGTGGGTATTGGTTGTCAGTCTGTAAGCGGCTCCATCAGCCGATATGTCATTCTGTGTTATGTAATAAATTCTATATAATTACAGATTTTGTTAAATTTTGAGAACGATAAAAGAAAGATTTCGAAAACTTAATACGTATTTTACCTTCATTTGATTTTTAGAGTCCGAGGAAATTATGTGTGTAGTAAGAATCTGTGGGTTCGCTCGGCTCCGGATATGGGGCCGGGTGCCCATCACACCCTAGTGGAATTAGGGTGTGACACTTTCGTCACTTGGCTGGAACAATGTACGACCCTAATGAAGTGAATTTTGAGAAGATGAGGAAAATGGGTGGAGTTGAGTTTGAAGGCACTACTGATCCCACGGAAGCTGAACAATGGCTTGAGCGCATGAAGAGAGTCTTTGATCAATTAGAGTGCTCCAATGCTGCTAATTCAAGTATGTTGTCTCTCTTTTTCAAAAAGATGCCTATGATTGGTGGATGACCGTGCCTAATGCAAAAGCAAGACCTCCAGTTCTTACTTGGAATGAATTTGTGGATACATTCCGTATGAAATATGTCCCTCCTTTCTATTGTGATGCAAAGAAGAAGGAGTTTTTGGATCTAAAGCAAAGGAGTATGTCTATTGCAGAGTATCAACAAAAGTTTCTCAGGCTTTCTCGTTATGCTGGAGGCATTATCTCTAATGAAAAAGATAAATGCAGGAGATTTGAATATGGATTGAATGACTCCATCCGAAAATATGTGGCGGTCCTACAACATGATAATTTTGACAAACTAGTTTCAGCTGCTCTTACTTGGGAAATAATCGACAAGGAAGAAGCTAGTAGAAATGAGAACAAGTCCAGAAAAGCTAATTTAGATTATGGAGGTCCATCCAAAAAGGGGAAGTTTGATCATTCTAGGCCTGGTAGTGTTCATAAGTCAGCTCAACCTAAGCAAAGTCGATCAAATTTTTCTTCTTCTAGCACTCCAAGTCATGGTCAAGGCAAGGCTCGTGTACCCACTTGTCCTCAATGTGGGAAGAATCACTATGATGCTTGCAGGAAAGCTTCTGGTGCTTGTTTTAATTGTGGAAGCCTTGATCACAAAGTGAAGGATTGTCCTAATCCTAATCCTATGTCTTTTCCACATTCTGAGGGCTCAATCCGTAAATCTACTACTACTCCTTCTCAAAGGAACAGAGGTGCAAGATCTAGAAACACCCAAGCAGCAGGTTCAAGTGGAGCTAATCAGGCTAGTGGGTCAAGAGCTACTGCACGATTTTATTCCACGAGACAGAGGGATGACCAAGATGGAGCGGACGTGGTTGTTGGTAAATTTCACTTATTTGGCTTATATGTTGTTACATTGTTTAATCCTGGTTCTACTCATTCCTATGTTTGCTCGTCACTTGCTTTTCCTGAAAATGTGAAATTTGTGAGACTTGACTACGATGTGCTTGTCAAAAGTCCGTTGGGTCATCAGGTTGTTTGTAATCGAATGTATCGAGATTGTCCTTTTATGATTCAAAATCTGGTCTTTCCTGCGGACTTGATTGAAATGCCCTTCCAGGATTATGATGTTACTATTGGTATGGACTGGCTCCATAGACATCATGCACTAGTTGATTGTAGATTGAAGCGTGTAACTTTTAAAGCTCCTGAATACTCTCACATAGTTGTTCAAGGAGAAAGATCCTTGACTTCTAATATTATTTCTGCGGTCTTAGCAAGGAAGATGATTCGTCAAGGTTGTGATGCCTATCTTGCTCATATAGTGGATACACGGTTGGAGAGTCCAAGTCTCAAAGACATACCCAATGTGTGTGATTTTCCTAATGTCTTCGTTGATAATCTCCCTGGGTTGCCTCCAGAAAGGGAGATTGAGTTTCCTATAGATCTTGTTCTTGGAACTACTCCTATTTCTATCGTTCCTTATAGGATGGCTCCAGCAGAATTGAAAGAGTTGAAGATTCAATTGCAGGAACTTCTTGAGAAAGGTTTCATTCGTCCCAACGTTTCTCCTTGGGGAGCTCCTGTTTTATTTGTGAAGAAGAAAGATGGCACTCTTAGGCTTTGTATTGATTATCGACAATTGAACAAGGCAACAATCAAAAACAGATATCCACTGCCTAGGATCGATGACTTAGTTGACCAACTGAATGGTGCTAGTGTGTTTTCAAAAATTGATTTGAGGTCGGGTTATCACCAACTATGGGTAAGTGAGCAAGATGTCCCTAAAACTGCTTTTAGGACTTGGTATGGCCATTATGAATTTTTGGTGATGCCATTCGGGTTGACTAATGCTCTTGCGGTGTTCATGGATCTTATGAATCGTGTATTCAAGCCTTATCTTGATCAATTTGTGGTGGTCTTTATAGATGATATTTTGATATATTCCAAGAATAGGGAAGATCATGATAAACATCTCCGGATTGTCTTGCAAACTTTGAAGGAGAGGGAACTCTATGCTAAGCTTTCCAAATGTGAATTTTGGCTTAGCGAAGTGGCTTTTCTTGGGCATATTGTGTCGGCTGAAGGTGTGAAGGTGGATCCCAGTAAGATCCAAGCTATTGTTGAATGGAAACCGCTTAAAAGTCCAACTGAAATTAGAAGCTTCTTAGGCTTAACAGGGTACTATAGCAGATTTGTCAAAGGCTTTTCCACTATAGCCTTCCCCTTGACTAAACTTTTGAGGAAAGAAGTCAAGTTCGTGTGGGATGACAAATGCCAAGAGAGTTTGAAAATGTCAAATCCTTGTTGACACAAGCTCCTATACTTACTCCACCAACTGAAGGGAAAGAGTATGTGATATATAGTGATGCATCTCATCGTGGTTTGGGTTGTGTTCTTATGCAAGAAGGGAAAGTGATTGCTTATGCCTCTCGAAAATTGAAACTGCATGAGTTGAATTATCCTACTCATGACCTTGAGCTTGCAGCCATTGTGTTTGCTTTAAAAATTTGGAGGCATTACTTATATGGAGAAAAGTGTCAATATTTGCTGATCACCAGAGCTTGAAATACTTAGGTACACAAAAAGAATTGAACTTCAGACAATGTAGGTGGCTTGAACTCATCAAAGATTATGATTGCACGATTGACTATCATCCGGGTAAGGCCAATGTGGTTGCAGATGCTTTAAGTCGCAATTCCTTTGCAAGTTTATCTCTAAGTCCATTGCCTTTGTTTCTTGAATTAAGAGCCATGAACGCTTGTCTTGTATTTAATTCTGATGGTTCAATTGTTGCTAGTTTGCAAGCCAAACTAGTCCTACTTGAGCAAGTGAAAGAAGCACAGAAGTTAGACGAGCATCTCGTGAAATTAGTCAAAGAGGTTCAAGATGGGAAAAAGCTTGATTTTTCATTGAGAGAGGATGGAGTACTATTTTATCAAAGTAGATTATGTGTTCCTAAAGATGATAACTTGAGGAAAGAAATTCTAAATGAAGCACATACTTCACCATTAACAATGCATCCTGGAGGTACTAAAATGTACCGAACCATCAAAGAACACTATTGGTGGAATGGTATGAAGAAAGACATTGCAGAATTTATTTCTAAATGCTTTGTTTGTCAACAAATAAAGTCCAAGCATCAAGTCCCAGCTGGTTTGTTACAACCCTTATCGATACCTGAGTGGAAATGGGAAAGAATAACTATGGACTTTGTTTCTGGACTTCCACGCACTCGAAGAAATCATGATGAAATTTGGGTTATAGTTGATAGGCTGACCAAGAGTGGTCATTTCTTGGCCATCAGAGTAGACTACCCACTTGAACGTTTAGCAGAATTGTACGTTAATGAGATTGTGAGGCTACATGGAGTTCCTGTTTCTATTGTATCTGACTGAGACCCGAGGTTTACATCCAGATTCTGAACTAGCTTGCAAGAAGCTTTGGGCACTAGGTTGAACTTTAGTACTTCCTTCCATCCTCAGACAGACGGCCAGTCCGAGAGGGTAATTAAAATCTTGGAAGATATGCTTCGAGCTTGCATTATGGAATTTGAGGGTAATTGGGACAGACACCTAGCCTTGATAGAATTTGCTTACAATAATATCTACCAATCAAGCATTGGCATGCCTCCTTATGAAGAATTATATGGGAGAAAATGTATAACTCCTCTTTGTTGGAGTGAAGTTGGTGAAAGAAAATTAATTGGTCCTGAGATTGTGCAACAAACTGAAGATAAAGTAAAAATCATCAAGGATCGTCTAAAAATTGCTTCGGATAGACAAAAGTCTTATGCCGATCTTAAGAGGCGTGAGATTGAGCATCAAGTGGGAGATAAGGTATTTTTAAAGGTTTCTCGATGGAAGAAGATTATGAGATTTGGCCAAAAAGGAAAACTTAGTCCTCGATTTATTGGACCATATGAGGTACTTGAGAGAGTTGGCCCAGTTACATATAGACTAGCTCTTCCACCGGAGTTAGATAAGATCCACAATGTCTTCCATGTTTCTATGCTTAGAAGATATCGTTCGGATCCATCTCATATTCTTCCTGTTGAATCCATTAAGGTCAGTCCTGACTTGACATATGAAGAGGAACCTATCCAAATCTTGACACGTGAGGTAAAAGAGCTTAGAAAGAAGAAAATCCCCTTAGTAAAAGTCCTATGGAGAAATCATTTTGGCAAAGAAGCTACTTGGGAGCGAGAAGAGGACATGCGAATACAATACCCACACTTGTTCCAAAACTAGTATAAGGTAAATTTCGGGACGAAATTTCTTTTAAGGGGTAGAGAGGTGTAACATCCTAAATTTAATATTGGCATTTAAATAATCTTACTCTTGTAGTAAATACTTTTTATTATTTTTCTTGAGTCTAAAATTTTACTTTGTGATTGGAAAAATAAATAAATTTGGACTTGTCATATTTTTTATTTGGATATTGAAGCCCATTAGTAAGACCCAATTGATAAAAGTGGGTACTACAAGGAAGAAGACCATTTTCTTTAGCCCCACTCTCTACTTGGTCTTCTTATTCTTCTTCTTCTCCTCCTAAACCCTCCATTAGAAATTCCAATCCACCTAAACTACTCTCAAAATATGAACAAGATCCCCCAAGTTTTCATGCTTTGTATATATTTTGGAAGGTTGCCACCAAGAATCACATAGGTTAAGTCTTGTTTTGATAATCCTAGGTTTTGGGTTTGTGAAGAAGCTCAATCAATCTTGTGGTAAGCTTGTTATTCCATATTATTTTGGATGAAGTATTCAAGTTTTTGTTAGAGATTTTGAAACCTTTAAGTAGGGAAATTTAATCCCATTTTTGGAGCTGGCAGCAGTTAGTATATTGACCATAACTCTTTATCTATAAGGCGAAATTTGGTGATTCAAAATGTTGTGAAAATATAAGAAAATTACCCACAACTTTCGTGTTTTGCGAAAATTCTAATTCCTTTTTTTACTATGTCAAAAGCGGACTGCAAGGCATCACGTAGCTGCTGTCCAGAATTTTTTCTACTTAAAATCTTGCAATAGTGGCGACCTATTTAGCCCCGTTTTTGTTCGTCATGATTTAGCTTCTATATCGTTAAACTCTAGACCTTAAGTGAGTATTCCATTGTGTATTTTAGGTACAAGAGGCTCTTCTAAAAGCTAAGGAAGTCGATATAATTGCTTGATCGTTGCCTTGGGATTGTAACTTCTTGGTGTTTTTCTTTGACCTTTAAAGGCACTAAAGCTCCAAGGTTTGCACATATTCTTAAATTTCACATTTTATTTAGTTGAAGTATGTTGAATATCTTGAGTTTGGGTAAAACTTGTCTTTTCTTTAATTTGCTATCCTATTCCGTTATTGCTAGTAAATTCTTATTTCGCTATGTTTAATTGTGTATGAACACTTTGAGCCACTCGGCAACTTTGAATATCATTTGGTATCATGTGGAATGCTTTTGTAAGACAAACTAACTCGCCCACATATATAGATTGCTTGAGCATTGTTGCATTCTCGTTGGGATTTTGTCCTTCTTGTGATAGTGACTTTATCACTTATATTGGCATACCTCTTGAGATTATTCGGATCTTGTCCCATCTTGACTTTGGATACACATTTCATCTTAATTATGGATCTTGGTCCATCTTATGTATGAATGGGGAAGCCATTTTCAACATGGTTCTTGATTCTCTTGATTATTGGGTGACGACCCTACTTGGTTTGGGACTCCGGTCCTTCTTGTTATTCGATTATGCTTTGATGTAATTGCATGATGTATGTGTTGGGCGAGATTAACCAAATGGTGAACTTTCTTGGATTTGTTTTGGAAAGCTTCTTGATATTTGAGATTTAGACAAGCTTGATATTTGATGGTGATTTTGACAAGCTTATTCCTAGAATTTATTCTTGCACTCCTTACATTATATTTTTATTCTAAGTGTTAGTTAAGTTTATGTGCCACTAAGCTTTATGCTTAGCGATAGTTTGTTACTATCGTAGGTGATGTTCCGAAAGAGACTTGAGGATGGCCATTTGAAGTAGACTCTTTGGATGCTTAGATGAAGATCGCATTTGCATGAGCGCGTTCATTTTGTATACTTTTGGGGACTTGTACGTGATCCATGTGATACACTTAGATATGCCCTTTTGAATGAAATTTGGGTCATGATGCTAATACTTTGTAACTTGGGTTTGATGAATGACTTGACTATTTTGGGAGTGCCCATGCCCAAGTCTTGTAATATATCAAATTTAGTACTTGTGTTGAACTTGGGAACTTAACTAGTTTGTATTTGAGATTGGGAGTTGAATTTCATGCTTGGTATGAGCCTTAGATGTTGTAGCATGAAAAATATTTCTCTACTAAATGTTTGATAAATTCTAAAGTGCTGATTTAACTCAAAATAGGTGTTGTCCATTTTTATGGTTGGATATTTCTATTTTGTTTTAGAAGGCTTCTTTTAGATCCTACTATGTCGAGATGTCGTTTTTGGAAACTTGTTCACATGGGCCTATTTTCGCTACTAAATTATTGCCAATACCGTATTAAATAAATTTCTTATAAACGTTGTAAGTATGAAATTTTCTTTTGTTTCATAAGTGACATCTTCCCAAAGGAGGTGCTACAGGCCCACTAATTATAACCCGACCCGGCCCGGTTAGCCCGAGGTGTAGCCCCTATCCGGGTAGGGATGGGCCGGACACCCTTTCCCCCTCCAAGCCCGGCCCCTCAACTTACGGCCCGGCCCCGACCCATCCCCTTATGGCCCACGTTTAAATGGCCCGGCCCAGCCCACTTGACAGCCTTATATAAGGGTATGTGTTCATGACGGAATAAAAAAAAGGTGTTCATGACGGATACAATGTCATTCCCTAGGAAGAATGTTATCGGTGTCGTAGTTGCCATTTGATTTTGTATTTGGGTTATGATTGATTTTCATTTATGCATAGAGCATCAATGCTTTTAAGTTTTAATCCGTTACCTTATTATCCTTTTACTCAAATCTTGAAAAAGAGAAAAGGAAAATAAATTTGCTGGAAAGCCTAATTTGGTTTCTTTTGTAGAGAAGATGGTTTGTTGGTCTTGTTCGGAAGACCGAATTGGAAGAGGAACGTAGAAGAGAAAATTAGAGGAGTTTAAGCCTAGATATTTGTTTGTCAAAGAAAGAGTTTAATCTTAGCAAGGGTAAATGTGTCATATTGTAGATTTTTAATATTTATAATAATACATAAAAAGAATTGTTACAATGAAATTAAAATAAGAGAGGTATGTGTAATATCGTAAACCACAAAAGAGGTGAGTGTTACGGAGCGAAACCTAAGGGGAGGTCTCTGAAATTATCCCTTAATAATAACTAAGATTGAGTTCAGAACTTACCCCCAAGAAGAAACTTGAATTACCCCTCTCAAATCTTCCAAAATCGAAGTGTACAACTCAAATTATGTGAATTGGGAAATAAGACTTGAAATGGAAGATTTATGGACTGATTTCAGCGATCCTCGCTGGTACGAGATATCCCGCGTAGGTGCGACGCATCACCTGCGGAAAATCCACGCAGGTGCAGGCTTTACTAAACTCCCGAAGACCTATAGGTGCGACTCCGCAGCTGCGCAGTCTATCTCGCAGGTTCGGTTGCACCAGAACCAGAAAAATCTGATTTTTATCAAATCCAATCCAAACTGAAACTCATCCGAGATCTCTCGGACACAAACCAAACAGGCAAACTTATCATAACACACGCTACGAATTCGCTCGCGCACTCGGATTTCCCAAAAGAGGCCGCCTTGACCCGGTGTTGACCCAAGTCAACGCCAACCAAACCAAAACCAACATCCCAACCAATGACCCAAAACACAAACGGACACCTCGGTACCCAAACCAAAAGCTCAACTAAGTCAAAAATCACATTCCAAACCTAACAGAACTATTAGAATTCTATTATGGACGCAATTACCCAAAAGTCAACTATTGGTCAACTCTTTTTCACTTATCCAACTTAGAAGACTCTAAAATCCTCAAAACCAAACTAGACTCACCCGATAGCCTCGAAAACCGCGTCACCCATCCCCATAAATCCTAAATACAGGAAGTCGGACTACAAGAAATATTATTTTGGGAAGAAAAGAGTAAAATGCTTAAAACGACCGAACGGGTCGTTACAAGGCTATAGTCTATAAGACTTAATTGGGTATCCTAACGGTGATACTTATTAGCCTGCGATGATCTACTTTCAATTTCTTGGATGCAGATACAATCGATATATCACGTTCCTGGTACGACTAGTTTAGACCAGGTAACAATATAACTTCCTCCCCCTCCTCCTCCTCCTCCTCCTCCTCCTTCTTCTTCTCTTTTAAGTGGGAGATTCAGTCTTATTGTCTAATTAAATCTATATATAATATAAAGCTAGAAATAGACAATCCTATGTGGCACCTCTCTATCGCCAAGGATCCTATTTATCTTTTTTCTCCCTTTTTTGACTTTTTCTCTCTTTTTTTGTTAATAATTTTATGTTAAAAAAATCATCTCCATAACTCACACCTCTTTATTTACCATAAATTCTACTCATAATAAATATTAATAATATCCATAACCTCCAAGCTTTTCATGTTCATAACCCTCTAATTGTTTAATGTACAAATTTATGACACCTTAAAATCACTCTAATTTCTATTCATATAAATTTCTTTTGAGTCATGTTGGTTATCCTCTATCTTTGTTGTATAGAGCATTTGTTTGGGTTCTTGAGGATATGAATGGAGAAATTCTTCAGAAAATGATTTTAGATTTCTCTCTGCTTCTCTTTTTATTTTATTTTAGAGAATTTGATTATGCTATATTAACAACATAGTCCTTATTTTCACTTTAACTCATAATTATAGTATTTTCTAAACTTTCATTTGCTTGGTTATTTTTTATTTTTATGTTTTCTTTTCTTTGTTAGCGTAACTTATTATGTCTCCATGTCAGGATGTTTTCGAAAGTGAAAGCATGGAAAAGAAGCCTACGTAAACGTGCATGTTGTTTAAGGAAGTAAGTATATGTCATTTCGTAGTCATGTGAATCAATTTATAATATACCTAATGAAAGAGCATGAGAATGTAAAATTGTTTGTAATATTCAAATTACAATTTAATTCATAATATTTATTGATATGTAAAATTGCAGTCTTCAAGTTTTTCATTTTCTTTTTGTTGATTAAAGTCTTCAAGTTTTTCAGATTTTTAAGTTTCTAAGAGAGTAAATACAATTTATAAACTCATGATCTCGAAATAGCACATACAACAAAAAATTGTCAGTCTCTATCTCTTCTTCTGTTTCTTTTCTTTTCCTATTTTTGAGAGGGAGTGTAAATAGAGTAATTTTTTTTTCTTTTTTTTTTTTTTTTGCACTTGGACTAACTGATGCCATGATGGATTGCAGGGAACGTTGATTGAATTATATATGCATAATTTAAGACTATGATTAGATCGTAAGATCTTTTAAAATAGGAAGGGTAATGAATTTTGATGAAAAAGGCAATTACACCTATATTTTAAATGGCGTTATTCGGAACGCAACAATGTTATTTTACGGGATGGACAAGGAGGAGGATAGAATTTTGATGTTCTGAGCTCTCTAAATTCACACTGTTACTTTGTGCAAAAAAATATGTATATATATATTTGCAAGGAGGATACAAAATAAACAAAACATCTAAAAGAACAAGGTAAATTCGAAAAGGCCGTATAAACTTATACGACCAAAATCATTGATAAAAGTTCTTACAAATAATTTTCGACAAACATTGAGATACGTTCGTTGATGCACTTTGTAGGCAAGTAACTTTTATGTGCTAAAAAGTGGGAAATGAAAGAGGAAGATAACCATTTATAACCAAATTATGAAGTAATTTTGGATGTTTAATATAACACATAAATCATGAGTTTATGAGATATAGTTAATTAAGAGAAAATTTGATCTTTTTGCAATTTAGTAGAAGGAAATGGGCAAATCAACTTGATTAATTTAAGGAAAGATCACTATAATTACTAATTTTTTGGTTGGATTGAAAAAAAAGGTAAAACATAGTAATATATAAAAAGAGAGTAGGTAAAAGTGAGCCGAAAAATAATGTTAGAATGAATATAAAGAAAAAAGTGATTACATAAGAAAATTATTAAGATGGAAAATGGAAGGGAAAAAGATAAGAAAAATATAAATAGATAATCAAGAAAAATTCAAAAAAGGAAAAAAAGAAGATAAATTTCAATTATGTCAAGAAGGTAATGAGTAAGGTGAAAAAAAGACACACAACCTTGACAATAATGACGTTTCGGGAGTATATGACTCATGCTCCTTTAGGTTCTGAAGTTTTTATTTGCAATGTGTTGGGTCGAATTTTTATTACTTTACCGGATTATTCGTAATTGCATATTTACAATATACAATATGATCAAATTGAGGAGGGTTATTTGTTAAATATTGAGTTGAGCTGAAGTGAGATTTACTTTTTCATTTGTCATCAGTTTGGAAAATATTATTCGAACAAACAGTAGTGTTACAATTGAAGAATATAGAAAAGACAAAACTAATTGATAAGCAAAGATAGATATTTTTAAATAAAAAATTAAATAACTACTTAGCTATATTTTAATTTAATGACCGCGCGAAACACGAGCTAATTAATTCACTAGTCTATATATAATATAAGCCTAGACATAGACAAGGTGATGTGGCACCTCTCTATGACCTAGAATACTATTTATCTTTTTTCTCATTTTTTTGGATTTTCTCTCATTTTAAATTAATTGCTATGTATTAAAAATATCAAAAGCAACTCTCTTAATTCTCCTAATCATGCCTCTTAATTATCTTAGTTACACCTTTTTTCTCCCCCTCTAGAACCGTTGGTTATGCTTCCCTGGAATTTAATGTGGAAGTTGAAACATGTTTTTTTTTTAATTATTGAGAAATTAAAAGGAGTCCATCACGTATTTGTAGGTTATGAAGGAGGTTTTATCATTAACCTTGAAGACTAATACTCTAAGTATGCCTATCATTCAACATATACTCTTATCTCTAACCTAATACTATGCCTATCATTCAACATATACTCTTATCTCTAACCTAATACAGTGCCTTTATTTTCTGCTACATTCTCAAGATTTTTTTAATTTAATTTAATCAATTGATTGATAATTTTCTACTTTTTGTAGGTGCAAAAAATGGTTGGAATACTATGGTTTCGCTCCAAGAAATGGTTTTGATGTGCATTTTATGCTGCCGAATCATGGTGAACTCTCTTTGTTCCTAGCTGCCATGGAAATTATTTTGTAACTATTTATTGCAATTGATTTTTGCATAGGTTTTGTAAGTTTTTATGTTATTTGATATTTGGACTTTCGTTTAGACACAAATATTAAACAATAACTGAGACAATTGTGATGTTATGGAAAAATTTAATTATTCACGTACGTCAACAATATATATATATTTATATGTATATTCAATTTTGCTGGATTTCTCTCTCGTTTAATAGAATATATTCTCTTTATCTTCTTCTATTTATCTTCTTCTTTTTCTCCTTGTGCATTTCCCCCTACATTCATTGAATCAGACGTTTCTTCAAGTAAATATATTGGAGACTGCATCTTTAATATACAAGAATATGTCAGCATAGACTTTTAAGATGGATAATCATATGTTAATAGCTTTATGCAATCATTGTGAAAAGTGGGTAAATGGGGAAGGAAGAGATTTAAAGGGAAAATAACCTAATAATACCACTTAAGATACTATATTACAAAACATATCTATATTTTTTCTTATTTATAAAATATAACAACTTAATAACAAATCATACCAGATCTGGAAAAATTAAAGGTCCACCCTTTCCTTTCCCAAATCATACTAGATCTGGAAAAATTAAAACTGACCCTTCCCTTTCCCTTTTCCCAGCCGCCCACCCTTCCTTCCCCTTCTCCCCATTCTACTCAACCTCTGCTTCAGATCTAAAGAATTATAACCGATGATTATGTTCAGCTATGGTAGAACCACCAAGTTGTGGGGACTCTTCATGGGTTCGATCAGTTCATGATTTTGGTTATTGACAACACCGTTGAGGTTAATGGCAATGAGAAAAATGAGATTGGCATGGTGGTAATTTGGGGTAATAGTGTGGCGACAAATGACAATTGAAGCACTGGAGCCTGTTGCCAGACCACAGTAATATGAATGAGGCGATTATTAGAGGGGTCTTTGAGCCCGTTTGGATTGGCTTATAAGTTGCTTATAAGCTATTTTCAGCTTTTTTGAGTATTTGGCTGGCTAGCTTAAAGTTATTTTGTGCTTAAAATAAGCTCAAAAAAATAATTAAGCCCGTTTGACTTAGCTTATCTAAAGCAGCTTATAAGCTGCAAACAGCTTATAAGCCAAAAAAAATAAGTTGGGCTACCCCAACTTATTTTTCTTTAGCTTATAATAAGCCCATCCAAACAGGCTCTTTATCTACGTTCAAGATATTACTGCTCTTATGGAACCTAAGTGAATTATGTATGGTACCTGAATTTAACTAGGCTTTGACAAGATGAAAGTTGACTTGAATTTCTTCCAAAAAAAAAAAAATCCAAAAACCTAACATGAACTTTATACAAAACTAGTGAATAAGTTCGCGCTTCGCGCGATTGATTTTTTTTTAATTAAATAATCTATGTATTAGAGTAGCTTCTATAATCAAAATCTTAGTTTCAATAAGACTTCTTATTACATAATGTGGTGAGTAACACCTTCTGTTTTCTTGACGACATAAACTAATCAGTAATCAAATAAGCAGTCTAATTAAAAAAAAATCTATAAACTCTTGGTCTACAGATAGAACATGTAAAAGTACAAGTTGCTAACAATTGAAAATTGCATACAGTAAAGTTACCTTAATTCTTATAAGGAAGATCGAAGTTATATCTAATCTTTTAACTCTCCCACTTTCATATTCCAACAAATGACAAAGCAAACCTTCCTAATTTTTGCCCAAAATTAGAATCAACATTACCAGTTTCACAAAAAAAAAAAAAAAAAGGTATTGACAAAAAGAGAAGATTATGCGGATAAAAATTCAAAACGTTCATACATAGTAGGTAAGCCTGTGCATTAATCCCTAGCAAAGTGAAGATAATTATAACTGTAATCCAATTGAATTACGTCTAAAATTGTCTAGAAATTTAAATATAAAATTTTAAGTAAACAAAAATGAGTAAGTGAATAATGAAAAATATAACCCTATGAAATGTTAAAAGATTTTTGTAGGTGGATAATGGCAAATATATACCTATAAAAATAGGGAGACTATCTCACAAAGAAAAAGCTATTATTATATAAACTATATTAATTTAAACTTCTAAAAAATGGTTAGTTTAGCCAGCTACATTTTTATATAAAACATGATGTGAAAATTTAAGTAATTAAAATGTGAAAGTTGTTAAGTCACTTATAATATAAAATGGACTTCAACTTTCATGTTTTTTTGTCACCTTATCTTTTTATTTTTTTTCTAAATTCCAAAGATAATTATCACATAATAACCAAAGATAAAATTCTTGAAATTGATCAACATGATTTTTTTTAGATAATACTTATAATAAAATAATACAACGGTCCTATTCCTTTTTAATCTTACCGAATAATTTTTTGAATTGACCAGAAATTACAATAGTCTTCATAAACTTCATACTTTCACTGCCTAAAAAATATTTGCTCATGCGAAAATCCACCAAAAGAAAAAAACGAAGATATAAAGGTAAAAAGCAGCTCAAACCGTCAAACTCTTCGTTTTCCAGCTCAAAAATAGAAACGAAACCCAATTTCATTTCTTGTCCCTTCGTTGCCACTGAAAGATGTTTCGCGGTAGAATTTCTGACCTTCATCTCCTCCCGCTCTCTTTCTCCCTCTACTATATATTGAACGTCATTAGCACGAAAAATATAATTAATTAGTATCCATCATCAACTTTTACTTACATTTTGAGAGCTGGTAAGGAGGCCATATTATGACCTTTGCAACCTCGAGAGATGAAGCTCCGCCTTCACAGGAATAGGTAGTCGAAACTTGAAGAGCGACTCCGTCTCCCACAAATAATCTTCCACGTAAATGGTTGGCTCTTAAAAACAACTTAACAATATCTTCAAAACCAAAATAGTCCAAATCCACTAAATTCACACGCCGATCCCTGCAGACAATAAGAAACCTAAAATCAACAAAATATGTAAAATTTTAAACCATAACGGGAAGAAAGAAATACAGGAAACTAAGACTTTCATCACCTTTGATTTCAATTTTCAGTAATTCAAACATAAAAAGCCTCAAATAAAAATTAAAGCACAACATTTCAAACTAATATCAATTAATATAGGTGACAAAAATAGGAAAGAGTGATTATTATTATTCTAACGTTAAGCATTTGGAAAAAGTCCCCAAATACAAATCAAATATATATAAATCTACCTAATATATAGATAGTAGGAAAAGAACAAAAGAAAGAAACGACAACATTGAATCACAGTTTCAAAAAGCTGGAAACTTTTAAGAAAATGGAGGGGTAATATGAAGAGGGAAAGGTCCGGTCAAAACTCATAAGAGTTATTAATAGAGGATTGTATTTGGGTGTGGAGGTTACAAATGATATTTAAGGTGTAATTACTTATAAATAAATGAGGCAATTGATGAGATTTCTGTTAAAAAGAAATGAGGCGATTGATGGAATTTTAAAAGTTTCTTACATTTTTCCACTATCTTTCTTTAATACAATAATAAACCAAAGAATGAATTAAAAAAAAAAGATAAATTATTTTTACTAATAAATTTAATACAAAGTAATCACAATAATTATAGGGGAAGTAATGACAAATATAATGCTATTAAATGGTGAGTGAGTCTTCATTATGGGTGGAGGGATGAACTTTTTAATATTTTATTTTATTTGGTAAATAGAGAAATGAAGAGAAAAATGTCAAAAAATTGATAAATGTTACATAGGATTGTCTTTCTTTAAAATTGATAAATGTTACATAGAAAAAAGATAAATGTTAATGGAGGCCATAGAGAGATGTCACATAAGATTGTCTTCCTTTAATACAATAATAAACCAAAGAATGAATTAAAAAAAAGATAAATTATTTTTACTAATAAATTTAATACGAAGTAATCACAATAATTATAGGGGATGTAATGACATATATAATGCTATTAAATGGTGAGTGAGTCTTTATTATAGGTGGATGGATGAAATTTTTAAATTTTATTTTATTTGGTAAAATAGAGAAATGAAGAGAAAAATGTCAAAAGATTGAGAACTCTAAGCCTTGAGCGAGATATACATATTTCATATAGTATTCATGCACAAAATTGAGTGAAATTCTTAAGCCTTGAGTGAGATATACATATTTCATATAGTATTCATAAACAAAATTGAGTGAAATTCTTAAGCCTTGAGCGAGATATACATATTTCATACAGTTTTCATTGAGCGAAAATTTTAAGCTTGAGCGAGATATACACATTACATATAATTTTCATACACAATATCTTGAGCGAAAAGGGAAGGGATGATTCTAAGATGATAATGGTTAAAGAGAAGTAAGTGATTAGACCAAGCGTTACCTTCAAGAAATTCCTCAATTTCTCCCCAAGAACATCCTTCCCAATCTCCAATATCGAGTTATGACATAATGAGGGTCTAAGTCTTATTTTAAGACACATTTAATGAAATTCCCCTGCCCGTGATTGCCACGGCGCTGTTGCAATGGTTGGGACACCGCTGCAGCGATGAGGCCCATTTTACTCATGACCGCCCCAGCAGTCACTACACCGCCATAGCGGTACCACTGGGGCGGCTCTGGTGCCGCCGTTGCGGGCACCAGACACCAGACACCAGAAATCCCCAAATTTTCTATGCCTTACACAGGCCGAACAGGTTCCACAAACCTCAAGCAAACGCCTTTCTCATCCGGAGAGCCTCAGAACGATCAACGTCTATCAAATATGCATTCTACATTAGAATACGAATCCAAGAATATCCATAATGCCATGCTTCTAAAAGGTAACTAAAAGTTTCCCCGGGTCCACAAGGGCAAAATCGGAACTTTAAGTTAAATTCACTCTACTCATAGTCTAATTTGTCATAATCTTAATTATCATCAATTTCTAATCACAAATGAGCCTTCGATTTCATTATTTACCCAAATCCCAAAATGTGCTAAAAACCCTAAATTAAATCATCTAAAATGAGGATTAAATTGGTAAATTTTTGCTAGAAATAGTTTGCCCAATGTTTAACAAGTCTAAATCCTCAAGATAGATTCAAAGGCCTAATTCTAAGCATCCAATCACCTATGACCCATACTTTTAGAAGTGGGTTCAAACCCTAAGTTTCTACCTTCAATCATGAAAGGAAAGATACAATAATGTAAGAGATCATTAATAATAGGGATAATTTTAGAGACCTCCCCTCAGGTTTCGCTCTGTAACACTCATTTCCCTTATGGTTTTACGATATTACGCATACCTCTCTTATTTTGATATTGTTGTAACAATTCTTTTTATCTATTATTATAAATGTTAATTATAATATGACACATTTACCCTTGCTGATATATATACTCCACCAGTAATTAATTTTAAGAAAAAAATCTTTAGAAATCAATATAAACTTACCAAAAATTATATGATAAGTCATATGGGGGTTGAGAAACCTTTATAGCCTAGAGCTGCTAGCGAAAAACTATGAGCAAAATTTATTGCACAACCTACTTTAGGCAAACGCGAGCAACATTTTTCGGGAACACATTCCTCTTGCTCGAGTTAACGTTCATCTTGAGTGTAATCCTTTTGTGAAATATTTTCCGGTAACACATTCCTCATATGTGTAACTCAAACTTATTATCCTTTGATCTGAATGATTTAAGAGTTTTATTATAAGATGATAATTTTAAAGTATAAGGGTAAGCCTGTCAAGTGGGCCGGGCCAGCCTGAACCCGGCCCACAACCGGCCCGGCCCAGGCCCACTAAGAGGTGTAAGGGGCTGGGCTAGGTAGGATTTATTAGGGGGCTGGGACGGACAAGGTGGACAGCCCACCAGCCCGGCCCACTAGTAGCCCAGGTGATGGCCCATCGGGGCACCGGCCCGGCCCGACCCACTTCAAATTAAAAAAAGAGAGATAAGTACTACATGTATTACTAATAATAAGTATTTTAAAAACATCGTATTCCAATAAATTAGGAGTCTCTTTTTATGGAGCACTTTAGTTTTCTTTAAAATTGTATTTTAAAGCTAGATAAATCTTGTTTTCTCAACAAATATACCTTTGATACATTTTCAGTATATAGTATATATTAGATTGTGATAGTTTTATATAAAAGTAAAATTTCATTAGCATGTCATATATACTGTGAATACGTAGATTATATCAAATATAATACTCCATCCATTTCAATTTACGTGAACCTATTTCTTTATTAGTCCGTGACAAAAAGAATGACCCCTTTCGGTAGTTGGAAACAATTTACCTTTATGCAGTGATTTATAGCTACACAAAATATATGTGACTCATTGAACACCACAAGTTTAAAAGTCTTCTCTTCTTTCTTAAACTTCGTGTCCAGTCAAATAGACATATCAACATCTACATAAATAATTTAAAATAAAACTTAAAACTTAAATTGATAACATTGCAAATTCAAAACATACAAACTTGAACGGCGAAATATTGCAAATCAAAAGTTCAAAACATACAAATTAAACGGCTAACATCGATGGACAAATTTAAAGAAGAGATAAACTTCAAAGTTCAATTTCGTGCCTTTTCACAAGTGTCTACGCAACACACCGGTACCCCCCCCCCCCTCCACCCCCCCCCCCCTGATAGGCTAATACCCGACGCTCCGCACTTGTGGAGATATATGTCACCACAATGTTGACATTTAACATGTTCCTCATTTACTCGCTCAAAATGCATCCACACCGCACTTGAAGTTGATCTTCGAACTTGAGGAGAAGGTGGAGGTGAAGTAATGTACACTAGTTGAATAGAAAATTTAGATAAAGAGAGAATTGTGGAAGAATTGTGTGAAAATGAAGAAGAATGGAGGGGTATTTATAGTTTGAAAATATGACCAAAGTGTAGTTATTCATAAATTTAGGGGTTCAAATAAAATTAGCAACGACTAGTTTTTTAAATTTACAATGGCTAGCTTTTTGAATTTGACGACAACTAAACTTTTTTTTAATTTAGCAATTTTATCATTAGTTCAAATGTTAATTTGATTATTAGTACTAAATGTAAATGTCTATTTTTGTATTAGAACTTTAAAAAAAAAAAAAAAAAGGCCCGGCCCTGTAACATCCTAAATTTATTATTGGCATTTAAATAATCTTGCTCTTGTAGTAAATACTTTTTATTATTTTTCTTGAGTCTAAAATTTTACTTTGTGTTTGGAAAAATAAATAACTTTGGACTTGTCATATTTTTTATTTGGATATTGAAGCCCATTAGTAAGACCCAATTGATAAAAGTGGGTACTACAAGGAAGAAGAACATTTTCTTTAGCCCCACTCTCTACTTGGTCTTCTTATTCTTCTTCTTCTCCTCCTAAACCCTCCATTAGAAATTCCAATCCACCTAAACTACTCTCAAAATATGAACAAGATCCCCCAAGTTTTCATGCTTTGTATATATTTTGGAAGGTTGCCACCAAGAATCACATAGGTTAAGTCTTGTTTTGATAATCCTAGGTTTTGGGTTTGTGAAGAAGCTCAATCAATCTTGTGGTAAGCTTGTTATTCCATATTATTTTGGATGAAGTATTCAAGTTTTTGTTAGAGATTTTGAAACCTTTAAGTAGGGAAATTTAATCCCATTTTTGGAGCTGGCAGCAGTTAGTATATTGACCATAAATTTTTATCTATAAGGCGGAATTTGGTGATTCAAAATTCTGTGAAAAGATAATAAAATTACCCACAACTTTCGTGTTTTGCGAAAATTCTAATTCCATTTTTTACTATGTCAAAAACGGACTGCAAGGAATCACATAGCTACTGTCCAGAATTTTTTCTACTTAAAATCTTGCAATAGTGGCGACCTATTTAGCCCCGTTTTTGTTCGTCATGATTTAGCTTCTATATCATTAAACTCTAGACCTTAAGTGAGTATTCCATTGTCTATTTAAGGTACAAGAGGCTTTTGTAAAGCTAAGGAAGTCGATATATTTGCTTGATCGTTGCCTTGGGATTGTAACTTCTTGGTATTTTTCTTTGAGCTTTAGAGGCACTAAATCTCCAAGGTTTGCACATATTCTTGAATTTCACATTTTATTTAGTTGAAGAATGTTGAATATCTTGAGCTTGGGTAAAACTTGTCTTTACTTTAATTTGCTATCCTATTCTGTTATTGCTAGTAAATTCTTATTTTGCTATGTTTAATTGAGTATGAACACTTTGAGCCACTCGGAAACTTTGAATATCATTTGGTATCATGTGGAATGCTTTTGTAAGACAAACTAACTCGCCCACATATACGGATTGCTTGAGCATTATTGCATTCTCGTTGGGACTTTGTCCTTCTTGTGATAGTGACTTTGTCACTTATATTGGCATACCTCTTGAGATTATTCGGATCTTGTCCCATCTTGACTTTGGATACACCGTTCATCTTAATTATGGATCTTGGTCCATCTTATGTATGAATGGGGAAGCCACTTTCAACATGGTTCTTGATTCTCTTGATTATTGGGTGACGACCCTACTTGGTTTGGGACTCCGGTCCTTCTTGTTATTCGATTATGCTTTGATGTAATTGCATGATGTATGTGTTGGGCGAGATTAACCAAATGGTGAACTTTCTTGGATTTTCTTTGGAAAGCTTCTTGATATTTGAGATTTGGATATTGATATCTTGAACTATTTTAATACTTGATATTTATTTTCTTTAAAGGATTTTACCTTCATTTAGTTCTTGATTGTGATTGTGACAAGCTTATTCCTAGAATTTATTCTTGACTCCTTACATTATATTTTTATTCTAAGTGTTAGTTAAGTTTATGTGCCACTAAGCTTTATGCTTAGCGATAGTTTGTTACTATCGTAGGTGATGTTCCGAAAGAGACTTGAGGATGGCCATTTGAAGTAGACGCTTTGGATGCTTAGATGAAGATCGCATTTGCATGAGCGCGTTCATTTTGTATACTTTTGGGGACTTGTACGTGATCCATATGATACACTTAGATATGCACTTTTGAATGAAATTTGGGTCATGATGCTAATACTTTGTAACTTGGTTTTGATGAATGACTTGACTGTTTCTGGAGTGCCCATGCCCAAGTCTTGTAATATATCAAATTTATTACTTGTGTTGAACTTGGGAACTTAACTAGTTTGTATTTGAGATTGGGAGTTGAATTTCATGCTTGGTATGAGCCTTAGATGTTGTAGCATGAAAAATATTTCTCTACTAAATGTTTGATAAATTCCAAAGTGCTGATTTAACTCAAAATAGGTGTTGTCCATTTTTATGGTTGGATATTTCTATTTTGTTTAAGAAGTCTTCTTTTAGATCCTACTATGTCGAGATGTCGTTTTTGAAAACTTGTTCACATGGGCCTATTTTCGCTACTAAATTTTTGCGAATACCTTATTAAATAAATTTCTTATGAACGTGGTAAGTATGAAATTTGCTTTTGTTTCATAAGTGGCATCTTCCCAAAGGAGGTGCTACAAGTTTTTGTATCAGAACCTTAGGTTTATGGTTCTAGGACTTTTGTTGTGACTTCTTTGTATACTTGCTTTTGTGAAGATTGTTTGACTAATAACATTTATTTGCACACTTATTTAAAATGTTTTGTAGAGTGTAGTGTGCATATGCATCATGTACTTATCCCTAATGCAATGTGATCTTCTCTTCTATAGGAATTAAGATATGGCCTCCTCTTCGAATGGAGCTATTGAAGATGTTAATGAAAGTCAAGCCCAGTATAATGACCCGCCTCACTTTCAAGAAGATGAGGAACGTTTGCCTAATATTAATCATTCTCGTGCTATTGAATCTGAAGTGCGAAATAATCATAGAGCGATGGGTCATAACACTCCTGTTATGACACCTCCATTTCAGCAGATGGCTGAGTTCTTTATGTTATGTCCTGTATTTTATACATTCGGATATTTCAAGGTGGTCGTGGTAAGTTAAGGGCAAGACCATTTTCAAAAAAATTATTAATGTACAAGTTGTTATGAATATTATTTATGACTATTATTAGTATGGAAATATTGAGAAAGGCTAAGGGCAAAAAGAAAAATTCGCAAAATGGCCCATGGTAATATTGTGGAAGACTAGGGGCAAAACGGGAATTTCACAAGTATTCAAGAAAATTCTTGAATGGACCAAAGTTTATATAACAAGACAAGTGGTCATATTTAGTTATTTTAAGAAACTTCTAGAGAGGGCATGTGCCCCTCACATGCTTGGGGGAACTATATATATATATATATATAGAAAGGTGGGGGGCAAAATAAGATATATTCTTCATCTTGAAAAATTCTAGAAAAATTGAAGAAAGAAGGAGAAAGACCTTCGGCTAAGGGGCTGGCCGAATTTGGCCATGGAAGGTGCTCAAGAAAAAATATATTTTCTTCTAGCTTTTCAACCAATTGGAAGGTCCTCTACGACGTGGTATAGTTGTTGGAGCAAGCAAATAATTCCTTTGGTGTTGTTTTGATCCTAGCCGAAAGATGAAGGGCCAAGTGGAAGAGGTAAGGTTCAATCTTCTTTTACATATGTTATGGATGATTTATGCATGTTAGAGTGTGTGGAAATGAATGAAATTCATGAAAGGATGATGTTGGAGTTGGGGCCGAATATGTATAGTGTTGGTCGTGGATGTGTTGTGTTGTGTAGAAGGAATGGATTAATTTTACTTAGTATTTAAATTGTTGTTGTAATGTATAGGAATAGATGAAAAATTCATGAAAATATGTATGTTGTTGTTGTGGCCGAATAAGGGGTTGTTTTGGTAAGTTATGATGAATGGATTCTATTTGACATTTTAGTAGTAGTCGATGCGGATTCTATGATGAAAATGATGGTTTGGTAATTCGAAAGAAAGTTGTCGACGTGTAGGTTGTTGATCTAGTTCATGAATTTGAAAGTAAGGAATGTGTTGTTGATGCTTTTATTTAACTTGGAAGGTTGCGGATTGTGTTGTGATAATCGGTTGGAACCTAAATGAAATGCCGTTGAATTATGTAAAACGAGTTATTATCGTTAGAATGCATTTTGAGTAAATTGTTGAAGTTTGGAGATATGATTGTTGGCATTGTTGTTGATATCTTGGTCGAGTTCCATTCTCGGGTTTGTTGTTGATGATTTAGCCGAGACAGACTCTCGGGGGTGGTGTAGTTACAAGGGAGATGCTGCCGAAATTTCGGTAGAATATAAGTGAATTCATTTGAAAAACTAAGACAAGTATATGTCGATGAATCTAATGATCATGTGAATTCTTTTGTATGTAGACTAGCAAGTTTAGACAAATAAGCGTAACTAGTTGGTCGTGGCACAGGTATGTAAGGCTTACCCTTTCTTTATTTGGCATGTCCTAGAGCCACATAAGGTATGATGTGATGTGCACTTTGGGGTAATTCCACTCTTGGATTCTAAGTTTGTCCCTAAAGAGTTTCGTATGTGTTAATGTCTGAAGTTTCGTTTGGTATATTTCTAAATGGCATTCGAAAGACAATTGGTATGATTAACATTTTGATTTCCAAATGATAGTATGTTTAACTATTCTATTGAGTCCCTAATACATTTCGATTTGGTACATATGATTTTAAAAGTCATATTTGATTTGGTCCATGTGATATTTGGAAGAGATTTGTTTCTGAAGCTCTATTTAATATGTTTCCGAGTCTACCTATGATTCTGATTCACTTCTGATAAAATTATGTCTGATATGATCCAGTTTGTTATACGATTGAATAATGAGATAAGTATAAAGAGTTTTGTTTCTGAAAGAATTTTGTAAGTCATAATGTCCCTAACCTTCGGAAAAGATCTCAGATTTGCCCTAAAATGCTTATAGAACGTTCTGTACTTCAAACGTTTGTAACTTTCTCATACTAAGTCGGATTGATCCGAAACTTATTTTTGAGCCTTCTGATGTCCGTAAGTGTATGTATCTATTGAGTCTTGATTTGTGTGCATATGGTTCCGCACTACTCTGTTCGTGCAAGTCTCTGTATGTCTGTTCACTGAGTCCCGGCCAGGGCATGTTATGTTCTCGTGCGTATTCCACTGCATTGTTCACCGAGACCCACCAATAGAGGGTCGGGACACGTTATATGATGATGGCGCCAGATCTGGATCGGATCCCCTCTACCGAGTCCCTTATTGAAGGGCCGGGACACGTTATCCACCGAGTCCCTCACTGGCGGGCCGGGACACGTTACATGCATACATGATATTTGATGTGACATACATGATTTTATCTACCGAGTCCCTCGCTCGAGGGCCGGGACACGTTATGCATATGTGATATACGATGTTGACATACATGATCCTATTCACCAAGTCCCTCACTCGAGGGCCGGGACACGTTATTTGCACATGTGATATGTTCTATGGATCGGGTCGTACGTTCCGCGGCATTATTATATTACGCATGACATTGGCATTCATGATTTGTGTCTGGAAAGACAAGCATCTTGATAATCTGGTGTTTTGGTATTCTGGGTCTGTACTTCTTCTGATACATGATTCACGTTTGGAAAGTAAGTATTTGGTATTCTGGGTAATGTACGTACCTTTTGTACTGTTTGTTTCGATTATGATTTCGTTTTCTGTATCTTATGCCTTACATACTCAGCACATATTCCGTACTGACCCCTTTTCTTCGGGGGGCTGCGTTCCATGCCACGCAGGTACCTACAGATGGATAGAAGATTTGTCAGAAGATGTGTCAGCAAGATTGGCGAGCTCCATTTGCTTCTGGAGCGTTGCCGAGTCAGAGTATATGCATGTTCTGGTTTCTGGATTGATGTTAGAGACTTTGCAGACAGCGTCGTGGGTATTGGTTGTCAGTCTGTAAGCGGCTCCATCAGTCGATATGTCATTCTGTGTTATGTAATAAATTCTATATAATTACAGATTTTGTTAAATTTTGAGAACGATAAAAGAAAGATTTCGAAAACTTAATACGTATTTTACCTTCATTTGATTTTTAGAGTCCGAGGAAATTATGTGTGTAGTAAGAATCTGTGGGTTCGCTCGGCTCCGGATATGGGGCCGGGTGCCCATCACACCCTAGTGGAATTAGGGTGTGACACTTTCGTCACTTGGCTGGAACAATGTACGACCCTAATGAAGTGAATTTTGAGAAGATGAGGAAAATGGGTGGAGTTGAGTTTGAAGGCACTACTGATCCCACGGAAGCTGAACAATGGCTTGAGCGCATGAAGAGAGTCTTTGATCAATTAGAGTGCTCCAATGCTGCTAATTCAAGTATGTTGTCTCTCTTTTTCAAAAAGATGCCTATGATTGGTGGATGACCGTGCCTAATGCAAAAGCAAGACCTCCAGTTCTTACTTGGAATGAATTTGTGGATACATTCCGTATGAAATATGTCCCTCCTTTCTATTGTGATGCAAAGAAGAAGGAGTTTTTGGATCTAAAGCAAAGGAGTATGTCTATTGCAGAGTATCAACAAAAGTTTCTCAGGCTTTCTCGTTATGCTGGAGGCATTATCTCTAATGAAAAAGATAAATGCAGGAGATTTGAATATGGATTGAATGACTCCATCCGAAAATATGTGGCGGTCCTACAACATGATAATTTTGACAAACTAGTTTCAGCTGCTCTTACTTGGGAAATAATCGACAAGGAAGAAGCTAGTAGAAATGAGAACAAGTCCAGAAAAGCTAATTTAGATTATGGAGGTCCATCCAAAAAGGGGAAGTTTGATCATTCTAGGCCTGGTAGTGTTCATAAGTCAGCTCAACCTAAGCAAAGTCGATCAAATTTTTCTTCTTCTAGCACTCCAAGTCATGGTCAAGGCAAGGCTCGTGTACCCACTTGTCCTCAATGTGGGAAGAATCACTATGATGCTTGCAGGAAAGCTTCTGGTGCTTGTTTTAATTGTGGAAGCCTTGATCACAAAGTGAAGGATTGTCCTAATCCTAATCCTATGTCTTTTCCACATTCTGAGGGCTCAATCCGTAAATCTACTACTACTCCTTCTCAAAGGAACAGAGGTGCAAGATCTAGAAACACCCAAGCAGCAGGTTCAAGTGGAGCTAATCAGGCTAGTGGGTCAAGAGCTACTGCACGATTTTATTCCACGAGACAGAGGGATGACCAAGATGGAGCGGACGTGGTTGTTGGTAAATTTCACTTATTTGGCTTATATGTTGTTACATTGTTTAATCCTGGTTCTACTCATTCCTATGTTTGCTCGTCACTTGCTTTTCCTGAAAATGTGAAATTTGTGAGACTTGACTACGATGTGCTTGTCAAAAGTCCGTTGGGTCATCAGGTTGTTTGTAATCGAATGTATCGAGATTGTCCTTTTATGATTCAAAATCTGGTCTTTCCTGCGGACTTGATTGAAATGCCCTTCCAGGATTATGATGTTACTATTGGTATGGACTGGCTCCATAGACATCATGCACTAGTTGATTGTAGATTGAAGCGTGTAACTTTTAAAGCTCCTGAATACTCTCACATAGTTGTTCAAGGAGAAAGATCCTTGACTTCTAATATTATTTCTGCGGTCTTAGCAAGGAAGATGATTCGTCAAGGTTGTGATGCCTATCTTGCTCATATAGTGGATACACGGTTGGAGAGTCCAAGTCTCAAAGACATACCCAATGTGTGTGATTTTCCTAATGTCTTCGTTGATAATCTCCCTGGGTTGCCTCCAGAAAGGGAGATTGAGTTTCCTATAGATCTTGTTCTTGGAACTACTCCTATTTCTATCGTTCCTTATAGGATGGCTCCAGCAGAATTGAAAGAGTTGAAGATTCAATTGCAGGAACTTCTTGAGAAAGGTTTCATTCGTCCCAACGTTTCTCCTTGGGGAGCTCCTGTTTTATTTGTGAAGAAGAAAGATGGCACTCTTAGGCTTTGTATTGATTATCGACAATTGAACAAGGCAACAATCAAAAACAGATATCCACTGCCTAGGATCGATGACTTAGTTGACCAACTGAATGGTGCTAGTGTGTTTTCAAAAATTGATTTGAGGTCGGGTTATCACCAACTATGGGTAAGTGAGCAAGATGTCCCTAAAACTGCTTTTAGGACTTGGTATGGCCATTATGAATTTTTGGTGATGCCATTCGGGTTGACTAATGCTCTTGCGGTGTTCATGGATCTTATGAATCGTGTATTCAAGCCTTATCTTGATCAATTTGTGGTGGTCTTTATAGATGATATTTTGATATATTCCAAGAATAGGGAAGATCATGATAAACATCTCCGGATTGTCTTGCAAACTTTGAAGGAGAGGGAACTCTATGCTAAGCTTTCCAAATGTGAATTTTGGCTTAGCGAAGTGGCTTTTCTTGGGCATATTGTGTCGGCTGAAGGTGTGAAGGTGGATCCCAGTAAGATCCAAGCTATTGTTGAATGGAAACCGCTTAAAAGTCCAACTGAAATTAGAAGCTTCTTAGGCTTAACAGGGTACTATAGCAGATTTGTCAAAGGCTTTTCCACTATAGCCTTCCCCTTGACTAAACTTTTGAGGAAAGAAGTCAAGTTCGTGTGGGATGACAAATGCCAAGAGAGTTTGAAAATGTCAAATCCTTGTTGACACAAGCTCCTATACTTACTCCACCAACTGAAGGGAAAGAGTATGTGATATATAGTGATGCATCTCATCGTGGTTTGGGTTGTGTTCTTATGCAAGAAGGGAAAGTGATTGCTTATGCCTCTCGAAAATTGAAACTGCATGAGTTGAATTATCCTACTCATGACCTTGAGCTTGCAGCCATTGTGTTTGCTTTAAAAATTTGGAGGCATTACTTATATGGAGAAAAGTGTCAATATTTGCTGATCACCAGAGCTTGAAATACTTAGGTACACAAAAAGAATTGAACTTCAGACAATGTAGGTGGCTTGAACTCATCAAAGATTATGATTGCACGATTGACTATCATCCGGGTAAGGCCAATGTGGTTGCAGATGCTTTAAGTCGCAATTCCTTTGCAAGTTTATCTCTAAGTCCATTGCCTTTGTTTCTTGAATTAAGAGCCATGAACGCTTGTCTTGTATTTAATTCTGATGGTTCAATTGTTGCTAGTTTGCAAGCCAAACTAGTCCTACTTGAGCAAGTGAAAGAAGCACAGAAGTTAGACGAGCATCTCGTGAAATTAGTCAAAGAGGTTCAAGATGGGAAAAAGCTTGATTTTTCATTGAGAGAGGATGGAGTACTATTTTATCAAAGTAGATTATGTGTTCCTAAAGATGATAACTTGAGGAAAGAAATTCTAAATGAAGCACATACTTCACCATTAACAATGCATCCTGGAGGTACTAAAATGTACCGAACCATCAAAGAACACTATTGGTGGAATGGTATGAAGAAAGACATTGCAGAATTTATTTCTAAATGCTTTGTTTGTCAACAAATAAAGTCCAAGCATCAAGTCCCAGCTGGTTTGTTACAACCCTTATCGATACCTGAGTGGAAATGGGAAAGAATAACTATGGACTTTGTTTCTGGACTTCCACGCACTCGAAGAAATCATGATGAAATTTGGGTTATAGTTGATAGGCTGACCAAGAGTGGTCATTTCTTGGCCATCAGAGTAGACTACCCACTTGAACGTTTAGCAGAATTGTACGTTAATGAGATTGTGAGGCTACATGGAGTTCCTGTTTCTATTGTATCTGACTGAGACCCGAGGTTTACATCCAGATTCTGAACTAGCTTGCAAGAAGCTTTGGGCACTAGGTTGAACTTTAGTACTTCCTTCCATCCTCAGACAGACGGCCAGTCCGAGAGGGTAATTAAAATCTTGGAAGATATGCTTCGAGCTTGCATTATGGAATTTGAGGGTAATTGGGACAGACACCTAGCCTTGATAGAATTTGCTTACAATAATATCTACCAATCAAGCATTGGCATGCCTCCTTATGAAGAATTATATGGGAGAAAATGTATAACTCCTCTTTGTTGGAGTGAAGTTGGTGAAAGAAAATTAATTGGTCCTGAGATTGTGCAACAAACTGAAGATAAAGTAAAAATCATCAAGGATCGTCTAAAAATTGCTTCGGATAGACAAAAGTCTTATGCCGATCTTAAGAGGCGTGAGATTGAGCATCAAGTGGGAGATAAGGTATTTTTAAAGGTTTCTCGATGGAAGAAGATTATGAGATTTGGCCAAAAAGGAAAACTTAGTCCTCGATTTATTGGACCATATGAGGTACTTGAGAGAGTTGGCCCAGTTACATATAGACTAGCTCTTCCACCGGAGTTAGATAAGATCCACAATGTCTTCCATGTTTCTATGCTTAGAAGATATCGTTCGGATCCATCTCATATTCTTCCTGTTGAATCCATTAAGGTCAGTCCTGACTTGACATATGAAGAGGAACCTATCCAAATCTTGACACGTGAGGTAAAAGAGCTTAGAAAGAAGAAAATCCCCTTAGTAAAAGTCCTATGGAGAAATCATTTTGGCAAAGAAGCTACTTGGGAGCGAGAAGAGGACATGCGAATACAATACCCACACTTGTTCCAAGACTAGTATAAGGTAAATTTCGGGACGAAATTTCTTTTAAGGGGTAGAGAGGTGTAACATCCTAAATTTAATATTGGCATTTAAATAATCTTACTCTTGTAGTAAATACTTTTTATTATTTTTCTTGAGTCTAAAATTTTACTTTGTGATTGGAAAAATAAATAAATTTGGACTTGTCATATTTTTTATTTGGATATTGAAGCCCATTAGTAAGACCCAATTGATAAAAGTGGGTACTACAAGGAAGAAGACCATTTTCTTTAGCCCCACTCTCTACTTGGTCTTCTTATTCTTCTTCTTCTCCTCCTAAACCCTCCATTAGAAATTCCAATCCACCTAAACTACTCTCAAAATATGAACAAGATCCCCCAAGTTTTCATGCTTTGTATATATTTTGGAAGGTTGCCACCAAGAATCACATAGGTTAAGTCTTGTTTTGATAATCCTAGGTTTTGGGTTTGTGAAGAAGCTCAATCAATCTTGTGGTAAGCTTGTTATTCCATATTATTTTGGATGAAGTATTCAAGTTTTTGTTAGAGATTTTGAAACCTTTAAGTAGGGAAATTTAATCCCATTTTTGGAGCTGGCAGCAGTTAGTATATTGACCATAACTCTTTATCTATAAGGCGAAATTTGGTGATTCAAAATGTTGTGAAAATATAAGAAAATTACCCACAACTTTCGTGTTTTGCGAAAATTCTAATTCCTTTTTTTACTATGTCAAAAGCGGACTGCAAGGCATCACGTAGCTGCTGTCCAGAATTTTTTCTACTTAAAATCTTGCAATAGTGGCGACCTATTTAGCCCCGTTTTTGTTCGTCATGATTTAGCTTCTATATCGTTAAACTCTAGACCTTAAGTGAGTATTCCATTGTGTATTTTAGGTACAAGAGGCTCTTCTAAAAGCTAAGGAAGTCGATATAATTGCTTGATCGTTGCCTTGGGATTGTAACTTCTTGGTGTTTTTCTTTGACCTTTAAAGGCACTAAAGCTCCAAGGTTTGCACATATTCTTAAATTTCACATTTTATTTAGTTGAAGTATGTTGAATATCTTGAGTTTGGGTAAAACTTGTCTTTTCTTTAATTTGCTATCCTATTCCGTTATTGCTAGTAAATTCTTATTTCGCTATGTTTAATTGTGTATGAACACTTTGAGCCACTCGGCAACTTTGAATATCATTTGGTATCATGTGGAATGCTTTTGTAAGACAAACTAACTCGCCCACATATATAGATTGCTTGAGCATTGTTGCATTCTCGTTGGGATTTTGTCCTTCTTGTGATAGTGACTTTATCACTTATATTGGCATACCTCTTGAGATTATTCGGATCTTGTCCCATCTTGACTTTGGATACACATTTCATCTTAATTATGGATCTTGGTCCATCTTATGTATGAATGGGGAAGCCATTTTCAACATGGTTCTTGATTCTCTTGATTATTGGGTGACGACCCTACTTGGTTTGGGACTCCGGTCCTTCTTGTTATTCGATTATGCTTTGATGTAATTGCATGATGTATGTGTTGGGCGAGATTAACCAAATGGTGAACTTTCTTGGATTTGTTTTGGAAAGCTTCTTGATATTTGAGATTTAGACAAGCTTGATATTTGATGGTGATTTTGACAAGCTTATTCCTAGAATTTATTCTTGCACTCCTTACATTATATTTTTATTCTAAGTGTTAGTTAAGTTTATGTGCCACTAAGCTTTATGCTTAGCGATAGTTTGTTACTATCGTAGGTGATGTTCCGAAAGAGACTTGAGGATGGCCATTTGAAGTAGACTCTTTGGATGCTTAGATGAAGATCGCATTTGCATGAGCGCGTTCATTTTGTATACTTTTGGGGACTTGTACGTGATCCATGTGATACACTTAGATATGCCCTTTTGAATGAAATTTGGGTCATGATGCTAATACTTTGTAACTTGGGTTTGATGAATGACTTGACTATTTTGGGAGTGCCCATGCCCAAGTCTTGTAATATATCAAATTTAGTACTTGTGTTGAACTTGGGAACTTAACTAGTTTGTATTTGAGATTGGGAGTTGAATTTCATGCTTGGTATGAGCCTTAGATGTTGTAGCATGAAAAATATTTCTCTACTAAATGTTTGATAAATTCTAAAGTGCTGATTTAACTCAAAATAGGTGTTGTCCATTTTTATGGTTGGATATTTCTATTTTGTTTTAGAAGGCTTCTTTTAGATCCTACTATGTCGAGATGTCGTTTTTGGAAACTTGTTCACATGGGCCTATTTTCGCTACTAAATTATTGCCAATACCGTATTAAATAAATTTCTTATAAACGTTGTAAGTATGAAATTTTCTTTTGTTTCATAAGTGACATCTTCCCAAAGGAGGTGCTACAGGCCCACTAATTATAACCCGACCCGGCCCGGTTAGCCCGAGGTGTAGCCCCTATCCGGGTAGGGATGGGCCGGACACCCTTTCCCCCTCCAAGCCCGGCCCCTCAACTTACGGCCCGGCCCCGACCCATCCCCTTATGGCCCACGTTTAAATGGCCCGGCCCAGCCCACTTGACAGCCTTATATAAGGGTATGTGTTCATGACGGAATAAAAAAAAGGTGTTCATGACGGATACAATGTCATTCCCTAGGAAGAATGTTATCGGTGTCGTAGTTGCCATTTGATTTTGTATTTGGGTTATGATTGATTTTCATTTATGCATAGAGCATCAATGCTTTTAAGTTTTAATCCGTTACCTTATTATCCTTTTACTCAAATCTTGAAAAAGAGAAAAGGAAAATAAATTTGCTGGAAAGCCTAATTTGGTTTCTTTTGTAGAGAAGATGGTTTGTTGGTCTTGTTCGGAAGACCGAATTGGAAGAGGAACGTAGAAGAGAAAATTAGAGGAGTTTAAGCCTAGATATTTGTTTGTCAAAGAAAGAGTTTAATCTTAGCAAGGGTAAATGTGTCATATTGTAGATTTTTAATATTTATAATAATACATAAAAAGAATTGTTACAATGAAATTAAAATAAGAGAGGTATGTGTAATATCGTAAACCACAAAAGAGGTGAGTGTTACGGAGCGAAACCTAAGGGGAGGTCTCTGAAATTATCCCTTAATAATAACTAAGATTGAGTTCAGAACTTACCCCCAAGAAGAAACTTGAATTACCCCTCTCAAATCTTCCAAAATCGAAGTGTACAACTCAAATTATGTGAATTGGGAAATAAGACTTGAAATGGAAGATTTATGGACTGATTTCAGCGATCCTCGCTGGTACGAGATATCCCGCGTAGGTGCGACGCATCACCTGCGGAAAATCCACGCAGGTGCAGGCTTTACTAAACTCCCGAAGACCTATAGGTGCGACTCCGCAGCTGCGCAGTCTATCTCGCAGGTTCGGTTGCACCAGAACCAGAAAAATCTGATTTTTATCAAATCCAATCCAAACTGAAACTCATCCGAGATCTCTCGGACACAAACCAAACAGGCAAACTTATCATAACACACGCTACGAATTCGCTCGCGCACTCGGATTTCCCAAAAGAGGCCGCCTTGACCCGGTGTTGACCCAAGTCAACGCCAACCAAACCAAAACCAACATCCCAACCAATGACCCAAAACACAAACGGACACCTCGGTACCCAAACCAAAAGCTCAACTAAGTCAAAAATCACATTCCAAACCTAACAGAACTATTAGAATTCTATTATGGACGCAATTACCCAAAAGTCAACTATTGGTCAACTCTTTTTCACTTATCCAACTTAGAAAACTCTAAAATCCTCAAAACCAAACTAGACTCACCCGATAGCCTCGAAAACCGCGTCACCCATCCCCATAAATCCTAAATACAGGAAGTCGGACTACAAGAAATATTATTTTGGGAAGAAAAGAGTAAAATGCTTAAAACGACCGAACGGGTCGTTACAAGGCTATAGTCTATAAGACTTAATTGGGTATCCTAACGGTGATACTTATTAGCCTGCGATGATCTACTTTCAATTTCTTGGATGCAGATACAATCGATATATCACGTTCCTGGTACGACTAGTTTAGACCAGGTAACAATATAACTTCCTCCCCCTCCTCCTCCTCCTCCTCCTCCTCCTTCTTCTTCTCTTTTAAGTGGGAGATTCAGTCTTATTGTCTAATTAAATCTATATATAATATAAAGCTAGAAATAGACAATCCTATGTGGCACCTCTCTATCGCCAAGGATCCTATTTATCTTTTTTCTCCCTTTTTTGACTTTTTCTCTCTTTTTTTGTTAATAATTTTATGTTAAAAAAATCATCTCCATAACTCACACCTCTTTATTTACCATAAATTCTACTCATAATAAATATTAATAATATCCATAACCTCCAAGCTTTTCATGTTCATAACCCTCTAATTGTTTAATGTACAAATTTATGACACCTTAAAATCACTCTAATTTCTATTCATATAAATTTCTTTTGAGTCATGTTGGTTATCCTCTATCTTTGTTGTATAGAGCATTTGTTTGGGTTCTTGAGGATATGAATGGAGAAATTCTTCAGAAAATGATTTTAGATTTCTCTCTGCTTCTCTTTTTATTTTATTTTAGAGAATTTGATTATGCTATATTAACAACATAGTCCTTATTTTCACTTTAACTCATAATTATAGTATTTTCTAAACTTTCATTTGCTTGGTTATTTTTTATTTTTATGTTTTCTTTTCTTTGTTAGCGTAACTTATTATGTCTCCATGTCAGGATGTTTTCGAAAGTGAAAGCATGGAAAAGAAGCCTACGTAAACGTGCATGTTGTTTAAGGAAGTAAGTATATGTCATTTCGTAGTCATGTGAATCAATTTATAATATACCTAATGAAAGAGCATGAGAATGTAAAATTGTTTGTAATATTCAAATTACAATTTAATTCATAATATTTATTGATATGTAAAATTGCAGTCTTCAAGTTTTTCATTTTCTTTTTGTTGATTAAAGTCTTCAAGTTTTTCAGATTTTTAAGTTTCTAAGAGAGTAAATACAATTTATAAACTCATGATCTCGAAATAGCACATACAACAAAAAATTGTCAGTCTCTATCTCTTCTTCTGTTTCTTTTCTTTTCCTATTTTTGAGAGGGAGTGTAAATAGAGTAATTTTTTTTTCTTTTTTTTTTTTTTTTGCACTTGGACTAACTGATGCCATGATGGATTGCAGGGAACGTTGATTGAATTATATATGCATAATTTAAGACTATGATTAGATCGTAAGATCTTTTAAAATAGGAAGGGTAATGAATTTTGATGAAAAAGGCAATTACACCTATATTTTAAATGGCGTTATTCGGAACGCAACAATGTTATTTTACGGGATGGACAAGGAGGAGGATAGAATTTTGATGTTCTGAGCTCTCTAAATTCACACTGTTACTTTGTGCAAAAAAATATGTATATATATATTTGCAAGGAGGATACAAAATAAACAAAACATCTAAAAGAACAAGGTAAATTCGAAAAGGCCGTATAAACTTATACGACCAAAATCATTGATAAAAGTTCTTACAAATAATTTTCGACAAACATTGAGATACGTTCGTTGATGCACTTTGTAGGCAAGTAACTTTTATGTGCTAAAAAGTGGGAAATGAAAGAGGAAGATAACCATTTATAACCAAATTATGAAGTAATTTTGGATGTTTAATATAACACATAAATCATGAGTTTATGAGATATAGTTAATTAAGAGAAAATTTGATCTTTTTGCAATTTAGTAGAAGGAAATGGGCAAATCAACTTGATTAATTTAAGGAAAGATCACTATAATTACTAATTTTTTGGTTGGATTGAAAAAAAAGGTAAAACATAGTAATATATAAAAAGAGAGTAGGTAAAAGTGAGCCGAAAAATAATGTTAGAATGAATATAAAGAAAAAAGTGATTACATAAGAAAATTATTAAGATGGAAAATGGAAGGGAAAAAGATAAGAAAAATATAAATAGATAATCAAGAAAAATTCAAAAAAGGAAAAAAAGAAGATAAATTTCAATTATGTCAAGAAGGTAATGAGTAAGGTGAAAAAAAGACACACAACCTTGACAATAATGACGTTTCGGGAGTATATGACTCATGCTCCTTTAGGTTCTGAAGTTTTTATTTGCAATGTGTTGGGTCGAATTTTTATTACTTTACCGGATTATTCGTAATTGCATATTTACAATATACAATATGATCAAATTGAGGAGGGTTATTTGTTAAATATTGAGTTGAGCTGAAGTGAGATTTACTTTTTCATTTGTCATCAGTTTGGAAAATATTATTCGAACAAACAGTAGTGTTACAATTGAAGAATATAGAAAAGACAAAACTAATTGATAAGCAAAGATAGATATTTTTAAATAAAAAATTAAATAACTACTTAGCTATATTTTAATTTAATGACCGCGCGAAACACGAGCTAATTAATTCACTAGTCTATATATAATATAAGCCTAGACATAGACAAGGTGATGTGGCACCTCTCTATGACCTAGAATACTATTTATCTTTTTTCTCATTTTTTTGGATTTTCTCTCATTTTAAATTAATTGCTATGTATTAAAAATATCAAAAGCAACTCTCTTAATTCTCCTAATCATGCCTCTTAATTATCTTAGTTACACCTTTTTTCTCCCCCTCTAGAACCGTTGGTTATGCTTCCCTGGAATTTAATGTGGAAGTTGAAACATGTTTTTTTTTTAATTATTGAGAAATTAAAAGGAGTCCATCACGTATTTGTAGGTTATGAAGGAGGTTTTATCATTAACCTTGAAGACTAATACTCTAAGTATGCCTATCATTCAACATATACTCTTATCTCTAACCTAATACTATGCCTATCATTCAACATATACTCTTATCTCTAACCTAATACAGTGCCTTTATTTTCTGCTACATTCTCAAGATTTTTTTAATTTAATTTAATCAATTGATTGATAATTTTCTACTTTTTGTAGGTGCAAAAAATGGTTGGAATACTATGGTTTCGCTCCAAGAAATGGTTTTGATGTGCATTTTATGCTGCCGAATCATGGTGAACTCTCTTTGTTCCTAGCTGCCATGGAAATTATTTTGTAACTATTTATTGCAATTGATTTTTGCATAGGTTTTGTAAGTTTTTATGTTATTTGATATTTGGACTTTCGTTTAGACACAAATATTAAACAATAACTGAGACAATTGTGATGTTATGGAAAAATTTAATTATTCACGTACGTCAACAATATATATATATATATATGTATATTCAATTTTGCTGGATTTCTCTCTCGTTTAATAGAATATATTCTCTTTATCTTCTTCTATTTATCTTCTTCTTTTTCTCCTTGTGCATTTCCCCCTACATTCATTGATTCAGACGTTTCTTCAAGTAAATATATTGGAGACTGCATCTTTAATATACAAGAATATGTCAGCATAGACTTTTAAGATGGATAATCATATGTTAATAGCTTTATGCAATCATTGTGAAAAGTGGGTAAATGGGGAAGGAAGAGATTTAAAGGGAAAATAACCTAATAATACCACTTAAGATACTATATTACAAAACATATCTATATTTTTTCTTATTTATAAAATATAACAACTTAATAACAAATCATACCAGATCTGGAAAAATTAAAGGTCCACCCTTTCCTTTCCCAAATCATACTAGATCTGGAAAAATTAAAACTGACCCTTCCCTTTCCCTTTTCCCAGCCGCCCACCCTTCCTTCCCCTTCTCCCCATTCTACTCAACCTCTGCTTCAGATCTAAAGAATTATAACCGATGATTATGTTCAGCTATGGTAGAACCACCAAGTTGTGGGGACTCTTCATGGGTTCGATCAGTTCATGATTTTGGTTATTGACAACACCGTTGAGGTTAATGGCAATGAGAAAAATGAGATTGGCATGGTGGTAATTTGGGGTAATAGTGTGGCGACAAATGACAATTGAAGCACTGGAGCCTGTTGCCAGACCACAGTAATATGAATGAGGCGATTATTAGAGGGGTCTTTGAGCCCGTTTGGATTGGCTTATAAGTTGCTTATAAGCTATTTTCAGCTTTTTTGAGTATTTGGCTGGCTAGCTTAAAGTTATTTTGTGCTTAAAATAAGCTCAAAAAAATAATTAAGCCCGTTTGACTTAGCTTATCTAAAGCAGCTTATAAGCTGCAAACAGCTTATAAGCTGCAAACAGCTTATAAGCCAAAAAAAATAAGTTGGGCTACCCCAACTTATTTTTCTTTAGCTTATAATAAGCCCATCCAAACAGGCTCTTTATCTACGTTCAAGATATTACTGCTCTTATGGAACCTAAGTGAATTATGTATGGTACCTGAATTTAACTAGGCTTTGACAAGATGAAAGTTGACTTGAATTTCTTCCAAAAAAAAAAAAATCCAAAAACCTAACATGAACTTTATACAAAACTAGTGAATAAGTTCGCGCTTCGCGCGATTGATTTTTTTTTAATTAAATAATCTATGTATTAGAGTAGCTTCTATAATCAAAATCTTAGTTTCAATAAGACTTCTTATTACATAATGTGGTGAGTAACACCTTCTGTTTTCTTGACGACATAAACTAATCAGTAATCAAATAAGCAGTCTAATTAAAAAAAAATCTATAAACTCTTGGTCTACAGATAGAACATGTAAAAGTACAAGTTGCTAACAATTGAAAATTGCATACAGTAAAGTTACCTTAATTCTTATAAGGAAGATCGAAGTTATATCTAATCTTTTAACTCTCCCACTTTCATATTCCAACAAATGACAAAGCAAACCTTCCTAATTTTTGCCCAAAATTAGAATCAACATTACCAGTTTCACAAAAAAAAAAAAAAAAAGGTATTGACAAAAAGAGAAGATTA
The DNA here is from genome assembly GCF_019175385.1 of Lycium barbarum. Classification (NCBI taxonomy): domain Eukaryota; kingdom Viridiplantae; phylum Streptophyta; class Magnoliopsida; order Solanales; family Solanaceae; genus Lycium; species Lycium barbarum. Next base: position 107,609,498 of record NC_083345.1, read on the forward strand.
TGCGGATAAAAATTCAAAACGTTCATACATAGTAGGTAAGCCTGTGCATTAATCCCTAGCAAAGTGAAGATAATTATAACTGTAATCCAATTGAATTACGTCTAAAATTGTCTAGAAATTTAAATATAAAATTTTAAGTAAACAAAAATGAGTAAGTGAATAATGAAAAATATAACCCTATGAAATGTTAAAAGATTTTTGTAGGTGGATAATGGCAAATATATACCTATAAAAATAGGGAGACTATCTCACAAAGAAAAAGCTATTATTATATAAACTATATTAATTTAAACTTCTAAAAAATGGTTAGTTTAGCCAGCTACATTTTTATATAAAACATGATGTGAAAATTTAAGTAATTAAAATGTGAAAGTTGTTAAGTCACTTATAATATAAAATGGACTTCAACTTTCATGTTTTTTTGTCACCTTATCTTTTTATTTTTTTTCTAAATTCCAAAGATAATTATCACATAATAACCAAAGATAAAATTCTTGAAATTGATCAACATGATTTTTTTTAGATAATACTTATAATAAAATAATACAACGGTCCTATTCCTTTTTAATCTTACCGAATAATTTTTTGAATTGACCAGAAATTACAATAGTCTTCATAAACTTCATACTTTCACTGCCTAAAAAATATTTGCTCATGCGAAAATCCACCAAAAGAAAAAAACGAAGATATAAAGGTAAAAAGCAGCTCAAACCGTCAAACTCTTCGTTTTCCAGCTCAAAAATAGAAACGAAACCCAATTTCATTTCTTGTCCCTTCGTTGCCACTGAAAGATGTTTCGCGGTAGAATTTCTGACCTTCATCTCCTCCCGCTCTCTTTCTCCCTCTACTATATATTGAACGTCATTAGCACGAAAAATATAATTAATTAGTATCCATCATCAACTTTTACTTACATTTTGAGAGCTGGTAAGGAGGCCATATTATGACCTTTGCAACCTCGAGAGATGAAGCTCCGCCTTCACAGGAATAGGTAGTCGAAACTTGAAGAGTGACTCCGTCTCCCACAAATAATCTTCCACGTAAATGGTTGGCTCTTAAAAACAACTTAACAATATCTTCAAAACCAAAATAGTCCAAATCCACTAAATTCACACGCCGATCCCTGCAGACAATAAGAAACCTAAAATCAACAAAATATGTAAAATTTTAAACCATAACGGGAAGAAAGAAATACAGGAAACTAAGACTTTCATCACCTTTGATTTCAATTTTCAGTAATTCAAACATAAAAAGCCTCAAATAAAAATTAAAGCACAACATTTCAAACTAATATCAATTAATATAGGTGACAAAAATAGGAAAGAGTGATTATTATTATTCTAACGTTAAGCATTTGGAAAAAGTCCCCAAATACAAATCAAATATATATAAATCTACCTAATATATAGATAGTAGGAAAAGAACAAAAGAAAGAAACGACAACATTGAATCACAGTTTCAAAAAGCTGGAAACTTTTAAGAAAATGGAGGGGTAATATGAAGAGGGAAAGGTCCGGTCAAAACTCATAAGAGTTATTAATAGAGGATTGTATTTGGGTGTGGAGGTTACAAATGATATTTAAGGTGTAATTACTTATAAATAAATGAGGCAATTGATGAGATTTCTGTTAAAAAGAAATGAGGCGATTGATGGAATTTTAAAAGTTTCTTACATTTTTCCACTATCTTTCTTTAATACAATAATAAACCAAAGAATGAATTAAAAAAAAAAGATAAATTATTTTTACTAATAAATTTAATACAAAGTAATCACAATAATTATAGGGGAAGTAATGACAAATATAATGCTATTAAATGGTGAGTGAGTCTTCATTATGGGTGGAGGGATGAACTTCTTAATATTTTATTTTATTTGGTAAATAGAGAAATGAAGAGAAAAATGTCAAAAAATTGATAATTGTTACATAGGATTGTCTTTCTTTAAAATTGATAAATGTTACATAGAAAAAAGATAAATGTTAATGGAGGCCATAGAGAGATGTCACATAAGATTGTCTTCCTTTAATACAATAATAAACCAAAGAATGAATTAAAAAAAAGATAAATTATTTTTACTAATAAATTTAATACGAAGTAATCACAATAATTATAGGGGATGTAATGACATATATAATGCTATTAAATGGTGAGTGAGTCATTATTATAGGTGGATGGATGAAATTTTTAAATTTTATTTTATTTGGTAAAATAGAGAAATGAAGAGAAAAATGTCAAAAGATTGAGAACTCTAAGCCTTGAGCGAGATATACATATTTCATATAGTATTCATGCACAAAATTGAGTGAAATTCTTAAGCCTTGAGTGAGATATACATATTTCATATAGTATTCATAAACAAAATTGAGTGAAATTCTTAAGCCTTGAGCGAGATATACATATTTCATACAGTTTTCATTGAGCGAAAATTTTAAGCTTGAGCGAGATATACACATTACATATAATTTTCATACACAATATCTTGAGCGAAAATTGTAAGCCTTGAGCGAATTTTTTCATATATGTCTTGTAAGAAATCTATCGTTATGTTTTGTAAACTGCAAAGTATCATCATATTTTGTAAATATACCATATCATTATGTATATATACGTCATTCTGCCTCAATTATCATAATTGTTACTAATCCTCCATTTCCTATCCCCTCATTGTAACTGTTAGCAGTTACACGTAGACATGCATCGATAGTGAGAATTGAGAGGTTTTAGTTTTAGGATATAAATTAAATGTAGTTACAATTTTTAGAGTAGGAGAACATGAGACCCAAAAAGATAAGAAAAAAAGAAGAAGATGCTAGACTATATTCCTCCATTGAAGAGGATAAGATAAATTTTACTGCATATGAACATTTGAAATTGGAGTTGAAGATGGAGTTGTGTTTGGTTATAGTTTTTGCAAAGAATATTTGGTTATTTGAATGTACTGAAAGTGAAAATAAGGTTTTAGGTGTTTTTCAAATTTCAAATACAACTTGGAGAAGTTTTATTATGTGCCTCACACAACTGACATTAGTTGTGTGAAACTCTTTTTTGTGAGACAAAAAATTAGATCCACATCTTACACTTTTGGGTCCACTTTTTTATCTCACAAAAATGAGCCTCACACAACTAATGTCAGTTGTGTGAGGCACATATTAAAAGTTTTCAAACAACTTGATTTTCATAGCTAAAGGCTGATTTTCAAATTAAGTGAAATTTTTTTCTGAAAAATAGTGAAAATTTCTCATGGCCAAACGGGATCCACTGTTAAGTTTCTTCATAGTTTCTTTTAAAAGTTTTACCATTTTTAGCTTTTTTTTCCCTTGGAGTTTAAAGTATTAGATATGCTTAATAAGCATTGTGACTTTCCTTTTTGCTGGAGATAATATCAGCTTTAGAATTGCAAAAATTATGTTTGCTAAGAATTAACAAACGAAAAAAAAACTCTTTATAAAGAGAAATAAGAGAGAAGATTGTATGAAAATGCTGAGGGAACCATACGTCGTACCTCCAAATCTTCTTAATTTCATAAGTCTTTATTCCAAAAGAAAAAAGAAAAAAAAAGAAGATGTTATTCAGTGTTAATCAATTGTCGCTCTTTCTTGTGACTTTCCAAATACGAAAAGCTAATGTGTTCACCAGACAATTTCATTAATACATAAGTGAATATTTTCTTCTAATGATTTTCTTTTTCTTATTGTGACAAGATGAGTGTTCTTCCTATGTCTAGGTTTTTTAATTAGATATTGGGAAAGACTTCTTTAACAAGAAGTTGTGGTGATGATCGAGATTTTAGTTACAAATTCTGACGAATCGTCAGGATTTCAGTCATAAGGCTTATCTTAGCCACAAATTAATCCGGATGATCACCATAAAAATTTCAACACCACATTTTTATTCTATAATTTATTGAAATTGTTCTACAATGTTTCATTTAAATAAGTCAATTTAATTAATTTGTGAGTGAAGTAAATTAACCCATTCTCTTAGATCAGGATTTTAGAAATATTAAAAAATTGTAGGATAAGTTAGAAAAGAATCATTTCGCGTATCTAATCAGATTTTTGTAACCGTAAGCGCGGACCATTTCACTAGTTGCTTTAGTATTTTGGGGGCTATGCCCGAGACATGGGCGGAGCCACCTTAGGCGAAGGATGGCCAGTGCACACCATTCGCCAGAAAATTATGCGGTCTACATAGGTTAAATGTTAGCTATTATGAGTATATATTTAATTTTACACACCATTAACATAAGTGAGAAGAAAATTTGCACACCCTTTATCAAATTCTTGGCTCCGCAACTAGCCCGAGAACATATGTTTTCAGATTTTTATCAATACTCTATAGAAACTCATGACTTAACATAATGGGTGTTTATAGATTAAGTCACAATTACTATTCTTCAGTTACGGACTCAGACATATTACCACATTGTTATCTATGGTTGGATTTCTGGTTGAATTGATCAAACCGCTCATTGGGTTTATCTATCAGTTAATTAGGTTCAAGGTTCGCTCGAGTAATAATTAGAGTGAGATACATATCAAGTCCCACCCTAAAATGGTCATGACAATTATATTTATACTAATATGTATCTCATATTCTAAATTAAAATATAAAAATTACATTTTTATTTTTACAAAATTGTGGTTCTCTTTTAAGATATTCTCCAAAATTTATATAGTTTACAGTACTAAGCGCTCCCATATTAAAATCCTAAAATGCATGGGAAATTTTAGAAATCTGCCAGAATTTTGTGATTGACAATCTTTCTGGGCAGAGGCGGAGCCAGTAAGGGGTAGGGGGTTCACCTGAACCCCTTTCGGTCAAAATTACACTTTATATACAAGATTAAAATCATTTTTATATATATATAGTAGATGTTGAAATCCCTTTGGCTTCTTCGTGTATTTACTTCTTTGTATATTTGAACCCCTTTAGTAAAAATTCTGATCCCGCAACTGTTTCTCGGAGCAAATATATGAAGATATTTACTATCCTAACAATGTAATTAAGACTCTACTTTAATTAATTAGATGAAAACCACTAGTGTTAAAATATGATATGTGTCCCCTGTCCACGTAAAAACTTGGGAAAATAGAGATAATAGGAAATGAGGAGAAGCCGCCAACTCCCCTTTTCAGAGACTTTCCCAATAATTATGTCTCTTCCCAACCATTAATGTTAATTATGTCTCGATCACTATTTATAATGGTTTGGAGTTCTGCGCTATTTATGGTATTGCTAGACATAAGACCCTCGTTCATAAGCCCTAGCAGAACAGAGTTGCAGAACGTATAAATAGAACATTACTTGAGAAAGCCCATTGTATGCTCTCAAATGCTGGTTTATGGCACCGCCGTGATTTTTGGGCCGAAATCGTTTCTACGGCTTGTTACCTCGTCAATTTATCTCCACATTCATCTAATGAATTTAAAATTCCCGAAGAAGTTTAGTCTGGTAATCCCGTTGACTACTCTATTTCTTAGGGGTCGTTTAGTAGAGGGTATAAGGGCGGATATACCGGTACTAAATTCTTGGGTTAAATTTGTACCACATTTGGTTTGAGTTATTAGTTAGTCCCGACATAATTTTATACCACAATCTTGGATAATATTATCCCATTGGAAAGCTGGTATAACTAATACCGGTATTAATAATCTTGGGATAACTTTTCTAAATGACCATCTTACCCCTTAAGCACAATTCCTGCACAGTTTCTGCATTTTCTGCACTCATTTTTGCACAATTTCTGCATTTTTTGGCTTCATTTTTTGTATTTTCTGCATTCGTTTTTGCATTTTTCTGCACTCTTTTTTGCACAGTTTCTGCATAATACTCATTTTTGCACAATTTTTGCATTTTTTGGCTTCAGTTTTTGTATTTTCTGCAATTGTTTTTGCATTTTTCTGCACAGTTTCGGCATAGTTTTGGGCTTTCTGCCCACTTTTTTGCATTTTTCTGCACATTTTTCTGCATAAGTTTTGTACTACTTATGCACAATAAGTTATTGGAATATCAAGGTTAAAATTGGAAATGAAAGTTTATCCAGCTTTATTCAACTTCAAACCAAACACATGCTTTGGATTATTAATGGTATATCCCACCTTTAATCCAATGAACCAAACAAAGAACTAATACTAAATAATCCAGGAATTATTTAGTCCCAGGATTATAATCCCAGGACTATAATCCCAGCATAACTTTGTCCGGGTACCAAACGACCACTTAGAGTTTTTGGATGCACTGTTTTTTCTCATGTTAATGATGGGAAGCTAGCCCCCAGGGCTGTTAAGTGCATGTTTCTTGGTTATGCTTCTGAGTCTAAAGGATATCGTTTGTGGTGTCCTAGCTCCAAGAAAATTATTCAGATTCGGGATGTAACTTTTAATGAGGTCGTTATGTTATCTTCTAAGAAAGAGTCTGTTGTTTCCTCTACGGGTAATGATGATATGAAAGATGCCAGTGAGACGGTGGAGGTAGAAGTAAGTCATGAAGCTCATGAAGTTGGCCCTGTTTCTTCTACAGTTCCTCAGGCTAGCGAGGAGGCTCCTGTTGTTGAGCCAAGTACTAGTACCACACGTCCCGTCGAGCCACAGGTGGAGGATGATCATGTTATTGCTCGTGATAGACCGAGACGAGTTATAAAGAAGCCTACTCGATATGCTGACACTGATGATGATGGGCTTATTGCTTATGCTCTTGCAGTTGCACAAGAAATTCCCGAGAGAGTTGATCCTTCTACTTACTCTGAGGCAATTTCTTATCCTAATTCCTCAAATTGGTTAGTGGCTATGCAAGAAGAGATGGAAAGCTGGCACAAAAATAATACATGGGAGTTATGTGAGCTACCCAAAAACCGCCGTGCATTGACTGCAAAATGGATCTACAAACTAAAAGATGGTATTCCTGGGGTTGAAGAAGCAAGATGGAAAGCTCGCTTAGTGGTTCGTGGTTGCCACCAAAAGGAAGGTATTGACTTTAATGAAGTTTTCTCTCCTATTATTCGTCATACCTCCATTAGAGTGTTACTTTCTATTGTTGCTCTTTTTGACTTGGGGTTGGAGCAACTTGATGTTAAAACTGCGTTTCTTCATGGAGAGTTAGAAGAAGAAATTTATATGAAGCAACCCGAGGGTTTTGTTGTTCCTGGCAAGGAGCAATTTGTTTGTAGGTTGAAAACATCTCTTTATGGCCTTAAACAAACTCCAAGACAGTTGTACAAAAGGTTTGATTCCTTTATGATTGGGCAAGACTACAAACGTAGTAAGTATGATAATTGTGTGTATTTTCGATATTTTTCTGGTGGTTCCTTCGTTTACTTGTTGTTATATGTAGATGATATGTTGATTGCTTCTAAAGACAAGTCTTTGATCAACAAGTTAAAAGCTCAACTTAATTCTGAGTTTAAGATGAAGGATCTTGGTGCAGCTAAGAAGATTCTAGGTATGGAGATTCACAGGGATCGAAAAGATGGGAAGCTTTACCTGTCTCAGAGGAAGTATTTTGAGAAAGTCCTCGATAGGTTTAATATGTTTGATTGTAAACCTGTTTCTACTCTGTTTGCTGCCCATTTCAAACTGTCTACTGACTCTTGTCCTAAGTCCGAGGAGGACATTGAGAGGATGTCTACTATCCCGTATGTTAGTGCTGTTGGTAGCCTTATGTATGCTATGGTTTGCACTAGACCTGATTTAGCTTTTGCGGTAAGCATGGTAAGACGATACATGCATAATCCTGGAAAGGATAATTGAAATGCCGTGAAGTGGATTCTTCGTTATGTGAAAGGGTCTGTTAATATTGGTTTGGTATTTGATAGAGCCAAGGCATCATCTTATGATGTTGTTGGGTTCGTTGATTCTGATTATGGTGGTGATCTCAATCGTAGTAGGTCTATTTTTGGTTACATTTTTTCCACTATGCTCTGGTGCTATCTCTTGGAAAGCACAATTACAGTCTATTGCAGCCCTTTCTACTACTGAAGCTGAGTATATCACTGCAACTGAAGGGGTTAAAGAAGCTACATGGTTGTGAGGTCTTCTTATTGATCTTGGTGTTCAACAGGGTACTACCGTTGTATTTTCTGATAGTCAGAGTGCTATTCATCTTACCAAGGCCGATTCTCATCGCTTGAAGACCAAGCATATTAGCGTTAAATACCACTTTATCAGAGATACTATTGCTGCAGGGGAGATTTTGGTAAAGAAAGTTCACACGTTAGAGAATCCCGCAGATATGTTAACCAAGCCGCTTGCTATTACTGAGTTTAAGCATTGCTTAGACTTAGTTGGTGTTCTTCATGCTTAAATTGCCCTTCGGGGATTTATGGGGTGACGAGTGTTGATGTTGATGTATTTTGGTCCAAGGTGGAGATTGTTAGAATATGTCCCAAAAGGGTTTCACGAAATTGTCCCATTCCAACTGGGATTCGATAATTGTTTCATTCCAACTGGGATTTGACTGGTTGTCCCATTCTAACTGGGATTTGAACATCTTCAACCCCTATTTAAAGGATATTTTTCGGCCAGAACATCAAGAGAATGAGAACAACTATCAAGACTACACACAAGACTATATTCTACACTTAGGTTAGAGAGAGTTTTCATTAAGAGATTGTAATCTTTCGTTTCCTTTGATCTCGTTGTGCTTCGACACCCTGTTGAGATCGTTTGTACTCCTCACCTTATAGTTAATTTCTCTGCGCTTCGCGCCCCGTGATTTTTCCCGTCTTGGGTTTTCCACGTAAATCTTATGTTCATTACTTTTATTGCTTTCTTGCATTATTGTTCTTGTGTTGTGCATCCTAATCGGTTCCGCTGCATCGCTCGCTTATTTCTTAACAAAACTTGAAGTCATATTTAATGGAACAACTTATCAAAATTAGGGGTGTGCTTGGCATGAAGGAAAACATTTTTTGGAAAATACTTTCTAATTTTCTTATGTTAAGTTGGTCATCAAACTATATTGGAAAAGACTTTCTCTAAGAAAACAAGATGAGGGAAATGACTTTTCCGGTGAAAATAGGAAAAACAAATTTCGGAAGTGACATTTCACTCCACCATCCTTCAACATACTCATCCCAACCCAGACCCTCCCACCATAGCCCTCATCTCCATCGTCCCCACCTCCCTGCCCCATATCTCATCCCCAAAATATTTGCCTAGATTACAATTTATATATAAATATTTTTGGGATTATAATTTTTGCTTACTTATCAAACACCAGAAAATAAACAGCAGGAAAATCACTTATTTTACAGAAAAACATTTTCAGGAAAATATTTTTGTGTACCAAACCCACCCTAGAAGTTGTGCATTTTCAAATAAAAAAGTTTTAAAATGAGAGAAAATCTTTTCTTAATGGACGTAGTGCAATCTATAGTGAGTCATAATTTTGGAAATATAATTAACTTTGTTATTAGGGAGGAGGATGGTGTAAAGATGTGAGAGACTGCAAGAATCGTTCACGGAGTTCCTTTGGTTCTTCAAAGCATATGGGTCTATTCAAATTTAGAGGTCACTTCGGCAAGAATCAAAGTGCTAATCCAGGTACATCTTCGATTCAATTATCAAGATTCCCTTTATGCACACCAATTTTTTTTTTTTTTTTTCAAAGAGCAACGAGAATATCTGTGCTATTATTTGTTATTTCTATGATCGTTTGAGAAGCTATACATGTAAAATAAAAAGGGTCCTGATCCTACACTGTATATTCACTGCAAGAAAGAAGACATTTACCAATAAATTTCTTTTGTTGCCATAGTATTGATTATTGTTGCAAGTGCTTTTGGCAACAATATTTTTTTTGTTGTTGCATAAACTTTTCTCATCGGCTGTTATTGCAAAGACGTGCTACAACTTTTTTATTGTTGCCAAAAGTATATAAGCCAACAATAAAACTAAGTTGTTGCCAAATATTGAATTTTGCCAATAATATTATTTTTGTTGCCAAAGAGTTGTTGTCATTTCTGTACTTTCTTGTAGTGATTGATTCATTTAATTTTAGTAGGTAGGATCAGCAGAGCGAGTCAATTTAATGGTTAAAATGGATAGCTTTTTATTTGGAGAAAGATCACGCATGTCCCCTCAAACCAAAATAATTACCCGCCCATACCCTCATTATATTCGTACCCCTAGAAAAAATCAAAAATATTTACCTAAGATGCCCCCTAGTTATATACACGGTATCATGAATGATCATGTTCATTTAATAAAAATGACACAATTTTCTCGAAAAATACCTCTATGATACCATCGTCTTATATACAAATACCGTGATGGTATCATGAAGGATTGCTTCAGTCCTTCAATGAGACACTCCTCAGGACCATGGTACTACCATGGTATATAAATATAATGAGATGGTATCATAGAGGACTGTTTCAGTCCTTCTCTACGTCCTCCATGATACCATCGTGATATATAAATATACTGCGATGATATCACGGAGGAAGGGGATTGGCCGAGGGGTATGTCGGGTAAAAATTTCTAGCCGAAGGGGGTAGAAGCGAAAATAGTTTGGGAAGAGGCATGGGCGGGTAAATATTTAATATTTTAGGGGTATTATGTGATGTTTTCCCTTTTTATTTTTCAAAAGTTTGTCTTAAAAAAATATGTGTCAGCAATATCTACCGAAAATATCACCTAAATTGATGAAATGACAAAAATTGAGTGATTTTTTCGTTAGAAAACACAAAAAAATGACTATATAAGATAATTATCATTAGTTGAGTGGTCGTCTAAGAAAAACTCTTAAAATATTGAAAGGAATCCGCTTAACAGGTATAAGATTAATTCTCACTTTTCCCCTTCCCGACGTAATTGGCAAGTACATTTGTGTGATGCTATCTCATAAATGAAACAAGCTTGTTTATAGTATTACCAAAGGGGTCCTTCTACTATAAGCCAAAAGAGGTATGATTTTACATTTGTGGTTACTACAATAAATGTAATTTGCAGAGCTAATAGCTTTACAATGCAAAACGTGCAGATTTGTTCAATTGGAATAAAGTCATGGTTGCATATTGTGATGGAGGAGTATTCACCGGAGATGTTGAAAGAGTTGATCCTGTATGTTATTTGTAAAAGCAATTATATAGTTTTGTTTATATCTACCATATAGTTTTAGTTCTTGATTTGGAAAACAGGGTTTTTAATAACTTCATTCATAATTAAGATATTAAATTATAACCAAATCAACAATTTCTCTCAAACGAACCAGTATATTATTAGTAATAATTTAATGTATGACAAGGCTAGTAAACTTAAGTGGGAAAATTACCGTCCAATGATTTGAGTGATCTAGTTTACAAAATAGCTAGCAAACGTATATGTTTTGTACATTTATAATATAATATACATATACTATACATATAATATACATTTAATGTACATATAATATATATAATCAGTGTACAGGGTTTGAATATTTGGCTAGCGCTGGTAAATAAGTTTGTCCGAAGGGACAAAATTGAAAGAAGCGCAAATTTAAATGGGCCACAGGATGGAGTTATCTGTATTGTTATTCATTATTAGAGGTTGAGCTTCAATTCACATTCTTACTTCTCTAGTTTTTTTTAGGCCACCAATCTTCACTTTAGAGGTGCAAGGATTTTTTCTGCAGTGATGGAAGATCTATTAGCGAAAGGATTAAAGGATGCCAAAAATGTATGTCAACTTAATTTACTTATTTTACAAAGTAAATAATATATTGCCTTATAATTGTTTTTATTCTTCCATGCGTTACACATACATACTAATAAAAGTTTATTGTACTAGGCCCTTCTTATTGGCAGTTCTTCAGGTGCATATCCAGCAATGTTATATTGTGATCCCTTCGGCAAACTATTGCCTAATACTCCTAGAGTAAAATGCTTGACTGACAGTGGTTATTTCATCGATGTGTAAGATTAATTCTTTTATGTTGTTACGTTGCAAATGTTTGAAGATGATTCAATATGTGTAAGAATTACATTACAATTTTACTTTTTTTTTGGTTCTTTTTTCAGCAAGAAGAATCTTGAGAAGGGAAAAGGATTTGAACCAATCTAAAAAGCACTTGTTACTTTACATGTATAATCTCCTCCTTTCCTATCTTTTCCTCTTGCATTTTCTACTTATTCAAACAGACAATTCACAAGACTAAAAACTGGCAAATTTATGTCAATATTTTTATATGTAGGTCTGTGACATATAAATGTAGCTCAATCAATTTTGTTCTACATCAATTCCTTCTTGTGTTAATAGACCGAACTAATGGCTTAAATTATTTTTATTGAAGTTGTTGATAAAAAATTGCTTATTTGAGTTACAGGGGTCTGCCAAAGCACTACCAAAATCCTGCACTTCAATAATGAAGCCAGAGTTGGTACAAATTACTGCTTGATTGAATTTTCCTCATGTGCAATTGTGCATTATTAGGGTGTTCCGATGTTGAAATAATTACTGAAAATCCCTGTACATTTTGCAGTGTTTCTTCCCACAAAATACTCAACATGATATTAAAACACCACTTTTTACAATCATGTCAGCATTCGATAAAGTTCAGGTAGTTATATTATATGCATATCAGTTGGTATATATGTATCTCTTACACTAGCTTGTCATTAAACTATCGAAATAGTAAAAAGAATGTCTTTGAAGTATGCAAAATTCCCTTCATTAATAGTTTGGTTCAATCATTTCTCCGCCGGTACTTAATTGGGCAAAAATAGCCCTTATTTCACGCATAGATGCCGTAATTAGTTAGTGTAAGATAAGGTATTTTTGGCCAATTAAATAATGGCAGGGGCATGGTTGGACACTTGGGCTAGACTATTAAAGGAAGGCAAATGTTATGAATTTCACGTACTTTAAGAACATTTTTAACTCTTTTTCCAATTAAACTGTTATAGATAATATTCAATTATGTGTTTAATTATCTCCTAGAATACCATTCTCTGAACTAAATGTATTGCAGGTTGGAACTACATTAGGCGATTATTACAATGCCATCAAATATAATTATTGCTCTGCTAGTCAAAAGAAAAACCTCAAAGGTTAGATGACAAAACTTTTTCCAATGTTCCAAGTTTATGTGAATGATTAAAGGATAGGAATCATGCTAGATATCAAAACTAATGTAAGACCAAAATATTTGGAGGACCCTTTTGAGAAAACAAAAAATATATAATTGTCAACAAAGTTGTTTCTTTTATTTTTTATCCAAAAATCTCTTCTTACTTAGAATAGGTCGTCTATTCAGTATTAGATAAAGGAGGTAAAATCCCGTTTTTACAATTTAGAATAAGTGGTTCAAATCATTTTATCAATATGAGTATCCTATATCGATAAAATATTTTTTCTTGAAACCACCTCTATATTAACATCCCCAACAGGTTGCATTTCTAATTTTCTGAGTTGTTTATTTCAGAACTTCGATTGGAGTTCTTAACTAAGTTGCCAAATGCAAGTGATCCAAAATCAAGAGGAGCTTTCATTGACTCTCAATTTCATCATACTCGACTTCAGAGTTACTGGAATCCAGAGAATGCCAGTGTGCTGAATAATGTGGTATGATATTATTTAGTGGCTTTCAACTTTAGTTGTTGTCTGAAACAAAAACAGAAATATAAATTCAGCTTAAAGGTGTGTTTGGTATGAAAGGAAAATGTTTTACATTGAAAATATTTTCCTGGAAAATGTATTCTTAGAAAATAAGGTGTGATTTTACTTATTTTCTAGTTTCTGTTAAGTAAGCAAAAAAATATTCTCCCCAAAATCATTTATATGTAATCTAGAAAAATACTATGGAGATGGTCAACAGGTTTGGGGTTAGGACATTAGGGGCGAGACAATAAACTTGAAATACCACTACTTATGGACATTGTTTTTCAAAATATTTTGACCAACCAAATTCCAACACATTTTGACCACCCAAACATGAGAAAATTAGAAAATATTTTCTTTTATTTTATAGAACTTAAACTAAATGTTAGAGACAAAAATAGATAGCAAAATTATTGGAGAACAAAAATTGTTTTATTTGAACGTAAACAATAAGCCGGACCTTACACTCTCTATAACCTGCATTGTACATCCGCGCAAAACAAAATTACTTACTGTTCTATTTCACCTACTATTCTCGAGATCTATGTATCCCATCATGAAAATTTTGAGAAGTTCTGGCATCTTGATTTTTAATATGCTTTTCCAGCTTTTGTGCTTGAAAAATTATAACTATCAGAAAAGGAAAACAATTATTTAATAAGTAGTTCATCCCAATTTATGTGACACTAAAGAATAACACCTTTCTATATTTGGTAAGAATTTGACTTTAAACTTTTCATTTTATGAGATGATTTATCACCGCACATTTATTTATGATAACTTTATTTTAGACCCAATAGTCTTCCTTTTTTTCGTAAATTTTGTGTTCAATCAAACACCTTTATGAAAATTGGGACGGAGGGAGCCTTAATTAAGGTTTATGTGCTGACAATGATAAAGGCATTTTGGAGATTGGTACTTTGACAGGCAATACTCTTATCTCATAGAGAAGCATGACTTGCCAATACCATGAAATAAACTCCCTGGATCATGCTGATGGGTTGCTCTAGGAGTAATTAAACACATAGAGACTGCAAAATGGCATGGAATATGTGTCTTATATTATACTCCATGTAGGTACTGAAAAAGTTGTGAATGTTATCGAGTTTTAGATTTCCACTTGCATATGTTAAGTATTCAAACCTACATGTATGTCGCTGCAAACTTCTAATATACTTCTATTTAATATGAAGTTAGTGATCACTTTCATCGTCTAACAAATTGATCCGAAATTCATACTACCTCCGGTTCGAAAAGAGTGTCTACTTAGCTATTTGCACACCCCTTAAAAAATACTAACTTCTAGACAAAAATAGGTAATTTGACTGAATTACCTCTAATTAAGTATTGGGATTTGGTCACTTCACTTAATAAGGGTAAATTTTAAAAAACAAGATTAATTCTTTTTTGATTTGGTAAGTGGACACTCTTTTTAAACAAAAAATTAAAATAAAGGCTAAGTGGACACTCTTTTTTAAACCAGAGGAGTAGTTGTTAATGTTTGATTACTTCTAGCTAAGCCCACTTACACAATTGTTTAATGTTGATTCTTATAGCAAGTTTATATTTTGCATAATATAAGTGTTGAACAGTCGTCCCGCTTAAGCTTTGTATAGACATTGCATCTATAAATATTGTAAAAGATCAAATTTTGGTGAAATTTTTTGGGATGCTAGACATTTACAAGACTGGATAGATTTGGTTTAAAGTCGAGATGAGGCAGAGAACTTTATTTTACTTAATTAATTATATTCTCAACATGATGACCGCTATTTAAGGCATAATCAAAATTCATAATTTCTAGTATAAGTTTAGCCGCCTCAAATTCAACTTCGCACTCGGGTTTGACATCAATCTTTTATTTATTTTTCTCTTTAAAAAATCATGAATTAAATCAAAAGTATTTGAGTAGAGATGAGTAAAGAAACAAACAATGTTTAATAGTAAACACATAATCAAAATTGGTTTACAAAAGAGTGAAGAAGAAAACGATGAAGGAGGAGGAGAAAGAGTAGGCAGCATTTTGTTTACAGTTTGCCAACACTTTCTACACGTTAAATATTTTGAAAAAACTGACTATAGCTCGAATAGTAAGGTAGAAACTGGTCACCTCATGATTTTTTTTAATTTTTTTTTTTAATTTGGCATTATATTGAGCTACACAAATAAGAAATACTATCCAACACTGGAACCTACAATTTGATAATTTAGTACGTCTTTCTTTTGCTATAATTATGTCGTTCGAGACAAATTTGACGATGAACAATAGTTATGCCGTTTGAGTTAATATAAGATGCTGGAAATCAGGTAATGGTAGAAGGAAAATGGCATAGAATTGAATCAGAATACCGACATCTTTTCATTTTACAATAAAGTAATGTTAGAGGGAACATGCCATGAAACTGACTCAGAATCACAACTACTTTTTTGTTTGTTTCATTATTTTAGTTTCCTTTTAAGGATTGGAGTTATGTGTTCTTTATTCACAGAATCTAAATCTTTTACGATTATGCTTTATGTTGTAGTTTATCTCATATATGGTCGCTGAATTTCAATATACCGATAAAGTGACAAAATTATATTTATATTGTATACGGTAAAAACCGGATGTATGCAAGACCGGTGAGACCGGGGACCGGGGATAAAAAGAGACAGGCATGAGTACCGAGTCTTCCCTTCGGACTGGTGGAATTGCACCAGTTGCGGCTGATCTGAGAAAAGTGAAACAAATCTGTTTAGTCCGGTATACCCGGACCAAACTCCGCATCACAGTTAGTCCGGTTTCAGTATGACCAAGATGATCGTGGCCGTTAGTCCGGTTTCAGTATGACCGAGTTGATCGTGGCCGTTAGTCTGGTTTCATCATGACCAAGTTGATCGTGGCCGTTAGTCTGGTTAATCAGTTGCAAAATTGTCACGCGTCAACATCGTTCTGTCACATTGTACCGACAACCGTACGGGTGTCAGACCGTACGGCCCAACCTTATCCTTTTAGATTTTCTTTATTCTAAAAAGGTTTTATGTTGTATGCAAGGCCCAGAAGGCAAAACTATAAATGGGGGGCATTTCCCTACTTTTGAAGGCTAGCTTTTGAGATCTAGAGCATTGTAATAGCAAATCAAAATATCTTTCCTCTTTGTCCGGAATCAGTGGAATATTGTTGTCTTTAGCTTAATCTTCTAATACCATTAACTTAATCATACATAGCAACGTATTTATTCAAGTTATTAATGCATATATTCATACACACATACCATTGCACACGAGTTCATATATATAAATATATTCCACATAAACCAAAAATAGATTAAAGTCTATCCACATATCCTATACCTCACTTACAAATTCAATTGATTACCTAAATTCGGGGTAAACAGTTTGGCGCCCACCGTGGGGCTAGGATAATAGCGGTCTTTTAATCTTAGCTTCTATCTCTTACCCGTTAAGATTAAAAAATCTTTTGTTCACCTCTGTGAAAACGGACCAAATGTCAAGTAGTGGACAATCTGGTCACGTCAACAACAACGAGATTGTGGCCGAAAATGAGAACAGTGGGTTACGGGGCTTACCAGCAGATCCCATTGACCCAAACTCCGTTGATTTGAGGGAGGGCCTCAACCGGCAGAACACCGTGAACCAGAAGAATGACGCCCAGCCGACCACTAATCCCTTAAATACTCACAATTCAATTACTTTGTTCCAGGCGCAAGGCCGGAAAGTGCCGGATACCCCGAATGAGATTAACTTACGTTTAATTTTTGAAATGTTGCAGGAACAGAGAGCAGCTATTGCCAAACAAGGAGTCGCAATAGCTCAGTTGCAAAGCAAAAATGATGAAACGGCCCCGGGAAAGGTGTCGCCGAACCCAGAAGGGACGAAACACGGATGGTCGAGAGTAATAGGTCCGGAGCTGGTTCATCCACCGAAGTTCTGAGAATGCTCAAAACATTGGCGAAGCGAGTAGAATCAACTGAGAAGAGGGTGGAAACATATAACTCTCGGGTGGACCAGATCCCGGGGGCTCCGCCTATTCTAAAGGGGCTGGATTCGAAGAGGTATATCCAAAGGCCTTTTCCTCCAAGTGCGGCTCCAAAATTGATCCCGAAGAGGTTCAAAATGCCGGATTTCCAGAAATATGACGGCACAACGGACCCACAAGAGCACGTGACTTCATACACCTGTGCCATAAAAGGAAATGACGTCGAAGAGGATGAAATTGAGTCCGTGTTGTTGAAAAGGTTCGGGGAGACCTTATCAAAGAGAGCTTTAACTTGGTACGACCATCTGCCCGAGCATTCAATCACTTCCTTCGAAATGCTGGCAGACGCGTTCATCAAGGCCCATGCCAGGGCTAAGAAGGTGCAGGCCCGGAAGGCGAATATCTTACGCATAGCCTAGAGGGACGATGAATTACTACGGGAGTTCGTGAACCGTTTCCAAGGGGAACGGATGGAGCTCCCTCCGGTTCCGAAGGAATGGGCTGCACAGGCTTTTACCAAAGGGCTTAATCCTCGAAGCTCGACGGCCTCATTCAAGCTGAAAAAAAACTTGTTGGAATATGAAGCTGTGACTTGGGCCAACATTCATAACAGGTATGAATCAAAGATTCGGGTAGAGGATGAACAACTCGAGCTTCCCCCGGGACCCGTAAAAATGAGCAAAAGCTCTGAGAGATCGAGAAAAAATTACGAGTCGGAGTCAAGACCATCGAGGGAAAGGTATTGGTTGTACTCTCATTCGGAAAAGCCAAGCTTCAGGTCGGGAAAAATCGAGGGTTGGTCCCAGTCAATTCTCCGATCATGGTGATAAACGGATCGAGCTCCCGTCGAACAGTCAAGGTCTATCATTTAGAAGTGATGTCGGGAGTTCGGCTACCAACAAAGACCTGCCGATGATAACAGAGTACAACTTCAGCATCAATACTTCGGAGCTCATCTCGGCCATAGGTCGTATCGCAGAAGCAAGATGGCCGAGACCATTGAGATCAGATCCCGGTCAACGGGACCTGAATGTGATGTGTGAGTACCACGGAACTCATGGGCACAGAACTGAAGACTGTCGCCAATTGAGGGAGGAGGTAGCTCAGTTACTAAAAAATGGCCACCTTCGAGAGTTACTGAGTGAACGAGCTAAAAGCCATTACAAGGAAAAGGAATCCCACAAGCGGGATGAACCAGTGGAACCTCAGCATGTAATCAACATGATAATCGGTGGTACAGAGGCCCCTCGAGGGCCGGTGATGAAATGGACAAAGGTCTCCGTTGTACGCGAGAAGCGAAGCCGAGATTACGTGCCCGAGGGTACCGTCTCTTTCAGCAATGAAGATGCAGAAAGCATCATTCAACCGCACAATGATACTTTGGTAATTTCTGTTCTTATTTTTAAATCACAAGTCAAGCGTATTTTGATTGATCCAGGTAGCTCGGCCAACATCATCCGGTGGAGAGTGGTCGAACAACTGAGACTACTCGATCAGATTGTACCGGTGGCTCGAGTCCTCAGTGGGTTTAATAAGGCAAGTGAAACCACGAAGGGGGAGATTTCTTTGCCGGTCAACATTGATGGCACCATTCAGCAAACGGTGTTCTATGTCATCGAATGAGACATGAAGTATAATGCTTTGCTCGGAAGGCCGTGGATACATAGCATGAGGGCTGTCCCTTCGACATTACATCAGCTGCTGAAATTCCCAACACCGGAGGGGGTAAAAACCATCCGAGGAGAACAGCTCGCTGCAAGGCAGATGTTCGCGGTTAAGGAAACGCCACTCATTCCCAAAAAAATGGATCCAAAAGAGGATGAGTCAATCGGTGGCAAGGACTCTAAATAGCAACTAAAGTGTACGGGTTCGACAACGGAGCAGCAGGGGTCTGACCTGGGGTATAAAGAAGATGATTTCGGTGTACCTATATCATTCGTCTTGCCAGATGACTCGGACGCAACCAAGTCTACAGTGGAGGAACTGGAGCAAGTCATCTTATTCGAATATCTACCGGATAGAAAGGTATACCTGGGCACGGGGTTAACCTCAGAGCTCAGGAACAAGTTAAATAAGTTTCTTCAAGCTAATGCCGATTGTTTCGCATGGTCCCATATAGATATGACAGATGTGCCACCGGAAGTAACAACCCACAAGCTCAGCCTCGACGGGAGATTTCCCCCAGTGAACCAAAAGAGGAGGCCTATGGCAGAACCAAAGTACGCCTTCGTAAAGGATGAGGTAACAAATCTTTTGAAAATAGGCTTTATTCGGGAGGTAAAATACCCGGATTGGCTAGCTAACGTAGTGGTGGTGCCGAAAAAAAGGTAATAAATTTAGAATGTGCGTTGATTATAAGGATTTAAACAAAGCATGCCCGAAAGATTCATTTCCTATGCCTTGCATCGATAGAATGATCGATGCGACCGCCGGGCATGAGATGGTGAGTTTTCTCGACGTTTACTCCAGGTATAACCAAATCCGGATGCACTTGGAGGATCAAGAGAAAACATCCTTTATTACCCGATACGGGACTTACTGTTACAATGTCATGCCTTTCGGATTAAAAAATGCCGGTGCAACTTACCAACGCCTAGTTAATGGGATGTTCGAAGAACAGATAGGAAAAACAATGAAAGTTTATATTAATGACATGGTAGTCAAGTTCCTGGAAATAGAAGACCATTTAAAGCATTTGCAGGAAACTTTCGATGTACTCCGTAAATACAACATGAAGCTTAACCCGGAGAAATGTGTCGTCGGCGTCCGGTCAGGCAAATTCTTGGGTTTCATGGTGTCCAACCGGGGAATTGAAATTAACCCGGACAAGATCAAAGCCATTGAGGATATTGAGGTGGTAAATAACGTCAAAGGAGTGCAAAGACTCACCGGAAGGATAGCAGCGCTGAGTCGGTTCATATCGAGGTCTTCGGATAAAAGTCACCATTTCTTCTCCTTATTAAGGAAAAAGAATGATTTCGTTTGGACACCGGAATGCCAAATAGCATTGCAAGAATTTAAAAGGTATTTGTCCAGCCCACCTTTACTGCACACACCAAAAGCGGACAAACAGTTGTTTCTCTACCTTGCCGTATCCGAGGTAGCGGTAAGTGGTGTTTTGATCCGAGAAGAATCAGGTACGCAATTCCCTATATATTATATGAGTAGAACTTTAGGAGACGCAGAGACCCGTTATCCCCATCTTGAAAAGTTGGCATTGGCATTGGTAAGTGCTTCTAGAAAGTTCAGACCTTACTTTCAATGCCATCTGATATGTGTTGTGACTACTTACCCTCTAAAGAACATCATGCATAAACCAGAATTGTCGGGAAGACTAACCAAATGGGCCATAGAGATTAGCGGATATGATATCGAATATAAACCCCGGACGGCCATTAAGTCCCAAATCTTGGCCGATTTTGTGGCAGATTTTACCTTGGCTTTGGTCCCCGATGTTGAAAAAGAACTGCTGCTAACCTCGAAAAAGGCTTCGGGTATTTGGTCGTTACACACGGACGGCGCCTTGAACCTCAAAGGTTCCGGGCTAGGAATCGTCCTTAGAACTCCCGCTTGGGATGCCATTCGACAGTCGATTAGAACTATTAAATTGACTAACAATGAAGCCGAGTATGAGGCTATGATTACAGGTTTGGAATTAGCTCGGAGTACGGGGGCCGAAATAATCTCTTATTCACATGACTAAACAAATAGGTTGGTGATATATTTGCTTTTAATGTCATCTATAGTGTATGAAATACAAAAGAGAATGGTTAGATGTAGGATGATTCAGCAACTGGCTTTACTCCAATAGCAGCTCTGAAATAAAAATAACAAATTCAACAAAATACTAAAAGAGGCAAGAGAGGAAGACTTGAACTTAACATATAATAACATCAACTATAATAAGAACATGATTCAGACAAAAAGGAATTCATCTAAAGTTCTGCACATGTACGTGATTGTCTCATTCTTTTAAATGTGTCTTCCTTGTTTATATCAGTTGACTGCCGTCCGTCCATCCACGTGGTCAATTTAGAGGTTAGTAATTGGTAGTGTGATGCTTTGGAATAGACTTGATAATTAAATTTTATGTTAACTAAAGTATGTTATTACAACAAGCATGGCGGGTTCACCAAGTTTAGGAGAGTCCGGGGCCTCTTGAATCTTGAAAGTTGACTTTCTTTTTCAATCAACCGGCATACCTTGAACCTAACCGACCCAAAATTCCTTCTTTACTTTATCTTGCAAAATTTCTAGTTTGTGATCGAGGGCAGCCAACTATGAGATAGGTTGCAACTATAGTCAGAACTGAATTTGGCAAATTTCCTAATATTGTGGATCTAAACACAGGAGTTTCTTTTCTCAGAGTCAGACCAAGCCTTATGACGGAAGGGGGACAAAGTACGGATCACTTGTTGATCTGTGATCAAAGAAAATTATAGTTACAGAATGGGATACAGATTGACAAACACAAAAGAGTAGGCTTGGCTATTAATCTACGCTCAGAATTACTATGAAAAGTCTGCCTTTACTTGTCCTTGTTATGATTACTAGGGTATCCAAAGATAACTGATAAATCGTATCAAATTGAATCGATAAATTGGGTATTGATAAAAAAAAACTGACTAATTGTTTAGTTTGATTTGATTTGATATTGAGAAAAAAAATTCCTCCATAATTGATTTGGTTTGGTTTGATTTAACTAAAAAATGTCAAATCGAAATCAAACTAAATTGACACTATATGCATATAATGTTTTAAATTATTTTATATTTAAAAATATTTTATAGTGTCATTTGAAAGTATTTCTTAAAAGTTTTCATGATCTTTGTTTAAAACACATGTTATTTCGGGTTTGGACTTACAATTTTGAATGGTTTACTAAGTCTGTTATAGAATTATAGCTCATAGATGTCTATTATTCAAATTAAATCAAAATCAATCTATGTCCATTTCCATTACTCTTATTAACAATATTTGTTTTATGGATTTTCATTAGCTTTACTGTTGGCGACACTATATTTTAGCATAATGTCATAATTCTTCTCAACTTTTGTGTTTTTTCTTTTGAAAAGCACAATATATTGTTGTATTTAACTGGGATCGAAGAAATATTTGGACGCACACGTGGAAGTAACTATGAATCTTTTAGATAGTTAAATGCTTTGTCATCTACTTAGTGATGCACATGAATGAATTAATGAGATTCTCATAGTCCCTGTCTACGTACTATATAGAGAAATCACAACCAAAGGTGAGTTTGCCATAATCGACGGGGAAAAAAGAATTTATTGATTTGGATGAAAAACCCAACAAAATAACTAATTAATTTGGTTTGATAAATAAAAAAAATCGAATCATACTAGCTAGTTATTATCGGACAATCACCAAACCATGGTAACCATCCACGGAGAATGATCTAATTTTGTGATGTCTACAAGTCTTTGCTGAATGACATTAAAAAAAAAAAAGTCTTTGGTGAATAATATATCACAATTCACACAGGAGCTTTCTTTTTTTTTGAATGGCTAGGACAGACCACTTGCTCTGTGGCATCAGAACAGCTATAAACTATAGTAATAAAATTTATTTTTAGATTCTTTTGTTTGACTATAGTTTTCTGCAACTAGCAGAATGTAGGGGTGTACATAAACCGAGTTGGTTCGAATTTTTTAAATATCAAATCAAATCAATTATGTTTGGTTTTTAAATTTATAGACCAAATCAAACCAATAAAATTCGGGTTGTTCAACTTCGGTTTTTCTCGGGTTATTCGATTTTCTCAGGTTTTTTGGATTTTTTTCCGGAAAAGTCTTCATACAAAACATATAGCTTTTACTTCAAATATTTCTTTAGTCCTAGTAAGATACAACTATATAATTAAGGTGTTTCTTAAGCAAATAACACAAAATGTGAAATGAGTGATGATATTGTATTAAAATATTCAACAAAAAAGATAATAAAATCGGTTTAAATAAATATTGTTGATTAATAAGAAAATAAAGAAAATGACCATAATCTAAAAATACTAAGTCATGATAAAATAAGTACGGCTAAAAAGTATTAATTACAGGACAAAGAAAAAAAAATCATTTATGTATTTTCACTCTCTAAACCAATTATGCAAAACTAAAGAATATATTTCCAACATTATTGTCATTCCTAGTGTTAGAGTTGAATTTCTTTTGTTAGCATTAGTGTTGAGTTGGTTTTGGTTAAACTTTATTTGAGTTATTAACATCCATGGGATATAAAACTTATTGACATTCAAAATTCTAAGTTCAAGCTTGAAATAATATGATAAAAGGCAAAAAACTATAAAAAAAACTTTAAGAAATAATTATAAAATACATTACAAATAAATATTTTTATTTATAAAATATTTAAAAAAATTGAATACATGTAATGTCGCGTTGGTTTGGTTCAGTTCGGTTTGACTTTTTTTCTTAGCTAAAACCAAACCAAACCAATTATGGTCGGATTTGTTTTTCAACACCAAACCAAGTCAAACCAAACCATTAATCGGATTTTTTTTTTCTCGATTTGACTCGATTTATCGATTAATTTGACTCGGTTTATCTATTTTCTTTGTACACGCCTAGTATGTATTATTCCCTCGGACTAGCGCACGTCCTAAAACGAGGATTAGGTAAAGAAATTGATAATTAATCCTAGGATTAGATATAGTGGTATCTTGGATCCATGCCGAATACCACTAGGTTATATTTCATATGTGTCCTGCAAACTATGTATTTTTAGCTTCTTCTGTTTTTTCTAAGCTCAAAAACATAAACTTAAATTTTTTTAAATCTGAATATAAAGATGAGATTGCAAGTACTTTATGTCTCACAATTCACATTTATTTCACCTACTAGCAGGGCTATATGTTGCAAACTAGATCTTTACTCTGTAGGTCTACTCAATTATATCAAAACAGTTAGCTATCTACAGCCTGTTTGGATGGGCTTATGGCTTTTGACTTATAAGTCAAAAGTCGTTAGGATTCTAGCTTATGTCTTTTGACTTATGTTTACTATTTTGGCTTAAAAACATGTGATTAAAAGTACTTTTTTATTTTACTGAAACACTACAAAAGTGCTTAAAAGTCATTTCGATTTAAAAGCACTTAAAATAAGCGAATCCAACCAGGCTCCTAATGGTGCATAGAGGTTAACGCAGTATAAATTTATACTATTAAGTTATCTAAAAGATAATTATAGAAGTCATTAACCATAGGATAAACAGTTACCCGAAAAATAAGGCAGACAATATGCTATAGCAAGTTAATTTACACTAGCTAATAGCGTAAAAACTATACGTGAATCTTCGTTAGGTGTACAGATAGGGTAAAGATCTTTTTATACTTTTAGTGAATCTTAACTTGCGATAGAAGGTTAGTTACCGTTTTTACGAGATTATCAAAAGAGAAATTTACATATATTTACCTAACAAGTAACTTGATTGAAAAATATTTTTTATACTGCCAGTCTGGGGCGAAACCAGGTAGAGGCAAATGAGTCCATCCGCACCCCCTTTGACAGAGAATTACACTGTATATACAAGTTACTTTTGAATCCCCTTGACTTCTTGGTGTGTTTATTCTTCATATTTTGAACTCCCTTAGTGAAAATCCCGACTTCGGCACTGCGGTCAGTATATAGAACTTAAACACAAAAACAGAATATATTGTCGATATGAATAGGAATGAGAACTCTATAAATTAAGACAAAGGTCCCCTCTTCATTCGGAAAACCAACCCACTACAAAAATAGAAAGCCTTGTCAAAATGCCACTCTCTCCATCTGTACTCAAAGCTCTAATAGCAACTCCTGCCATCTCTCCAATGGCTAAATCAACCCCAAAGCTCACAAAAACTGCACTTGGTTGGGCTGCTCACGACTCCTCTGGCAAGTTGACACCATTTATCTTCAAGAGAAGGTTTGTAATATATCTTAATTAGTACATTATTACCATTAATTACTTCAACAATATTGTTTTCCTAGTTTTTGGAAATTCTAACAATTGTTTCGAGTTGTAGAGAAAATGGAGTTGATGATGTGACCATCAAGATATTGTATTGTGGGATGTGTCGTACAGATGTGCACTTTGCCAAGAATGATTGGGGCAACACAGCCTATCCTATTGTTCCCGGGTAACTTATTGCACAATAATCATCACACTATAATATATATATATATATATATATATATATATATATATATATAGTGTTAGACTGTTCGTATATTTCCAATAACTCATGCAAATGACCCCCAACCCACCCCAACAACACATACTTATTTTAGAAGTAAAATTTTGTATGATTTGAGACAAAAAGGATAATATGGCTAGGAGATAGATTCATAATCGATTGGGCTGTTGGACCCTGGATCCACCTAGCCGGTATAATAAAATCTGAAAATATTATTGACTCGTTCACTTGAAGTAATTTGTCAAAGTATCAAGTCCTTTATGATTCAATTGAACTATACTAGAAATCGCGGACGAGTCATCCCGAGGTCTACTCACAATTTATTCAATTTATTTTTCTTCTGAAAATCTGGTTATACTTCATAGTGATCTATAGTTGAGCACTTAGCTGAAAATTTTCCTTGCTTAATTATTTGCCCATTTGTATGGCCTATTTTAGTAATATACATTGGCTGTACAAAATTTATCTGCGGTAGTGGATTAGTTACCACTTTTATCAGGCTACCAAGTGATGTTTAGCATAGAAATCTTACCTATAATTAAATCTTATAAGTGACATACTTTTTACTATATTATTGCATCATCAGTACATAGAACTTAAACTCTGATTTGTAATATAATTTTAGGTATGAAATAACTGGAATTGTAATTAAGGTGGGAAGCAATGTCTCAAACTTCAAGATAGGGGGGAGAGTCGGAGTTGGATATGTAGCAGCATCATGTTTGGATTGTGAACTTTGCAAGAGCTTCCAGGAGAATTACTGTGATCATATGAGACCTGTCTATAATAGCATTCATTGGGATGGCAGTCCTACCTATGGTGGTTACTCCACAATGTTGGTTGCAGATCACAGGTAACAAGAAATCAACATATCTTAATGTGCACAACTTGGACAAAATGAAGTATGACGTCCAATTATGCTTTAGATCTTCACTTTTTTACCATTTTGCATATTTTCTCAACTTGATTAGTAGTAACTTTTATTAAATGTTGTGGCTAGATAAAGAAAAAATCTTTGAACAAGAAAAAAAAAAGTTGGAACTTGGAAACACCCACGAACTTGTCGCTAATTTGTGGTTAAATCGCTCGTAGTTGATAGAATATTTTGATATTATGTCGCTAATCCGTCACTAAATAGGATTAGCGACGAAAGTTCTATATGTTTAGCTACAGAATTTGTCTGTCGCTACTTCCTTTTTTTTTTTTAGTAGTGTTGGATTTAGATCCATAATAAGTAATAACATCAATGCATCACAATATTCAAATAACTATACAAGAGAAGTTATGCTAGCTATTTAAAAGATGTTACATATCTAGTTGCACCGGAAGGAGTGACTGGACATTTGCACAAATGGCTTTTTTTACTCATCCTCTAGTAATTTGATGAAAAAGGCCTACTAGTCAAAAAATGAGTTCATCAAATTACTTTCAAATGAAGAATTTCACCTACTAGGCTAAAAGAATAATTTAAACAGTAGCCTAAAAATTATACGGTGCAAATTTTCCTGGTGTGGCCTAGTAGTCAATATATAGGATGAAAATCACGAGAAATCAGTGTTTAACTCTCAGTAAAAACAAAAAATATTAGATCATTTCTTTTCATCTGTCTAAGTTTTGGTGGGTGTTGATGAAAGGTAATAGGTATTCAGTGAAATAGACAAACTAGGCGCAAATTGGCTATCTCACCATAAACAATGTTATAATCTAAATATCTAATGGTGTTCCTTCTAATTTTCTTTTTTTCTCTTCCTTATTTCTTCTCTAATTGTTTTAATTAAATGTAGATATGTAGTGCACATACCAGAGAGCTTGCCCATGGATAGAGCAGCACCACTAATGGGAGCAGGGCTGACAGTATACACTGCCATGAAACACAGCAACTTATTTGAATCACAAGGAAAACATATGGCAGTAATAGGTTTAGGAGGTGTTGGACATATGGCTATCAAATTTGGAAAGGCTTTTGGTCATCATGTTACTGTTATTAGCACCTCTCCTTCTAAAGAAAAAGATGCAAAAGAGAAATTGGGTGCTGATGGCTTTATCTTGAGCACTGACCTCAAACAAATGCAGGTTTGTAAACTCGTACCAACTCTAAAGGGGATTAATTTTGGGAAACTTACATAAATGTATTGTTGGCTTAATTTTCGGCAGTAGCTTAAATATACAAAATCTATATACTGATATGTATACTATACGTATAGTACATATATCATATGTATAGTATATATATATGTATAAATGTACAAAACTTACACACTTGCTGGCTATTTTTTAAACCAAATTACTCAAAAGTATTGAGCTGTAATTTTATCTTGGTCATACAATTTTCAGTTTATTAAAGAAAATTATAAATTTGGTTTTTATAATAGACAATAATTCAATTATTATATATTACAAAACTAAAAACCTTTTCCGACTAATTCAATTATTATTTTTTAAAATGCTAAATTCAGTCCCATAAACACAAGTATAGTAGGACGATACCAGAAACTCAATTACATAATAATGTTGGTGTGGAAGAACTTTAAAATATTAAAACACATTTTCCGACTAATTTACTAAAATTAAAAAGAACCCCCATGATGTGCCTCACGCTGAAAGACATGAGGTTATCATTATTGTTCTAATAAAAATAATCCTTTTTTGTTTATTTATGTTGTGATATATGGATATTTATATAAGTTGAGTTGCTGACACATATATCTATACTTATATGACTATTTTATACATGTGGTTGAATACATGTGTGTTTTTTTAGAACGGACCAATATTTTTCGACGTTTTTAAACTTTATATAGGCATAATTAAGTTTTTTCTGTCACAATAATTAATTTATTACTTTACTACTACAATAAACTATCCCTTTAGAAGGATTAAGTAGATTAAACTTACTTCAAGTCATCACATCATCAGTACTACAATAAACTACCCCTTTTATTTTTTATAAAATTTTTGTTACTTATTTGCTCTTCTTCCTTTTTTTTTTTTCTTCTTTTTGGTGATTGGCAGAGGAACAGAAGAAGTCTAGATTTTGTTATAGACACAGTATCAGCAAAGCATTCTCTAGGGCCTTATTTAGAGCTGCTAAAAGTGAATGGAATTATATCAATTGTAGGAGAACCAGCTCAGCCAATTGAAGTCCCAGCTACACCTTTGATATATGGTAAACATTTCCCGCAGAAATAATTTTGACTTCTCTTAAATTTCAGCACGAATTATTCAGAAGTGGATACAGAATTTAAAGTTTACGGGTTCCTACAGCGACCTCAACTTAATATACTACAATAATAACTGGGTTCACAGTAAAATATCATTAGATGTTTGACAAATTTTTTTAAGGGTTACGGTTACAGATATGTACAGTTTGGCCAAATACTTTACCAACATAGCCAAAATATACACAACGTATGCACTATCAGTGTATATGTTGTGTATAGGTATGTATATTCTATGTATATTATATGTATATTTTAGTATAAGTATACACAACCTATACATGTTGTACATATTTTCTAAACTAGTTGGCCGAAGTGTTTAGGACCAAAATTATCCTTTTTTAATATATATATAATGATCTGGGCAAAAATTACAGGATTTCGGTAAAACGGTACTAGATCTGCCCCTGGAATTATTATACTATAGAAAACATGTCATATTCAAGTCGTTTTATTTTTCTTTTTTGAAAAATGTTTCAGGCAAGAAAGTTATTAGGGGTAGCATTATTGGAAGTGTGAAGGAGATACAAGAGATGATTTACTTTTGTGGAGAACACAATATCTTGTGTGACATAGAGGTTGTTTCAACTGATAAAATTAATGAAGCCTTTGATAGGCTTGCCAAGAATGATGTTAAGTTTCGATTTGTCCTCAATGTAGCTGGACACCAATCCTCAAAGCTTTAGAGAGTTTCAAGAATGGTGTTTATTGTTCAAGGCTTTTACATAGTTTCAAGTTGTTTGTGTTTTTTGGGATTTTTTGGTGCGAATTTTAATTTTGTCGGGTCTCAATGGAGATATCAGAAGCTGGGTGAAAAAAAAAAATTGTTTGTGCTTCTTCTTGTATGTAGCTTACTGTGTCTTGATTTGAGTCACAAGCTTTATGTTCTATTGAAGATTTTCTACCATCATTAAATCAAAATAATGGATCTATTAATCAGCTCTTAAACTCCTCATGGCAAGAAACTGAGATGGTTTTTAACTCGCTACAGAATTTAAGATGTTAATATTAGTTCGTGTAATATATTAGTGATAGCGAGAAATTATTAAAGTATCCTAAAGGGATTGGACTCCTCTCTATTTACCTTCTCTTCATTTTCCTTAGGTTTTACCCTAGATTAGGGACACATGCAAGGGTTATAATTAATGGCTAAGATTTAATTGGCTAAAATAAGGCTCTAATCATGGTTTACATAGTTAATAACTTATCCATAAATATATTAAAATATTTTGTCTCTTCCTAGCTATTTTATTTTTCCTACACAGTAAAATATTTTTGCTTATTATCTGTTTACTCATTCTTTTCTCCCTTTTTGCGCCAAAACAATTTTTGTTGTAATTTTTTTTGCAACACTCGAAAATCATGGCTGCAGATATCTTTCAGATTTTGAAAGAGGGTTTTTCAACCCTGCTATGTGGATAAAGAAAAATGAAAGGAATCTATACCCTCTTTCAGAAATATACTATTACCAATTGAATAATGGGGTCTATATTTTGTGAATTAGTAAGCATCATAATTGAGAAAGATGAAAAATATCACCAATTGAATAATGGGGTCTATTTCTGCGTAGGAAAACAAAAATAAGTGGGAGAAATCATCGGGGTAAAGAGAAAAAATATTTTCCTGTGTGGGAAAATTAAAATAGGAAGAGAGAAAATATTTTAATATATTGATGGATAAGTTATTAATTATGTAAATTATGGTTAGGGCCTTATTTTAGTCAATTAAATCTTAGCCATTAATTCTAACCCATGCCATGTGTCCCTAATCTAAAGTAGAACTTGGGGAAAATGGAGAGAAGGGAAATGGAGAGGAGCCCAATCCAAACTAATGAATGAAATTTAATTTGATAATAAAAAAATATCACTAAGTTGTCTAAATTTGAGTTGAGTTGTATTTTTTTTTAAAAAAAAACGTTCTAAAAAATTATATAAATTAGGATGGATGAAGAATTTTATAACTTGCACTCTTTTTCCCCAAGCCCTTCCTCCAAACAAAACAAAGCAAAGAAATTCTAAAACCCTAACACGGTACGTAACACAAGATACCTAAAAGATAACTTCTCATACACAAAGTTTCTTTTTCTCTTGCCCTAAAAACCTCACATCCTCTTCCTTCCAAACCTATGGCGAATTGGCCAGAGTTGCCGCGAGATCTCCTTTCTTTGATTGCAAATCGTGTTAAAGCAATAGAAGATGCATTGCTTTTGGTTCTGTTTGTACCTCTTGGCAAACTGCTGCTAGAAAGAAAAATTTCGATGTGCTTTCTCCCCAAGTTCCATTGCTTATGCTGGCGGATAAAGATGATGATTTTCGAGAATTTTACTCTCTTTCCAAGAAGAAAGTTTCGCTCATGTTTCTCCTGGAAGCTAAAGGGCGAGAGTATTTTCCATCAAAGGGATGGCTCTGCACCTTGACATCTACCGGTGTGATGAACTTGTTGCATCCTTTCTCTGGCATCAGTGTAAAGCTTCCCTATCTTGGTCCTCGAGGATAGAGCTGGAACTACATGGAGAAAGCTGTCTTATCTGCTGGTCCTTCTCTTACATCAGATTATGTATTGGTGATTAACTATTATGGACATTCTAATCGTTTGGCTTTTTGGCGACCTCGAGACTTCAACTGGTCTCATATCGACATTAACAATAAAGGTGGAGTCGCGGGTATTAATTATTATAAGGGTCAATTCTATTGTGTGACATGGTGTGGCGAAGTATGGGTTTTTGACGTTTCTCCTAGTATTCCCGAACCACCGATTGTAAAGGCACGCTTGCTTGTTTGGCTGAAAGATGATATATTTTATCCACTGACATTTTCAGTTCAGTTCTACCTAGTCGAGCTATCCGGTGCACTATTACTTGTTACCCGATTTTCTAACCGATTTCCTTAAGGCAAAGATTGGTTAGAAACCTTTGATTTTAAAGTCTTTGAGTTAGATGTAAAAAATTGCAAATTGACAAAGATTTGCACCTTGGGAGATTCAACCATTTTTGTGGGCCTTAGTGATGCAATCTCCATTGACTCATCTCTATTTACAAGAGTCAAGCCTAATCACATATATTTTACTGATAATTCATTAAAGACTCTGAAGGGGATGATCGAAGAGATATCGGTGCTTACAATCTTGACGATGGAAAAATTGAATCTTTTTATCCCGGTTTGTCACTAAGTCATATTTCCCCGCCAAATTTCGTCACACCATCCTTCTACTAAAGTGATTGCAGTCATGAGTTTATTTCTTTTTCAGATGGTGTCTCTTTTCAGTTTGGTGATCTTTTTCTCAAATTATCAGTTTGATTTTTTTTTTTTTAATCAATCTCCTCCATCTCTGAGAGGATGGAAGCATTTTATAGATAAAAGGAGAATATACATAACAGTGGAGTACTAACTCCCTGTGCCTACTAAGAATGGAACACACTTCATTCTATGAGACTAGTAGGCTTTCAAGTATGCTCACAAAAAGAAGACTGCACTGAAAGGAGACAAATCCTTTCCAGTCAAGTCCTCATATAACCTATGAAGGTACATCAAAATTGTACATTCCATACATATTCCTGTCTAGAGAGAAGGAGTTTTTGTGAACTTTCTTCCTGAAAGAAGGCATCTGTAATTTGTCCATGTTGAATTCTCCTTTAGCTTCCTTAGGCAAAAGATGAAAGTTATATATGTGAACAGGTTCAAAGCATTTCACACCCCAGTTGGCCAAAATATCATCTACTTTATTGCCTTCTCTAAAACAGTGTTTGATGCTCCAGTTGTCAAAATTTTCCATCTTCTTTTGGATATCTTGAGTGATGCTCTTTAAACTCCAAGGAGGTTCAATGTTTTCCAGAATCCATTTAGTGAGCATCTTAGAGTCACATTCCATCTCTAAATTTTTAATGCCTGTACTGATGCACCACTCAACCCCAGTTCTAAGTGCCACTGCTTCAGCCATATTTTTTGTCATGATTCCTAAAGGTTCTGCATACGCATTCACAAATGACCATAATGATTCCTCCTCCACCACTAATACCAGGATTGCCTTTGGTACAACTATCTGAGTTGAGCTTGAAGAAACCATTGATAGGTGTTTTCCATTTCACTATCACAAAAGCGATATGAGTCTTGGCATGATCAAGCATATTTAGGAAAATCTTCTAGTCAAGGAAAGGATGAATATTGTTGAATTGTTTATAAGTGATCATGATCAGCCATTGTTAAATGTGGTGAATGATATTTCTCTGTTGCATTTGTTTGTTGTCAAATCTGCTACTACATCTGGCCTTCCAGATTTGCCAGATGATAATGCTAGGAAGGACTTGCATGACTAGTTCTTGCAGAGGATTAGATGTTTTAACAATCCACCAATTGATAATATGATGTCTGATTCCTGAATTGCCAAACCTGATGCCAAACATATGATTGCAAAATATCCAGACTCTTTGACTAATCATACTCCTTAGGAATAGGTGATCCACATCTTCTTGTTGATGACTTAAGCAACATGAACACATAGAAGGGATTTGGATCCCAAACTTGCCCATATTCTGATCTACAATTATCCTATTCTTAAGAAGTTTCCAAAGGAAGAAAGAGATTTTGAAGGGAATTTTGTTTGTGCCAAATGATTTTGTTGAAATGAGAAGAGGTATGATTATCTCTAATAATGTTCCACACACATTTACAGGAAAATTTTCCATCTGGACTAGGGGTCCATACAGGGTGGTCCTTCAGAACAAAAGATTTTCTGGTAATTCCTTGGATGTGGTTGATAATATTGTCAGGAAGAACTTTTTTGAGTTTGGGGATATTCCATCCATCTAATGTCATATAATCAGAAACAATGCCTTTGACAGAAGTGGAAGCATTTCCATAGTTAGCTAATTTCCCTTTTCCTGTCCAGTTATCCCACCAAAAACTAGAATTGCCTTTGTTGATATTCCATAGGATTAGGTGGTCTATTTTATCTCTGATTTTCATCATTCTCCTCCAACAATGAGATTTAGTATAACTCCTTTTTCTAGCACTAGGGTGCACTCTTCTTGCATATTTGGCTTTCAGGAAATCAGACCAAAGAGAATCTTTTGTCCTGAATTGCCACCAAAATTTAGCTCCAAAATTCTCATTAATTTCATGAAGGGATCTGATACCAATGCCACATTTTATGCCAAGCAACCCGATGGTGTTTAGTCTTTCCTTCATTGCTGCCCTAAAAGAAATTGGCAAGCATTTTTTCCATGAGCTTAAGGATGCCTTTTGGGGGTTGACAGATAAATAATGGGTGAACTGGCATTGCTGATAAAACATGTTTGATCAATATGAATTTTCCTCCAGAAGATAGCATTTTGCAATGCCATGTTCCAAGCTTTTTGAGAATTTTGGTAGCAGCATCTGTGAAATATTCAATCTTCTTCCTCCGCTGGAATAAAGGACATCCTAGGTATTTTATTAGAAATTCCTTCCTTTGAACCTGCAACATATTAGAGACAATATTAATTCTATTAATGGAGATGTTATCATTCTTAATAAAACAACTTTTCTCCCTATTAATAAGTTGCCCAGAATTCTTTTCATATTTTTTTAAGCAATCCATCACCAACTCAAGTGGTTGTGATCTTCCTACACAGAAAATGATAAGATCATCTGTTGCACCTTATTTTTTACCAAGGCTAAACAAAGCACAACTTATGGAGCTCTGAAATAATTAATTATGTACAGAGTCGCCACCTAGCATTTAAGGTATACTAGGGTACCTATAAATTATTAATATATGCAGCTTAACATGGTCTACGAAAATAAGTGAGATTCTAGGTAAGGGTTCAAATTATTCCGAAGGGAAGGTGTTAGGCATCCTTCAGAATCCACAAATGTGGTTCCCGGCTGGACCAATTTAACTATTCGAGGGATGTGTAAAAAGGCTTGATTATTACTTACAAAAATTAGTAGAATTTAGACTAAAGAATAACTAATATGACTATTCACATAAATAATCGTGCAATATGTATTTTTTACATATGTGATATAATAATTACTTTTTTTAAAAAAAAGGTTATGTGCAACTTAGAAACTTGGGTATGTGACAAAGGTATAAAAAGAAAATGGACATGAAATTATTTTGCACTCGAAGTGAGTTAACTAATTTAACTAGTTAAGTATGTACGCCTAATCAATTAATTATGAGAGTACATTCTAAAGCCTAAATATTGAGGCAAATCACCCTATTTATTCACTTAAGTGTGCTAAGCTATTGAATTAAAACTCTAGCGAAACATGATAACTATCAGAATATTAACTACAAAAATAATAACTGTCTAATATTAATTTATCTAAAACACATAAAATTTAAATCACCTAAGCAGATCATAAATAAATACCACTAGCCTACACCCTAAAAAGTAAAGTTTCACTATATTTTATGCTTGCATAATTTAAGAATGTAAAAAAAAAAATATATATATATATATATATATATATATATATATATATATATAAACAAAGAATTTAAAAAGCTATTTGAACTTCTTTGAGTGCCATCTTCCAAAAAATAACTTCAGATACCTGCATGAGACTTAATAAAAAATGTTAGTAAGAAAATAAATAATTATCGGATGAATTAAAAAATAATAAATAAACTTAAAATAAAAATCCGTCTTTGTACATGGAAGGCCTTGGAAATCGACGGAAATTTCTTCATCGGCCACCATTTTTACATTCTTATTTTGTTCGGGGACATCCCACCCGAAAATAAGTACATGAGATTTAAAGCGAGTAAAAACGCAGAAGCAGTCAAACGAGGCTAATGTATTGCCTACCAACCCCAAACTATCCCCTTTGTTTTATTACGTTCACTGTAAAGTGAAAACTTCATTATTAATTCAAATCAATATCCAGGTTCCTATGCATCAGTTCTGACCAAAAAGCACTAAACCAATTTGAAGCAAAATAACATAAATAACCAGCGAATCATGCGCAAGCATTCAACAATCAAACAGCGCCAAATCTGAAACGATATAAAAAAAAATGGTAAATAAAGAATAGAATGAACCTTCGCAGCCAAACAACCTTCAATTAATTGAACTCAAGCTGAACAAAGAGTAGTCCGAACTATAAACCACGAACAGAAAATGGACAAGCAAACCCGACTTGATCCGAAACCCGATCGAAAAACATGAGTGTTTAAAAGGAGACTGTTTCGATGGTGGTTTAAGCTGTTGTTTTGCGGTAATTAATGTGTTTTTTGGAGCTTTCAGGCGTTAATGGACGGGTGAAACGGGTGTTTTTATGGTATTGGGACGGTAGCTACGGGCTGGTGGTTTTGTTGGGGGGTTTTCCGGTGGTTTTCAGTGACCACAGAAAAATGGAGAAGATGATGATCTTTTATTCTTTTTCTTTGTTTAGTCCGTTTCTCTCTGTGTGTGTGTTCTTTCTATTTCAACAACAGTTGAAACCTGAGGTTATACTGTTCGTTTTGGTTTCCTATCTAAAGTTGTATCATAAACAAGTAACAGAACATTCTTGTATGCAACATACAAAGCTAAGCTAAGAGGAAAGCAGAGAGAACTAAGGTTATAAATAAAGCAGATAATCCCATATGGGTTTTACCAGTGAATGAAGTATGGAGTGTCGTGGAGGGTGATACGAGCTGCTCCGGCGTGGTTTGGTCAGAGCAGTGGTGGCGATGGGAGGAATAAGCAGTGAGGGTGATGGTAGGCGGCGGCTGTGGAAAAAAAAATGAGAGGAGGGAAAATGTTTAGAGTTTCTTTTGTTGGAAGAGAGAGCCAAAAATCTGAAAAATTAAGCGTGGTGTGTCCAATGTGTTGGATCCCATCATTAAATTAACCCCCCTTTTCTTATAATATAAACAAACACCCCTTTTTATGCCCAAAAATAATGAAGCCATACCCCTTTGTCCCCAACCCATCATCTCAATTAACTCTTTTTTAAAAAAAAAAAAAAAAGTGATGAGATCTTGACTTGACCTAATTTTATTCTGCGTTTAAAAATTAATTACTCCGATTTTCTCTGCACTGTCGGACTATATTAAAATATAGTTACTTAATACATGTATAAATAATAACGCAAGAATAAAATATAAATATTAATGTCTATGATATGAAAATGTATTGATATAAAATTAAAAAATAATTATTAATTGCACAAAAAATGGTAATATTACGCTGTACATGTGCAAAATAATGATTCTTCAAAAATGATAATAAATTGAGAAAATTCCTAAAATAATGATAATCATCAATAAATTGTTGAAAAAGTGTAAAAATGTGTAAAAAATGTATTTCGTGCTCTTTAACGAATTAGGGCCCCCAAAACGTTAATTTTAAGCACGTCGAGCCAAAATTAGGTGTCAACATCATCAGCATAAGAAATATGATTAATTTTAGGTCCATTAGGTTGCATATAGAAACCAATAAATCTAGGATTAGTATATAGGTTATTAAGCAGTCTAGATAATGCTTCAGCAGCAATAATAAATAAGGAAGGGGACAAAGGATCTCCCTGTTTTACTCCTCTTTGTGATTTGAAGAAACCGTGTCTCTTCCCATTTATAACCACACTGTACCACATATTGGACATCATATTCCAAATAGTGTGCACCCAAGTTTCATTGAAACCCATCTTTCTCATCACAGAACAAATAAAGTTCCATGACATCCTATCATAAGCCTTGGTCATATCAATCTTGAATACTATATTGCCTCCCTTGTTATTCTTCTTCATGTCATGAATGATTTCTTGAGCCAACAGGACATTCTCCCTAATAGCTCTCCCTTTAACAAATCCACTCTGGTTAGGGGATATTAGTTTAGGCATAATCTTAGACAGTCTGTTGTTAAGCACCTTGGAAACAATTTTTTGCGTAACATTGCTCAGACTTATAGGTCTAAATTCAGAGAATTCCTGAGGAGATTCAACTTTAGGTAGCAGAATGAGGCAAGTACTGGTGAAGAATATTGGCATCTGCTTGCCTCCAATAACTGCTTTAACCATGTTAAACATATCATCTCCCACAATTTCCCAAGCTTTTAGAAAGAAAATCCCACTGAAACCATCAGGGCCTGGGGAACTATTGGGGCTAATGTCAATGACAGCCTTTTTGGCTTCTTGAATAGTTGGGACAACATTCAGATAATCATTGTCAGATTTGGTGATCAAATTAGGAATGTTCTTTAAAATACTTTATCAATAATATCAATTCCTTGAGAAAATAAATTCTGGTAAAATTCAACTGTAGCTATGCCAATCTCATTATCACCCTGAATCCAGTCTCTATTTTACAGAATTCTATGCATATTAAGAATGCTTCTTCTTCCTCTAACCACTGAATGAAAGAAATTAGTGTTTTCATCACCTTCAACTTTCCATTTCAGGTTAGCCTTTTGTCTCCAAAAGGAGTCAACCTGTTTATGGTATAAGATAATATCAACTTTGGTTTTATGAAGATGCATTCTATTAGTCTCAGATGCCATGTTCTGATAATTCTCTTCTTCCTGAACAACCCTTTCTTCTAGATGTTTCAAGTGAACAAAGATATCTCTTATAGTGTTCCTGGACCATATGCTCAGAGCTCTACTAGTGTTTTCATTTTTTGTTGAACTTCCCAGAAGATATTACCCTCAGTTTGAGTACACCAATGATCTTTAACAATATCTAGAAATCCATTATGATCAGTCCAAAAATTAAGGAACTTGAAATATCTGACCATCTCATTTTGATTAGTACCATAGTTAATTAAAAGAGGACAGTGATCAGAGCTGATCCTAGGCATGTGAATGATATTAGAAATAGGGAAAATGTCATTCCAGTTGTTATTTACCACCATCCTGTCTAATCTTTTCCAGATAACATTTTCTTCTTTTCTTTCATTGCACCATGTAAGTCCTCTTTAAGAGAAACCAATATCATTAAGGCCACAATTTTGAAGGCATTCCATGAATGGAATTATTTTGTTGAGTCTATGAGGTCTTCCTCCCATTTTCTCCTTGGTAGAAAGAATGCTATTGAAATCTCCACAAACATCCCAAGGAGCATTAATGATATGAGTAGTATTCCTCATATAAGCCCATAGATCTTCTCTCCCAGCAGTTTTGGATTTAGCATAAACTGTAGAGATAAAACATTCTATATCATTATTCATAAACTTACAGGTGACCATCTAATCATAGCTAGTCCAGACTGAGCATTTCAGAGAAGAATCCCAGAACACCCAAATCTTGTTGCTATAATTGACATGACATCCGTGCATACCAAGAATAACTTTATATATTTCAATAGTGGTTTCTTTAATAAAAGGCTCCTGAATAACTACCAAAGAAATTCTATGTTGTAAAATCATGTGTTTTAGCCTTTCAGTGGAGGCTTGAGACTTCATCCCTCTAATGTTCCAATTGAGAATATTAATCATTAAGACCAGTAGAGAATGGTTTTTGTAAATTCAGCTTTTGGCCTCTTATGATAGGAGCTTCTCTGAATGATTGCCCTTGCTTGTGTTTGTGATTTTTCTTAGGTGACTGATTCCTTTGCTCGATATCTTTGGGATTTTTTTGATGATTGGCTTTATTGGCACTAGATCCCACCACTGTTTGTATAAGATTTTCTACTTCCTCATCTGATGAATCTTCTGACACTTCTTCTTCTGAGGAACTAGCATCTGCCTATTCATCACTGGATTCCTTATCTTGATCTTGTCCTTTTTCATATTAAGCTTTCTCCTTTCCCCTGTCTTGATTATCAGGTTCCTTCTCCTTACTCAATTCTTCAAAATTATTCTGAGTCATAGGAATGTTAGGCTCTAAAGGTTTCTGTGTTTGTTTGTTTCCTCGTTTGTCCTCATGAGATTTTATGTGAGCCTTCTTGCTTCTGCTACCTTTCCTTCCTCTGACTTCTTGCTAATCATCACCAAATATGTCAACCTGCATTTCATTATGATCTTTGATAAGAAATACCTGTTTCTGAGATTTGTTAGGATCATTGTCATTAACTTCAGTAGATATCATCTGAGCATTATCATCATCATTTTGCATTTCATTTTGGTTAACACAATTGGATGTGATATTAGTGTCCTGGACAGTCTCAACCTGCTCCAAAGCAATCACCTGATCATTCGTATCATCTTTCTCTTTGAGATTATTGTTGACCATGGCACTTTTAGTAGCACTGTTTTCTTTTTCATTGGTATCATCAATGCTGATAACATGATCTTCTTTGTCAACATTATTGGTTTCATTGACATCCCTCTCCTTAGAAACAGTTTTTTCATTGGTAGGCATTGGTTTGTCTTTACCAAACAAGGATCCAGTAGGCTTGTATACAATTTTTGGGGGTTCACTTTGTCCCCTTTTGTTAGTTCTGGGAACATTCTGGTTTTTCTTTGCATCTCTACCCCTTTCATTCTTTTGTAGAATGGAAACTTGTTTTTTGGGCTCATCTTTTGTAGGTTCAACCTCCACCTGTTTGTTGTTGTGTTCATTTTTCCTCTCAGCTTCCTTTTTTTCCTCCTGCATCCTCTTTTCAAGTACCCTACAATTTGCTAAGTTGTGTCCCAATCTCCTACAATGTTTGCAATACTTAGGAATATTTTCATATTCAATTCTTTGGACAAATCCTTTGAGAGGAGAGTCCTCATCTTCATCCCCAATCCAAACATTATGAATCAAAGGCTTTAAGAGATCAATTTCAATTCAAACCTTTGCCATGCAGGTCTATTTAGACTTTTAGTAGCTAAGTCCAATTCAAGAGGAATACCAGCATCACTTATAATTTGTTTAATATAATTCCAGTTATGCAAGTGAAATGGCAAACCTGGAAGTAGAGCCCAGCCTGGGACAGTTGGTAAATCTTCTTCAGGTTTAAAGTTCGGAGTCCATTTTTGGTGCCACATTTGAAGATCATCAAATTCAATCATCCTCTTATATAGCACCATATTGAAGTCTTCCTCGTAAGTGAAGTTCAAGAACACATTGAAATTGTCGAATACATCTATCCTGACAGTTCCTTTTAGCGAGAATTTTTAAGAGAATCTAGAGCGGAGAGCATCAATTGGGGTCGAGTCTTGATGAATCGGCCCACTAGTGTTCTCCTACATTGATACGCCATCTTGCCATAAAATTTCCTAGACTTGAAGATCGCAGCATGCATCCCATTGTGATTAGTTTTCCTTGCTATTGCAGGTTGTTCACGATGGATTTGATTAACAGAGGAGTTGGAGGGATCGGTTACCGAGGTGGCATAAGAGATACCTATTTTCTAAATTGCTTGAGGGTTCGAATTCACCCTAGCTGGAGCATCAATATTATCATCTCCACTCGCTGGAGGACGCCTATCGGCGGTCCCATGGTCGGAAGCGTGAGACACAAACGCTGGTGTTTAGAGAGTCATTATGTTGATGAGAGAGAAGAGAGAAAATAGCCGTTTTTTTCTTTATCAGTTTGAATTTAAGTTTATCTATTTATTTTCCTTCATGGTAATCTTTATATGATATATGAAAGTTATGGGCTTTCTTTACAAAATCCAAAAAAAAAAAAAAAAAAAAGCTTCTCTATTAATACATGGAAAAATCATTTTTAATGATATAGAAGGAATGCCATAGAACCACTAGCGCCCTTGCACAAGTACTTCTCAAACTCTTCCAACAAAATTAGCATATTCCCACCTTTAATTTGCTTAATGGAATGCCAACTCTATTTGAGAGCTTACTCAATTTGTCAATCTCATAGTCATATAAAAGAGAGGGATTGTGGTAGATTGAGAATTACACAAACTATTTACTAATTAATATGAATTTTCACAATATTGAAATGTATGGGACGTGCTCATTATGTTTGGCAATTAAAGGAAACTTTATTAATTACCAATGACCTTACCTCTATATATTTCATCCCCAGATGTCATGTTGAGAGAACTAGAAACACACTAAGAGAAAAAATCAAATAATTAAAAAAAATATATATTTACAAAAAAACTTGTAAAGATAAAAGTAAAAGTCTAATCTAGAAAAATAGCTAATTTCTAAGTCCCTGGTACTTGTTGCTCCCAAACGCACACTTAATTATACGCTGTCGTACAAGTAATATATGATTAAAGTCCATATATCGTACTCACAGGGACTTATGATTAACTATTTACTAAATTAAACTAATGTTAATTATCTAAACAAGAAATAAAATCCAAAGTTATATTTATAAACTAACTAAAAATAAAAGAAAGCAAATAATGAACTTCAACCAAGAAAGAGCAGATTTTTATCGTAGAAATAAATCTAGGGCTATGACTACTAACAATCCAAGTTGAGTCTTCTAATCGTACATCTATTTTTTTTCCTGGATTACTAGTTGATGGGTTAATTATTGCTTTATGAGTATCTTCCGAGTTGCTCACAAGCCTGTAGATGTTACTCTAACGCCTATATTCCTATGGTCATCAGAAAATAACAAAAACACATTTATAGCCCCGTATTCAACTAAACAAGGCTAAAGGGTATATTTTTATCCTCATTAGCGAAACGATTATTCAAACAAGCTCTATTTATTCTTATTGCGCATGCAAATTCCTTATCCCTAGTTCAATTCACACGCCACAGATAGTGTTCAACTATTAGCCAGATAATCATACAATTAAGACCGAGAATAAATAAATAACCCAAAGATGGAAAACCAATAGATGTAAATGATAATCAAACGTCAACTTTCATATTTGAGCCAAAACCCTAGAACTAAAGAGTTTAGCTCCACATATACATGGAGGAAAAATAACAAATCATCCGAATAAAAACATAAAACCGAGTATTACAAAGAATAGAAGGTAAAACCCTGTAACTAAGGCCTCCATGGCGGCTCCAAGCTCTCTCTAGGTCCAAAGTTCTCCAAAAAACTATGTCATATGGACTATTTATAGATGTAGGAAAAAGCCCAAATAAAATAACTGAGTCCAAACGAATTGGGAAATAATTAGATTCCAGAAAATGGCTCATGCATCGAACTAGCCGAAGCTTAAAAAAAATTCTCGTGTTCACTGTTGGTTGCTTCTGTTACACCTTATGAATTTTCGGGTCGTCGTAAGCAAACTAGTGTGAATATAGAGAGGCTATGATACCCCTAAAAGGTTAAGGAAGACTTTTAATAAGTGTTAGACAAGTATTTAAAGGTTTCGGAATCAAGCGAATCGAAGAAATTAGGTTCGTTGAAAATTTGAAAAAACTTGGCAGAATTTTTGACAGGATTTTGGTCCAACTTCAAAGAGGCATATCTCCTAGAATATAAGGAGTTACAGAATCCATACCTATGTAAATTGAAGTTCAGCGAGTCTTCTTTCCAATGCAACTAACAGATCGCATTTCTGTGAAGTACGGAGGAAAGTACAGACCATATAATAAAGTACATCCCGCACTTTTTGGGCGTAGCTTGCCAAAATTTCACGAAAGTTAAAATTTTTTCCTCCAAAGTACGGGATGAACAGTATCACGTACTTTGAAGTACATGATGAACAGTAACCCGTACTTTGCCCGAAATTTCCAGAAATTTGAGTTGGTGGAATTTTTTTCCCAAGCTTTTAAATGGCCATTTCCACGACCTAGGCTTCATTTTTTCACCTAAAATAAATCCCTAAAGCCTCTCTAAGCTTCCATTAACATCCATAACCACCCCAACTCAAATCAAGGAAGGATCAAACTCCTAAATCCTCAACTAGTTTATAGAAAGGTGCTTGCTCTTGTTTCTACATAGAGTTGTGGTGAACTTGGTCTTGAAACAAGTTGTGTGAGTTGAAGTTCTTCAAATACAAGGTATGTTCCTCACCCTATTTGTATGGTTGAGTTATTCTAAAGGTTTAATACCCCTTAGAAAGGAAAAGAATTAAAGTGGAGAAGCTATAAATGTGGTAGTGAGGAAGATGACTATGAGGTGAACTCAAAAAGGGGATTTGGTTAAATTTAAGACTAATTTGAATATAACTTCTTGATTATGAGATTATGGATGTTGTTATTGTTGTTTGGGGGCTGTTTTGCAATATGGTGGAAGTTGATAAAATAGGGGAAGTGCTGCCCAAATTTCGTTAGCTCGTAATTATGCTAGTTTGAACTTAAGAAGGTTTTCAAGACTTAACCTTAGTGTAAATCCTCTTAAACGTAGATTTCGCGGACGTTAGAGGAGAACGTTAAGTAAATAGAAGTCGTAAAGGTATGTAAGGCTACCCCTTTCTTTCAAAAGGCATGAATCCTATGTTATGATCCCCTATATGCTATCTATGTTACCTTTACCCCTAGAAGTTCTAGTGAACCTTAACTCTCAAGATTCTTATGATATGATTGAGCTTACCATGAAATTCTTGACTACATTCATGATAGTTGGTCTCATCTTGTGTTGTTATTCCCTCAAAGCAAGACAAGATAGTGATGATGCTTATGATGATGATTTTCATCCTAGAAAGGCTAAAGCTTAAAGTTCTCAATGTTTTCATGATACTAATGAGTTTGTCACATATTTATTGATTTTATTCATTATTGATGATCTCACCTTTTGATCATTGTCCCTTCAAGGTGAGATGTAGCGACGATTAATGTTCCATAACATAATCGGAGGTTACCGACCTTACGTCACTCCGATAGAGTTGTAGCTTTTAATTGGGCTCTCATGCATGCTTATTTTTATGTATAATTGCATCGGGCCTAGTCGGTCGGGCAGACACTGCTTATGGATGATGATAGTTACACCGTACCTAGTTGGCCGGGCAGTCACCACTAGTGGGCGG
Source organism: Lycium barbarum (assembly GCF_019175385.1). NCBI lineage: Eukaryota > Viridiplantae > Streptophyta > Magnoliopsida > Solanales > Solanaceae > Lycium > Lycium barbarum. The sequence continues at coordinate 107,654,224 of NC_083345.1, forward strand.
CATGAGATGATTACCCCGGACGCGGGCTAGTGATGATATTATGTTATGTATGTATGAAAAATGTTTTCTTAAAAGGCTAAGCATGCATGGTATTCACCTTAAGAGGCAGTTTCATATACAGGTTATCTCTTTCTCTCATGTTTCCTTATTGCTTTATTACATTATTGTTCATGCCTTACATACTCAGTACATTGTTCGTACTGACGTCCTTCCTTTTTGGTGGACGCTGTGTTCATGCCCGCAGGTAGACAGGGAGACGGATCTGATCCCTAGGAGTTTTGTCAGCGGAGATTCAGGAGCACTCCACTACTTCGGAGTCGCAGTCTATTGGTATACTTCTTTTGTGTATATATTGGGCATGGCGGGGTCCTGTCCCATCCTTTGTGATTCCCAGTACTCCAGATAGAGGCTCGTAGACATGTGTGGGTGGTAGGTGTTTCATGACCTCACTAGTGCATATTTTGTATATCATTTTTGTAGCCTTGTGGGCTCGTGTATATATATGTATATGGGGTGGAGTTGAATGTTGTCTTATAATGAGTTTTACCTTGAAAATTATATTCATTCCGGTTGTGTCAATTGAGAGTTAGATATATGGTCCACCGAGATAGTTTGGAGAAATATGTTAGATGGTGCCCTATGGCTAACTCCGGGTACCCGTCATGGCCCTCTGGTTGAGTCATGACAAAAGTGGTATCAGAGCAGTTCGTCCTAGGGTGTGTCTACGAGCCGTGTCCGGTTGAGTCTTGTTTATGGGTGTGAAGTGCGCCACACTTATAAACAAGAGGTTGCAGGGCATTTAGGAACTATTGATCTTTCTTTCTCATCTTAGATCGTGCGATAGAGTCAAGTCAAGAATGTAACTATCTAATCTTTTCCTGTTTAATTTTCAGCGATGTCTCTCAGAGAGAAAAAGAAAATCAGCGCAGTACTTGGCGCTGCGGGAGAAGGTACCATCCGAGCTAGGAGATAGCGAGGCTCAGAGTGCTACGCCCTCGCATGCTACTTCTATTCCTCAAGTAGCAGAAAAGGAAGGAAAGGCTCCAGCCCCTCCCTCTGTTGCTCCAGATCCGGACTTACGAGATGCAGTCCATTTGTTGACTCAGTTAGTAGCCGCTCAGGCCCAGCGGCAGGGTGCGGGCTAGGGTAACAGAGCGATTAGTGCAAGAGCCCGTGATTTTATTAGTTTAAATCCTCCAGAATTTTACGGGTTAAAGCCGAATGAAGACCCAGAGGGCTTTATAAATAAGATGTTGAGGACGTTGACGATCATACATTCTTCTGATACTGAATCAGTGGAATTGGCTCTCTATAGATTGTGGGATGTGCCGTTCTTTGGTATGGGTCAATGTCGCCGAGGCTCAGATGCTTGTTATTCCTGTGGTCAGATTGGGCATATGATACGTGATTGTCCATCCTTGGGTGATAGAGGTAAGGTCCAGCCCACAGGATCACCAGCCGGTTCCTCATCGTCTGTACGCCCTGTAGGGCAAGGCTCGTAGGCCCCATCATGTCGTGGTATAGGCCGAGGAGGAGCATCCAGTTCGAGTGGCCCTCAGCCTCGTATTTATTTATTAGCGGGGCGGCAGGATCTTGAGTCTTCCCCTGACGTGGTCACAGGTATATTATGAGTATTCTCTCATGATGTTTATGCGTTAATTGATCCGGGTTCTACTTTATCATATATTACTCCTTACATTGCTGATCATATTGGGGTGAAACTTGACCCAATCAAACCTTTTGAAGTGTCTACCCCTGTTGGTGACCCGGTAATAGCTAAACAAGTATATAGAAACTGTGTGGTGGTGGTGTGTGATCATTATACTATAGCTGATTTGATTGAATTAAAGATGGTAGACTTTGATGTCATTATAGGTATGGATTGGTTGGCTTCCTGCTATGCCAGTGTTGATTGTAGAACAAAAATGGTTCGTTTCCAATTTCCAGGAGAGCCGGTTCTAGAATGGAAAGGGAATACAGCGCCCCCGAGAGGTATTTTTATTTCCTATCTCAAAGCGAGGAAGATAATTGCTATGGGCTTTATCTATCATTTAGTCCGGGTTCAAGATACAGAAGCAAAGCCACCGACTATTCAATCTGTTCCAGTAGTGAATGAATTTCCTGATGTGTTCCCGGACGAGCTTCCAGGCCTTCCACCAGAACGGGAGATCGATTTTACTATTGATGTGTTACCAGACATTGAGCCAATATCTATTCCCCCTTACAGAATGGCTCCTGTAAAATTGAAAGAGCTAAAGGCACAACTGAAGGATCTACTTGAGAAAGGATTTATTAGGCATAGTTCATCATCGTGGGGAGCACATGTGTTGTTCGTAAGGAAGAAAGATGGTTCCTTGTGGATGTGCATCGACTACAAGTAGTTGAACAAGGTGACGATAAAGAATAAATACCCACTTCCGAGAATCGATGATTTATTCGACTAGTTGCAGGGTGCTAAATGGTTTTCAAAGATAGATCTGAGATCAGGATACCACCAAGTGAGAGTCAGAGAAGAGGACATTCCGAAGACAGTTTTCAGAACTAGATATGGTCATTACGAGTTTCGGGTAATGTCATTTGGATTGACTAACGCCCCAGCGGTATTCATGAACTTGATGAATAATGTGTTCAGGCCTTTCCTAGATCTATTCGTGATTGTGTTCATCGATGATATTCTGGTATATTCTCGGTCGGAGGCAGATCATCTACGTACTATTTTTATAATTCTTCGAACTCGGGAATTATATGCCAAGTTTTCAAAATGGGAGTTCTGGTTGAATTCTGTAACTTTTCTAACCATATTATCTCAGCTGATGGTATTCGAGTCGATACCCAGAAGATTGAGGTTGTGAAAACTTAGCCAAGGCCTACAACACCTACGAAGGTCCGTAGCTTTCTGGGGTTGGCAAGTTATTACACAAGGTTTGTAGAAGGATTCTCTTCTATTTCTGCACCGTTGACGAAGCTAACTCATAAATCAGCAAAATTCCAATGGACCGACGCTTGTGAGCGTAGTTTTCAAGAGTTGAAGAATAGATTAACTTCAGCCTCGTTCCTGACACTTCCAGAAGGATCAAAAGGTTATGTTGTTTATTGTGATGCCTCCGGTGTTGGATTAGGTTATGTGTTGATGCAGCATGGTAAGGTGATTGCTTATGCTTCAAGTCAGTTGCGCAAATATGAGAAAAATTACCCGACTCATGATTTAGAATTGGCTGCAGTGATCCATGCATTGAAGATGTGGAGGCATTATTTATATGGAGTCCATGTTGATATCTATACAGATCATAAGAGTTTCCAGTATACTTTCAAGCAGAAGGAGTTGAATCTGCGGCAAAGGCGATGGTTAGAGCTATTAAAAGATTATGATGTTAACATTTTATATCATCCTGGAAAATTGAATGTAGTAGCTGATGCTCTTAGCCGCAAATTCATGGGTAGTTTATGTGATGTTCAGCCAGAGAAGAAGGAGTTACCTCGTGAACTTCAACAACTAGCCAGTCTGGGAGTTAGCTTGATGAATTCAGGCAACACGGGAGTCACTATTTAGAATCCGGCTACCTCATCTTTGGTAGTTGAGGTGAAAAAGCGCCAATATAAAGACCCAAGTTAAGTCATTATAAAAATACATTTCCTCAAAAAGAAAAGTCACCCTTTGAAATTTCTGCAGATGGAGTTCGCAGGCATCGAAGCAGGCTATGTGTCCCGAATGTTGCAGGATTACACCGTCAGATTTTGGAAGAAGCCCACCATTCCCGTTATTCTGTTCGACAAAGATGTACCATGATCTCAAGTCCATATATTAGTGGGACAGAATGAAGAAAGATATAGCAGAGTTTGTAGCTCAGTGTCCTAATTGCCAACGGGTGAAAATTGAGCATCAAAAGCTCGGTGGATTATTACAAGCTATGGAAATTCCAACTTAGAAATGGGAAATTATTAATATGGATTTTATTGTGGGCTTGCCTCGTTCTCAGCGTAAGTATGACCCTATATGGGTAATTGTTGACGGACTTACAAAGTCAGCGAATTTTCTGCCAGTCAGAACCACGTACTCAGCAGAAGATTATGCAAAGCTGTATCTCAAAGAAATAGTATGACTTCATGGTGTCCCAATATCCATTATCATTGATAGGGGAGTATAATTTACAGCTAATTTCTGGAAGTCCTTCCAAGAAGGTTTGGGAACTCAGGTGAGACTTAGCATAGCATTTCATCCACAGACTGATGGGTAAGCTGAGTTCACCATTCAGACCCTCGAAGATATGTTGCGAGCATGTGTATTAGACTTCAGAGGTAATTGGGATGATCACTTGCCACTCATTGAATTTGCACATAACAATAGTTATCACTCTATCATTCAAATGGCTCCATATGAGGCTTTATATAGGAGAAAGTGTAGATCGCCAATTGCATGGTTCGAGGTAGGGGAGACAAAGTCTGTAGGCCCGGAATTAATCCAGCAAGCGGTAGAAAAGATCAAGCTTATCTGAGACCGGTTGTTGACAGCCCAAAGTCGTCAGAAATCTTATGCGGACAATTGTCGGCGAGACTTGGAATTCAAAGTTAACGATTGGGTATTCTTGAAAGTGTCGTCGACGAAGGGTGTAATGAGATTTGGCAAGAAGGGAAAGCTAAGTCCCTACTATATTGGGCCTTACAAGATTATGCGCAAGGTGGGCCAAGTGGCTTATGAGTTAGATCTGCCTTCAGACTTGGAGTCAGTCCACCCAGTTTTTCATGTGTCAATGCTTCGTAAGAGCGTTAAAGCTCCTTCCAGAATTGTGCCTGTAGATGATGTCCAAGTTACTGAGAACTTATCCTATGAAGAGGTACTTATTGCCATTCTAGATAGGCAAGTTCGGAGACTCAGAACCAAAGACGTAGCTTCAGTTAAAGTTCTATGGAGAAACGATGATAGGGAAGAAATGGCTTGGGAAGATGAGGAAGATATGAAGTCCATGTATCCACATTTGTTCCCACTCCCAGAGAAGGTTCAGACAGGGACATCATTGCCTTCAGGTGCGTAATGCTTCTTTTGATGATTTCTTAGTCGTGTTTGGCCAATATTGTTATTGTTGTTGTAGCCCTGTGAGGCATTGTATATTTTGGGTTGTTTGTGACAGGTTGGTAGTGGTACAGTTACAGGGGAAACTCTGGCGAAATTTTTGTAGAATTCGTAAGAGTTTAACATTTGAGGACGAATGTTTCTAAAGGGGGAAGAATGTTACACCACGTGAATTTTCGCGTCGTCATAAGAAAACTAACGTGAATATAGAGAGTATATGATACCCCTAAAAGGTTAAGGAAGACTTTTAATAAGTGTTAGACAAGTATTTAAAGGTTTCGGAATCAAGCGAATCGAAGAAATTAGGTTCGTTGAAAATTTGGAAAAACTTGGCAGAATTTTTGACAGGATTTTGGTCCAACTTCAAAGAGGCATATCTCCTAGAATATAAGGAGTTACAGAATCCATACCTATGTAAATTGAAGTTCAGCAAGTCTTCTTTCCAATGCAACTGACAGATCGCATTTCTGTGAAGTACGGAGGAAAGTACGGACCATATAATAAAGTACATCCCGCACTTTTTGGGCGTAGTTTGCCAAAATTTCACGAAAGTTAAAAATTTTTCCTCCAAAGTACGGGATGAACAGTATCACGTACTTTGAAGTACATGATGAACAGTAACCCGTACTTTGCCCGAAATTTCCAGAAATTTGAGTTGGTGGAATTTTTTTCCCAAGCTTTTAAATGGCCATTTCCACGACCTAGGCTTCATTTTTTCACCTAAAATAAATCCCTAAAGCCTCTCTAAGCTTCCATTAACATCCATAACCACCCCAACTCAAATCAAGGAAGGATCAAACTCCTAAATCCTCAACTAGTTTATAGAAAGGTGCTTGCTCTTGTTTCTACATAGAGTTGTGGTGAACTTGGTCTTGAAACAAGTTGTGTGAGTTGAAGTTCTTCAAATACAAGGTATGTTCCTCACCCTATTTGTATGGTTGAGTTATTCTAAAGGTTTAATACCCCTTAGAAAGGAAAAGAATTAAAGTGGAGAAGCTATAAATGTGGTAGTGAGGAAGATGACTATGAGGTGAACTCAAAAAGGGGATTTGGTTAAATTTAAGACTAATTTGAATATAACTTCTTGATTATGAGATTATGGATGTTGTTATTGTTGTTTGGGGGCTGTTTTGCAATATGGTGGAAGTTGATAAAATAGGGGAAGTGCTGCCCAAATTTCGTTAGCTCGTAATTATGCTAGTTTGAACTTAAGAAGGTTTTCAAGACTTAACCTTAGTGTAAATCCTCTTAAACGTAGATTTCGCGGACGTTAGAGGAGAACGTTAAGTAAATAGAAGTCGTAAAGGTATGTAAGGCTACCCCTTTCTTTCAAAAGGCATGAATCCTATGTTATGATCCCCTATATGCTATCTATGTTACCTTTACCCCTAGAAGTTCTAGTGAACCTTAACTCTCAAGATTCTTATGATATGATTGAGCTTACCATGAAATTCTTGACTACATTCATGATAGTTGGTCTCATCTTGTGTTGTTATTCCCTCAAAGCAAGACAAGATAGTGATGATGCTTATGATGATGATTTTCATCCTAGAAAGGCTAAAGCTTAAAGTTCTCAATGTTTTCATGATACTAATGAGTTTGTCACATATTTATTGATTTTATTCATTATTGATGATCTCACCTTTTGATCATTGTCCCTTCAAGGTGAGATGTAGCGACGATTAATGTTCCATAACATAATCGGAGGTTACCGACCTTACGTCACTCCGATAGAGTTGTAGCTTTTAATTGGGCTCTCATGCATGCTTATTTTTATGTATAATTGCATCGGGCCTAGTCGGCCGGGCAGACACTGCTTATGGATGATGATAGTTATACCGTACCTAGTTGGCCGGGCAGTCACCACTAGTGGGCGGCATGAGATGATTACCCCGGACGCGGGCTAGTGATGATATTATGTTATGTATGTATGAAAAATGTTTTCTTAAAAGGCTAAGCATGCATGGTATTCACCTTAAGAGGCAGTTTCATATACAGGTTATCTCTTTCTCTCATGTTTCCTTATTGCTTTATTACATTATTGTTCATGCCTTACATACTCAGTACATTGTTCGTACTGACGTCCTTCCTTTTTGGTGGACGCTGTGTTCATGCCCGCAGGTAGACAGGGAGACGGATCTGATCCCTAGGAGCTTTGTCAGCGGAGATTCAGGAGCACTCCACTACTTCGGAGTCGCAGTCTATTGGTATACTTCTTTTGTGTATATATTGGGCATGGCGGGGTCCTGTCCCATCCTTTGTGATTCCCAGTACTCCAGATAGAGGCTCGTAGACATGTGTGGGTGGTAGGTGTTTCATGACCTCACTAGTGCATATTTTGTATATCATTTTTGTAGCCTTGTGGGCTCGTGTATATATATGTATATGGGGTGGAGTTGAATGTTGTCTTATAATGAGTTTTACCTTGAAAATTATATTCATTCCGGTTGTGTCAATTGAGAGTTAGATATATGGTCCACCGAGATAGATTGGAGAAATATGTTAGATGGTGCCCTATGGCTAACTCCGGGTACCCGTCATGGCCCTCTGGTTGAGTCATGACAAAAGTGGTATCAGAGCAGTTCGTCCTAGGGTGTGTCTACGAGCCGTGTCCGGTTGAGTCTTGTTTATGGGTGTGAAGTGCGCCACACTTATAAACAAGAGGTTGCAGGGCATTTAGGAACTATTGATCTTTCTTTCTCATCTTAGATTGTGCGATAGAGTCAAGTCAAGAATGTAACTATCTAATCTTTTCCTGTTTAATTTTCAGCGATGTCTCTCAGAGAGAAAAAGAAAATCAGCGCAGTACTTGGCGCTGCGGGAGAAGGTACCAGCCGAGCTAGGAGATAGCGAGGCTCAGAGTGCTACGCCCTCGCATGCTACTTCTATTCCTCAAGTAGCAGAAAAGGAAGGAAAGGCTCCAGCCCCTCCCTCTGTTGCTCCAGATCCGGACTTACGAGATGCAGTCCAGTTGTTGACTCAGTTAGTAGCCGCTCAGGCCCAGCGGCAGGGTGCGGGCTAGGGTAACAGAGCGATTAGTGCAAGAGCCCGTGATTTTATTAGTTTAAATCCTCCAGAATTTTACGGGTTAAAGCCGAATGAAGACCCAGAGGGCTTTATAAATAAGATGTTGAGGACGTTGACGATCATACATTCTTCTGATACTGAATCAGTGGAATTGGCTCTCTATAGATTGTGGGATGTGCCGTTCTTTGGTATGGGTCAATGTCGCCGAGGCTCAGATGCTTGTTATTCCTGTGGTCAGATTGGGCATATGATACGTGATTGTCCATCCTTGGGTGATAGAGGTAAGGTCCAGCCCACAGGATCACCAGCCGGTTCCTCATCGTCTGTACGCCCTGTAGGGCAAGGCTCGTAGGCCCCATCATGTCGTGGTAGAGGCCGAGGAGGAGCATCCAGTTCGAGTGGCCCTCAGCCTCGTATTTATGCATTAGCGGGGCGGCAGGATCTTGAGTCTTCCCCTGACGTGGTCACAGGTATATTATGAGTATTCTCTCATGATGTTTATGCGTTAATTGATCCAGGTTCTACTTTATCATATATTACTCCTTACATTGCTGATCATATTGGGGTGAAACTTGACCCAATCAAACCTTTTGAAGTGTCTACCCCTGTTGGTGACCCGGTAATAGCTAAACAAGTATATAGAAACTGTGTGGTGGTGGTGTGTGATCATTATACTATAGCTGATTTGATTGAATTAAAGATGGTAGACTTTGATGTCATTATAGGTATGGATTGGTTGGCTTCCTGCTATGCCAGTGTTGATTGTAGAACAAAAATGGTTCGTTTCCAATTTCCAGGAGAGCCGGTTCTAGAATGGAAAGGGAATACAGCGCCCCCGAGAGGTATTTTTATTTCCTATCTCAAAGCGAGGAAGATTATTGCTATGGGCTTTATCTATCATTTAGTCCGGGTTCAAGATACAGAAGCAAAGCCACCGACTATTCAATCTGTTCCAGTAGTGAATGAATTTCCTAATGTGTTCCCGGACGAGCTTCCAGGCCTTCCACCAGAACGGGAGATCGATTTTACTATTGATGTGTTACCAGACATTGAGCCAATATCTATTCCCCCTTACAGAATGGCTCCTGTAAAATTGAAAGAGCTAAAGGCACAACTGAAGGATCTACTTGAGAAAGGATTTATTAGGCATAGTTCATCATCGTGGGGAGCACCTGTGTTGTTCGTAAGGAAGAAAGATGGTTCCTTGTGGATGTGCATCGACTACAGGTAGTTGAACAAGGTGACGATAAAGAATAAATACCCACTTCCGAGAATCGATGATTTATTCGACTAGTTGCAGGGTGCTAAATGGTTTTCAAAGATAGATCTGAGATCAGGATACCACCAAGTGAGAGTCAGGGAAGAGGACATTCCGAAGACAGTTTTCAGAACTAGATATGGTCATTACAAGTGAATATAACTTCTTGATTATGAGATTATGGATGTTGTTATTGTTGTTTGGGGGCTGTTTTGCAATATGGTGGAAGTTGATAAAATAGGGGAAGTGCTGCCCAAATTTCGTTAGCTCGTAATTATGCTAGTTTGAACTTAAGAAGGTTTTCAAGACTTAACCTTAGTGTAAATCCTCTTAAACGTAGATTTCGCGGACGTTGGAGGAGAACGTTAAGTAAATAGAAGTCGTAAAGGTATGTAAGACTACCCCTTTCTTTCAAAAGGCATGAATCCTATGTTATGATCCCCTATATGCTATCTATGTTACCTTTACCCCTAGAAGTTCTAGTGAACCTTAACTCTCAAGATTATTATGATATGATTGAGCGTACCATGAAATTCTTGACTACATTCATGATAGTTGGTCTCATCTTATGTTGTTATTCCCTCAAAGCAAGACAAGATAGTGATGATGCTTATGATGATGATTTTCATCCTAGAAAGGCTAAAGCTTAAAGTTCTCAATGTTTTCATGATACTAATGAGTTTGTCACATATTTATTGATTTTATTCATTATTGATGATCTCACCTTTTGATCATTGTCCCTTCAAGGTGAGATGTAGCGACGATTAATGTTCCATAACATAATCGGAGGTTACCGACCTTACGCCACTCCGATAGAGTTGTAGCTTTTAATTGGGCTCTCATGCATGCTTATTTTTATGTATAATTGCACCGGGCCTAGTTGGCCGGGCAGACACTGCTTATGGATGATGATAGTTACACCGTACCTAGTTGGCCGGGCAGTCACCACTAGTGGGCGGCATGAGATGATTACCCCGGACGCGGGCTAGTGATGATATTATGTTATGTATGTATGAAAAATGTTTTCTTAAAAGGCTAAGCATGCATGGTATTCACCTTAAGAGGCAGTTTCATATACAGGTTATCTCTTTCTCTCATGTTTCCTTGTTGCTTTATTACATTATTGTTCATGCCTTACATACTCAGTACATTGTTCGTACTGACGTCCTTCCTTTTTGGTGGACGCTGTGTTCATGCCCGCAGGTAGACAGGGAGACGGATCTGATCCCTAGGAGCTTTGTCAGCGGAGATTCAGGAGCACTCCACTACTTCGGAGTCGCAGTCTATTGGTATACTTCTTTTGTGTATATATTGGGCATGGCGGGGTCCTGTCCCATCCTTTGTGATTCCCAGTACTCCAGATAGAGGCTCGTAGACATGTGTGGGTGGTAGGTGTTTCATGACCTCACTAGTGCATATTTTGTATATCATTTTTGTAGCCTTGTGGGCTCGTGTATATATATGTATATGGGGTGGAGTTGAATGTTGTCTTATAATGAGTTTTACCTTGAAAATTATATTCATTCCGGTTGTGTCAATTGAGAGTTAGATATATGGTCCACCGAGATAGATTGGAGAAATATGTTAGATGGTGCCCAGTAGGCTAACTCCGGGTACCCGTCATGGCCCTCTGGTTGGGTCGTGACAGCTTCTTTTTTCCTTGTTAATTGCCAATCATTACACCATAAATAGCCAATGATTAGGCCATCATGACGTCTGCCACTTGTCTTCTTTCCTTTTTTTTTTTTTATATAAGTTTTCTTTTTCTTCTGCGCTTTATTCAATTTTGCTCCAAATCTCTTCAATTTTGTACCGCTTTATTCCTCCACATTAAAATATAACATTAAGCACAAATCAATATAATTAATGCTCAAAAGATGATTAAAGTTACTTGAATATGAGGCAACAATGGATAAATATATGCATTTTTGGCCGAACATCAGTGTAACCACCCTACCATGTCCTTTCATATTGTTTGGGTGAAGGACGTCCAAAGTAAAGATGTTCAGCAATTTCTGATTCTGAATTGCAAAATACACATGCAACATCAACATTCATTCCCCATTTTAATAAGATATCTTTGGTCCTCATTTTACCATGTAAGTGCAACCATATGATAAAGGTCTATTTTGGTTCAGCAATATTTTAACAGATTAAATCCTTCCCTTCTAATTTGAGACATCACCTCTCAATTTTCTATAGGCAGCTAATATTTGGAATTTGCCTCTGTGAATCAGTTGAGTAATATCACCTAAAGTCTGCCACTACTTTTTCATATTCATAAGTTTCTTACCATCCATGAAGCCTGTATAATTGCTCTACTTCTTTATGTAGTAAGTGTGAACTTAAGTAACTCATAATTTCTCCTTTTGTTGACTCAATGCCAATAACAGGTTAACATATGGCAGCTTGGTTCCATATCTTCAGGTTACGAACATTCAGACCTCTAGTCCTTTTTAGTAAGAAGATCTTATCCCAAGCTACCAATGCTCTTCTAGTAATTATAGCCTCACCTATCCATAGACCATAGGTAACTCCTGCATATGGGTTCTATCATCTTGATGACTCTTTTGGACAGTAGAAACAACTGTGCCCAATATGCTTGCACTCCAATTAGGACAGCTTTGATAAGTCGTAGCCTGCCTGCATATAATAAGTATTTAGCCATCCAAGTAGTTATTCTAGTTGCGATCTTCCCAACCGATGGCTTACATTGCATCATAGCGACCCTCATGGTTGATAAAGGAACACCTAGATATTTAAATGGTAGCTCCCTCATTCTATAGTCTAGCATAGACACAGCATGCTCCTTTGTGTGTGCACTTCAACTCCTTCAAAATAATATGACTTTTTCTCATTTATTCCCTGAACCGTGAAGCTTCCAAGAAAATATTAAACATATCTCTAAGCAGTTGCACTGTTTTCTCATCCCCTCTTGAAAATATAAGAAGATCATCTCTTTAAACAAAGATGTGTGATACCAAACTTCTGACATCTTAGGTGATAGTTAAAATTAGGGTCATTCTTCAGATCACTTAAGCATCTATGCAACTACTCTATCAGCCACACAAAAATGTAGGGATACAAGGGAACATTCTGTCTTAGACCCCTTATAGCCTTTATTGTTTCTGTCAATCCATCATTGATTAAGAAGGTGTAGCTAACAGTTTGTATACATATCATAATCTTATTCACCATCTTACTGGGAAAACCAATCTCCTTCAACATATGATTCATAAAATGCCACTCTACTGAGTCATTGACCTTTTGCAAATTCAGTTTAATCATGCATCTGAAAGAAACATATCTTCTGGTAAACCTTCTTACTAACTGATCTTAACTGAGTATAATATTATCTGAATTAAGTCTACCATAAATAAAAGCTAATTGACTCTTTCCTATGTTGCTCCCAAACGCACACGCAAGTATACGCGGTCGTACAAGTAATATAGGATTGTTAAGTCCAGATATCGTACCCACAGAGACTTAGATTTTATACCGTTCAACTAATTTAAACTTTGTTATAACTATTCAAGAAAGTAGCAATCAAAGTGTTTGTTGTGACTAAACTAGAACTGAAAGTAAACAAATGAATATAAGTGTTTTGTGATTGAGAAACTTGTGACGAAGACTGTAAGGTTTATCAGATGAGAGAAAGTTCCAGGGTCATGGCTTTCGACAATCCAGTTGATCTTTTGACAATTCTACCTATCTTATTTCCTGAGTTACTAGTTGACGGGTTAATTATAACTTTATGAGTATCTTCCGAGTTGCTCATAAGCCTGTAGATGTTACTATAATGCCTATAACCCTATGTTCGTCAGAGGTAACAAGAACACATTTACTTCTCCATATTCAACTAAGCAAGGCTAAAGGGTATATTCCTATCCTCATTAGCGAAACGATTATATCGAACAAGCCCTATTTATTCTTATTACGCATGCGAATTCCTTATCCCTAGTACAATTCACACGCCACAAATAGTGTTTAATTAGTGATCAAGTAACTACATCATTAAGATCAAGAATAAATAGGCAACCTAAAATATGGAAATTTAATTGATAATAACTGTCGTCAAACCAACTATCATGTCTTTCGCCACAACCCTAGAATTAAGAAGTTTAGCTACTCATGATTCTAGATGAAGAACAAGATTCATGAATAATCTAGGGTTGAAAAGAAGCAAATAAAATAAACCTAGAGAGAGAAAGTAAAACGGTGGCTTACAAGTCTTTAAAAATATCCCAACACACCGTTTACAATTAATAAAAACGTCTATTTATAGTCTAGGTTAAAAGGTAAAATAAGCTGACCTAATCCCGATCGAAACGGGAAAACTGTGCGTAACTCTGCTTTCCTTCCGCGATACGGAAGGATCGCCTGATGCAGCCATGAGCTTTTCTTCCGCGATGCTGATGAAAAGCGTGAGTGTGCAAAATCTCAAGAGTTTGGTTAGAGAGTTGATTTTATCGCTTTCTCCACGCGATGCGGATGAAAAGCGGAGTCTTCAATGATTTCATTTCTTCTCCAACTATTGCGTACTTCTCACGTCACCACGTTCAGGTGAAAAAGCTACCCAAAGTCTACCAAAACTGCTCGATTTTCATCCAAATGGCCTCTTCTGTTACACCTTGTAGCTTTATGCATTAAGATTCGTCGTACGTTAGCTATCTTAATTTTGGACACCGGGATTTGCCTTCGAGGTTGGACATGTTTAGCTTATGCTTAAAAGTGTTTAAGTTCATGTTTGGTAAGTTACGGAAGGATTAGAGAATAAGTGAATCGAAGCGGAAAGGTTCGTTAAAAGTTATTTCTGGAAAATATAGAATATGGACTGTATAATTGAGATATGGTCCGTATTTTGAGATATAGACCGTATTTAAGGATTTTAAAAATTTCCAGAGAAGGCAGTTTTGGAGGTGGTATTATACGGCCAACCATATGGACCGTATAATTTTATACGGACAGGATGTTGGCCGTATAATGTTATACGACCAATGATACGGCTGTATATATATAAATGTTACACCTCGCAAATTTTTGCATTGGTTATGTTAGAGGTAAACTAGCGTAAGCCAGAGAGGCCCTGGAATTCTTATAAGGTTAAGGAAGACTTTTAACAAGTGTTAAGAAAGTATCTAAAGGTTCCGGGATCAAGCGAATTGAAGAAATTAAGTTTGTCGAAACTTTGGGAAAACTTGGTAGAATTCTGGACAGGATTTTTGGTCCAAATTTAGGGAGGTATATCTCTTAGCATATGAGGAGTTACAGAATGCATAGCCTATATAAATTCAAGTCCAGAGAGTCTTCTTTCTAATGCAACTGACAGATTGCAAATCTGAGAAATACGGCCAAAGTTACGGCCCGTATAAAAAATTATACGATTTGAGATACGGGGTCGGTGAAATTTTCGAGAATTTAAGTATGATGACCCTCTTTATTTTAGTCATTTTAAACATAATCTCAAGTTCAAGAGAGCTCTAGAAACCTCTCCAAACATATTCCAACATTTCTCCAAGCCAAAATCAAGGATCAAAGTGAAGATCAAAGTACTTAGGGTTACAAAGTGAAATTTAAACTTGATTCTTTTTTCTTTTTTTTTTTTTGTAAAAAGCTTTGAAGGGTAATTTAAGGTGAAATGATTTTGGAATTGAAGTGTTCTTAAATTTTGAGATAAGATTTCAT
This sequence comes from Lycium barbarum, assembly GCF_019175385.1. NCBI lineage: Eukaryota > Viridiplantae > Streptophyta > Magnoliopsida > Solanales > Solanaceae > Lycium > Lycium barbarum. The sequence continues at coordinate 107,669,262 of NC_083345.1, forward strand.
CTTAGTTATGTATTTATGAGTTTATTTGGCAATTATATTAAGATTTGAGGAGAAGAAATTGAAGTCAAAGTTTAAATATGAATTTGATAATATTTTGAGTTGTAAATTAACTTGATTTATGATTGTTAGCATGTTATGAGGGATACTAATGATGTTGAGGAAGTGTTGTATACAAGTGTATAAGGGGGTTGTGTTGAAGTTGTTGTTATGAATTGATTATGAAAAGAAGTTTTGGGATTGAATTGAGTATAATTTGAATGTAATCTTTTGATTATGGAATTGTTGATGCTTTATTGTGGTTTTTGGGAGTTGTTTTGAAATTGGAGGAGGTACAGGATATAAGGGAAATGCTGTCCAATTTTCATTAGCTTACCAATTAATTTAGTTTGAACTTATAAGTGTTTCAATGACTTACCCTTAGTGCGGATCATCTTAAATGTAGATTTACAAGCTCGGGAGGATAGGTGTTGAGTAGTTAAGGAGACGACAAGGTATGTAAGGCTATCCCTTTCCTTCTTTTTGGCATGATCCTTGTGAACCAAACGAATTTGTAACGTTAATCCATAATGACTCTATTCTTAGAGTTAGGGATGATCCTTGCTATTCATGCTCCATAATGTTATCTTCAGAAAGTCTTTCTTTAGATCCAGTATTGGTTCTAGAGTTACTTATACTCCTATCATATTTATGCATTGCATTGCATTTATATATATACATACATATGCATATACAGACCCGAGACCCCTCAGGCGCTATATGCACGTATATTATGTATTATATATATACATATGTATGCGGTATGGGGAAGGTGACGGCGTTATATACGCACTACCACCTAATCAGTTGGTCATATGATGATATGATGATGATGATGCCGGCCGATACGATACAATGGGATGCCCACCGTGGCTAGACAGGCATTATATACGCATATATATATGTATGACCTCATGCATGCACAGTATTTACGCATATCATTAGCCCTCAGAGGCAGTTCAGATGCACAGTATTTATGCATATTATTAGTCCATAGAAATAGCTCAGATGTACAGGTTTATTTTCTCTCATGTTTCATGTTACTCTCATGTCTCTATTATGCTGTTTTTCATGCCTTACATACTCAGTACATTGTCCGTACTGACGTCCCTTTGTTGGGGGCGCTGCGTTTCATGCCCGCAGGTCTAGATATACAGGTTGATGGATCTCTCAGTAGGATATCAGCTCAGCGGACAGTGATGTTGCACGCCACTTGTTTCGGAGTTGCTCTGTGCGTCAGCATGGTTGCATATGCACTCGCATGGGTATGGTCAGGCCCTGTCCCGGCCACGTTGTGTCATGTACTCCAGTCGAGGCTTGTAGACAGTATGTATAGTTAGATGCATGTGACAGTCTTGTCGGCTTGTCAGTTTAATGGTGTATATTATCTTAGGGCTTGTGTCCTACACAGCTTATGATATCTATGAATTACCATTATGGCCCGCTCAGATATGACTATGAGATCTATGTATGTTCAGTGGTGCTCGGCAGGTAGGGCTCGGGTGCCCGTCATGGCCCATCTAGCTTGGGTCGTGACATCGTCGCACCTAATCACACAAATATAACAACATAAGCCTGGATACAACGATTTCATCATCAAGAAAGCAAGTAAAGTACTAAGATTTAGAGGGAAAGCGACACGAAACTTAGATATTTGTGCCAAATATCATCCTATAATCCCACCTATCACACCTTGATTCTAGCTGAAATTATCTTGAATATAATTTTGTACAATGTAGAACGACAGGCAATAGGTCTAAAATCTCTCACCAAGGTGGGTGGTTCTTGGAATAAGAGCGACCACTGTGTTGTGTTGTTTTGCTGCCCTGAGCAACCTGTTTTTTCTTTCTTCTGGAAGAATTCCTGGACAACCTTGTGAATATCATTCTAGACAATTCTCCAAGCTTTTTTGAAAAAGTATGCATTAAAACCATCAATCCTTGGTGCTATATTATCATCTAATATCAAATAGAGTTGCTTTAACATCATCCATTGTAATTTCTGCACAGATTCCTCAACGTTGATTGGTACTAGGTCCTTGTCTCATAATATTCAAGTCAATAGCAGGTAGTGTATCAGCTGCAGATTCCAATAATCCTTTATAGAATTTCAACATTTCCATTTCAATATGAGCTTGCTTCTGTAATAATCTTCCATTCCCCCTTTAATACAGAAATGTTGATAGTCCTTTCCGTTGCCTTCATGCAATTGAAAAATATTTGTTATTTCCATCTCACTCTTTTATCCAATGAGCTATTGATTTCTGCTACAATATTTTCTCCTATATGTTCCCATTTGTATAGATCTTTCGTTGCCTCCTTCTCCCTTTCCATCAGATCAAGTACAACATTTATAGTGATCATTGTATGTATGTCTTGTATTTTGTCCCTTGATTCACCTACTCTTCTATCAACATTCCCTAGTTCTCCAACCTTGAGGTTCTTCAGTGGCTCTTTGCATAGCTTCAGTTTACTCCATAAATACTCTGTACATTTGATATTCGGCTAAAACGTCTATATTTTACCTACATTATCGCCTCATATATATCATATTATAGTTATGTGGTTTATGTGTTATTGAGACATTTTGATCTTATTACGTGTTTTATGTGTGTAGGAAGTGCGTTGGATTGAAACAAGCGGAAGAGGGGTAATTGGCAAGAGAAGGGGCATCCACATGCCCGCATTGCAACCAGGCTAGCGAGCTAAGAGACCTGGCAGCGACACAAATCCGTGAAGTCCTGCTAAAGGCGTCCTCCATCACAAGCAGCTGCTAAATATTGGCGAGGAGGTTCTTGTCAAACTCCTCACGTAGAATCGAGATACATCCCATTATTTTACACTAGTGGAAAACAAAGTTAAACAAGGACAAAATTCAGACGAGTGGAAAGAAGTTAATCAAAATGAGACTCAAGAACTACTTAGATTAAGTATTCAATAAGGGAAATTTAAATACTATGAGAGGAAATATATTTAATACCTTGTAATTTGCTACTCGAGATCGTTGAAATACCTTATAGCTTACTACTCAAGATGCTAGAACTAATTTAGTTTCTATATGAGTAGCATATATAATAGATTTTAGAGTTGGGACTTCGACTATTAATTACATGTTGGCTTGTAGTCGTTTTTATTCTCATAGACCCTAGGTGAAAAATTTAATGTTTTATTATCTCTAAACTTAATATATAAATATATTTTATTCATACAAATTTATTTGGCACAGTTCGGTATTTTTTCGATTCATTTTTATAAAATTAAATAAAAAAACTTATCAAATTATTTGGTACGGTTATAGATTTATACAGAACTCTATGGTATTATTAAAAAAAAACCTAATAATCGATTCGATATGATACGATTCGGTCGGTTAAGTCGGGTTTTTTAAACCCATTGACACTCAGTTCAAAATAGCAGCAGCCTTTTGATCAATCCAGTCGATTATTATTTCTATTGTTCGCTAAAAATCTCAAGAAAGTTCACGATTTAGTCTTCCAACTAAAGATGACAAAATGTGAAAAAATAGAATTCAGTAAGAGTGCATAGATGTAAAAACAATCAATTATTCCACTTAACTTCAACAATCATAAACAGAAAATAAGGATTTCCAAAAATAAAAATCAGTTTTCAAAAGTACAAGTACGGAACTTGCAGGTGAAAAAACTTTTTCGTTTTCCTTTATTTTAGTTTACAATATTGTTCTTTTATTAATTTTCCTCTTTGTTTACGTGACCGGCTCATGAGATAGACTCTAGCATAGTCCTGACGAGCAGCTGCCGGTGTTGAGCCTCTGACAGGTGCTGCAACACGGGCTCTGCCCCTACCTTGCCCCCTGAAATCGATATTCTCGAGAACCAGATTCTCGCACTGAAGAATGAAAAGCTGCTCGTGCTCCTCTCTACTACAAGAGTATATCTAAATGTCATCAATGAAGACAATGACGAAAGAGTCCAAATATGGCCTGAAGACTCCATTAATCTTATCAATTATCTTTAGTCCGTTCATTTAAGGATGCTATGAAATCACGCAACTTAGTACATCATGAATCACCTTCCCATCAATCTTATCACGTCAGTTATCTGAAATGGATATGGTCAGCGCGATTGCACTGGCGGAAAAAGATTTGGTCAGCGCAATGCGTGATTACGCTGAAGGAAAACGATTTGGCCAGCGCTATTGTCAAGAACCAGCAGTTTAGTCAAGTAAAGATCCCTCAGCAGGCCTCTTGGATGGTCAGACAACTATTTGAGGCAAGAGAAACATTGTTCCAGGGGCAAACAAGTCTCAAAATATAATAATTAACTTGATTAGGAGCCAATATTAGCTATTAACTCAAAATAAACATACTTTATTTTTTGAGTAAAGGTCTTGTAAGGTCACTATGTAAGATTAACTTAATGCGCATAAGATCTTGAACACAATAATCTTACATGGAGACAATACGGAAAACATACCTGATGCGGAAGACATTATCACGAAAGCAGAAGCGTTACTTGTAGAAATTGGTTTCTACCTTCTTACCCTAGCCTCACGTTACCATAGCCATCAGTGATGGAAAAAGTGTATAGAGATTTTGTGGTAACCCTAATGGGTGGAGGGAGGACCAATTTATAGGGGTTGAGACTTAATACGGTACGTCCATCAAGTAACCGATCTAACAGATGAGATTTATTTTTCATTAAATATTAGTTATGGGATTTACATCAATTGGGCCACACAATATAATTAATAAAGTCTAACATTCTCCCACTTGGCCCAATGACCACATAACACTAATATTAAATGACGTAAACATTACTTGTGCATAAATAAATCTCTTCTATAATGTCCATCATACTTACCATAATATGACAAACCACTAATGTGAGTTATGACGGTTATACATAATATTTGTGCTGCATACTCCCTTCCATCTACTACAACATTAGCAACTTATCATACTAGGTTCATAAGCTATAAAACATTTAACATTAATGGTCCACAATAATGTCTCATTGAGACTTATCCTGTAATACCTCAATACAATAATGTGTACACCATTATAAGAAAGAGGAAATTCATTAATGTATATCAGAAACACATAATTGAGCTCAGAGTGTCACAACATCATAAAAACCTTAGTCATAAGTACAACCAAGGCCCATTCTATGTACATGTTCTTTAAATGTCTTCGGTTGTAAACCTTTCGTTAACGGACCTGCAATCATGAGATCAGTTCTAATATGCTCAAGCGACACCCTTTGTTTTATAACTTCATCCTTGGCTGTAAAGTACTTTAATTCCATATGTTTGGCACCTTTGGAGTACTTATCGTTCTTGGAGAAGAATATTGTTGCAGTATTATCACAATAAATTTTCAGCAACTTGGTAATGGTGTCGACAACCCCAAGTCCTGAAATAAAGTTCCGCAGCCATAATGCATGAATTGTGGCTTCAAAACATGCCACGAATTCTGCTTCCATTGTGGATGTAGCAATAACAGATTGCTTAGCACTCTTCCACGATACCGCTCCTTCAGCTAATAGGAACAAGTAACCAAAAGTGGACTTTCTAGTGTCAACACATCCACCATGATCTGAATCCGAGTATCTAATAACTAATTCCAAGCTGTTGGACGGCATGTAATCCTTTGTTCCTTTCAGGTACCTCAAGACTTTCTTTGCCGCTTTCCAATGATCAATTCCCGGGTTACTCTGATATCTTCCTAACATTCCGACCGCAAAACTAATATCCGGTCTTGTGCAAGTTTGAGAATACATCAAACTTTCAATAATAGAAGAGTAAGAAATTAACTCCATTTATTTTCGTTCTACATCATTCTTTGGACATTACATGAGACTGAATTTGTCCCCTTTTGAATTGAAACAATTCCTGCTAAACAATTGCTCATATTAAATCTCTCCAGAACTCTTTCAATATACCCTTTCTAAGACAGTCCCAATAATCCTTATGATCTATCACGGAATATTTCTATCCCTATCACATATGATGCCTCACCCATATCTTTCATTTCAAAATTCTTAGAGAGAAAATCTTTCGTCTCACGTAATATGCCCAAATCATTAGCAGCAAGTAAAATGTCGTCAACATACAGGACTAACAATATAAACTTGCTTCCACTGATCTTTTGTTATATACACCGATCAACGGCATTCTCCTTAAATCCAAAAGATGTTATGGTGTCATTAAACTTTATATACCATTGTCGCGAGGCTTGTTTGAGTTCATATATTGACTTCTTTAATTTACACACCATTTGACCTTTTCCTTTAATTTCGAAACTCTTTGGTTGGTCCATATAAACTTCCTCTTCGAGTCTCCATTAAGAAAGACAGTCTTCACATCCATTTGGTGTAACTCTAAATCATAATGAGCCACCAAAGCCATAATAATTCTTAACGAGTCTTTCTTTGAGACCGGTGAAAAGATCTATTTATAATCAATGCCGCCTTTCTGAGTATAACCCTTGGCAAAAAGTCTGTCTTTATATCGTTCAATATTGCCATTTGAATCGCGCTTGGTCTTGAAGACCCACCTACACCCAATTATTTTAGAACTTTCTGGCAATTCAACGAGATCCAAAACTTTGTTGTACTCCATGGATTTTAACGCTTCTTTAATGGCATCAATCCATTTGTCAGACTTAGTGCTTTCTATGGCTTGTGAAATTGAAACCGGATCTTTATTAAGTCCAATGTCAAAATCTGACTCTTGTAAATAAACCATATAATCATCTGGAATAGCCAATTTTCTTTCTCTTTGAGATTTTCTTAATGGAATTTTTTTTTGCGTCAGATATTTGTGAGTTTGTTCCTTCCTGGAGTGTTTCATTCAAATGTTGTTCATTATTGTCAAAGTGTTCTTCGACAACAGGAACAATATTTGTTGTTGGTGTGGAAGTAGGTGCATTCATGGGTAATGGAACATTAATCCTCACCTCATTTATTTCCACACTTACACTTTGTCATTCAACACTCCCACTAAATTCACCATTTTCAATGAATCTTGCATTACCGGCTTCAACAATTCTTGAGCTATGGTTTGGACAGTAAAACCTGTACCCTTCAGATTTCTCTGGGTAATCAATAAAGTAACCACTTACAGTTAGAGAATCTAATTTCTTTTCATGTGGATTATAAATTCTAGCATCCGCTGGGCAACCCCAAACATGCAGGTGCCTTAAACTAGGTTTCCTTCCAGTCCACAATTCAAAAGGAGTCTTTGGAACTGCCTTGCTAGGAATTCTGTTTAATAAATACACAGTGATACTAAGAGCATGCATCTACAAAGATTTGGGTAATGAGTAATTACTTATCATACTCCTAACCATATCCATAATTGTCTGACTACGCCTTTCTGCAACTCCATTTTGTTGAGGTGTTCCTGGCATAGTATACTGCGCATATATGCCATGCTCCTCGAGGAACTTTGCAAATGGACCTGGAAAATGTCCCAATTCGTTATATTTTCCATAATATTCACCACCTCTATCTGACCTAATGATCTTCACCTTTCTATCTATTTGCCTTTCAACCTCATTGACGTACACTTTGAGAGCGTCCGTTGCTTGAGATTTTTCTTTCAGTAAATAGATATAGCTATAACGTGCTATAATGTGAAAAATCATCGATAACAGTGATAAAATATTTTTCTCCGCCAAAAGATGAAACATCAAAGGGTCCACAAATATAGGTGTGTATAATTTCAAGAAACTAGGTGCTTCTTGTGGCACCTTTCTTACTATGTATGGTTTTCTTTCGCTTAATTCAATCCAAACATATATCAAGATCAGTAAAATCTAGATTCGGGAGAATCTCATTCTTCACTAATCTTTCTAACCTTTCTTTGGATATATGACCCAAACGTTAGTGCCACAAGTAAGCAGAACTTTCGTCCAGTGAACTACGTTTAATTCCAACATTTTGATGTATAGCGAGAAGGGATTAAAAAAAAGTTTATCGAGTTTCAATTTATATAAACCATCAATTAGAACACCAGAACCATAAAAAACAACATTCTTATATAAATTGAAACATCCATGTCCAAACTTAAAATCAAAGCTAGAATCATCAAGACTTGAAAGAGAAATCAAATTCCTAGAAACTGAAGGAACATAAAGAATCTGTAATAGATCAAGGGGATGTCCAGTCTCCAAGATCAAACGATAAGTCCCTATGCCTTCGATTGGAGCCTTTATACGATTTCCTATGAACAAGAAATCCTTATTTGGATTTGTAGTTTGGATCATAAGAAATCCCTGCAACATAGTGGATATATAAGTAGTTGCACCAGCATCGAGCCACCAAGTATTATTAGGAACTTCTACTAAATTTGATTCGAAACATATAAAAGCACTAAAAGTACCTTTCTTTTCGAACCTAGCTTTACGTTTCTGGCAATCTTTCTGATAGTTGCCTTCCTTTCTACAGAAACGACACACATCTACCTTGAGTTCCTTATGAGCATCCTGTTGAACTTGAACTTTAGCAGGTGCTTTCTTCTTCTTGAACTTGTTGGCCTTCACTTTAAGTCCTTTACCATCCCCTTGACCCATGAGGTTAATAGAATGATCTCCTTGTTTCTTAAGTCTTGATTCCTCCTGAGTAAGCATACTGGACAATTCACTAACATCCCACTTATCCTTAATAGTGTTATAGTTAATTTGGAATGGTCCGTACTCAGGAGGCAATGAGTTCAGAATAACTGAATCAAGAAGGAGTCATCCACTTTCATCCCCAAGGTCCGGAGTCTTGCTGCAATGTTAGTCATCTCGATGATATGATTTTGCATACTACGCGACCCATCAAACTTCATGGTCGTGAGTTCAGCCATTAGTGTACCAGCGAAAGACTTATCAGCAGAACGAAAACATTCTTCCACAAACTTCAGGTATTCCCTGGCACTTTCTGTCTGTGGAATAGTACTCTTAATGTTATTGGCAATAGTCATTCGCATAAACATAAGGCTCAATCTGTTAGAGCGTTCCCATGCTTTATGGAAAACTTCTCATCCTCACTGCTCGTATCAGTAATAGCAGCAGGTTTATCTTTCAGCAGAGCCAAGTCAAGATCCATCACACCTAAGTAGAACTGGACTTGTTCATGCCACTCAGAGAATTTCAATCCGTTGAACACAGTAACAGATGAAGCAAGCGAATGAAGAGGAATAGCTGCAAAATAGATATACATGCTCACAAATTAGAAAATAATGTGGATTCAGCAAAACAATAAAAGTATATTGTAATTCTCATTAGACTCTCAGATCATTATCAACATGCTTAAGGCTAGGGATACCAACAATCCCAGGCTAAAGGGAATCATATTAAACTCTGTCAAGGCCATTGAGCAAGCAGAAGTTACCATTACTCATTGTTACAGAGAAGCAAACCAAGTAGCCGACTTGCTTGCTAAAAATGCTGCAACCAATGGTAATTCTTTTCACTATACATCCTACTCTCAGGTTCCAGGAAATGTGAAAGGATCTTATCACATGGATACTTGGCAGCTCCCAAGACTGAGAAGCAAAGTGGATAGAGCAAAGTTCTTTGTTAGTTAGGCTCTCACTTGTAAACATGAAGGGATGTATATTTTTTGTACAATTGATTGTCTTCCCCTTCATGTTCATTTTTTTGGATAAGTTGATCTCACAACTTTATGCATTCTGGAGGTATTTGTTCTTGTCCCCCTCCACTTTTGTAGTTGGTTGAAGTTGGAATAAACAAGGTAGGGGTCATGCCAACCCCCCCCCCCCCCCCCCCAACATCACATGGTCACTGACCAAGGGTGATTGGCTTAAAATAAAAAAAAATTGTCCTTTGGGTGATACTACGACACACTATCATAATTTAAATGTCATTTTCAGCTTTAATAAGCAATTAAATATTTTCAATCAAACATATACGACATCTTTGGATATACAATACATAGTTGACTAAAGAATATTAATTTACCTCATTATGTTCACTATTCATAGAATAATTTATTCACCTTTGGGCAAATCCTTAAGTTCTAGCAATAGTGAAAGTCAGTTTATCCATTTATTTTCGGTAATAGGCATTTCATTAGTTTAATGGATAAATGACAGTTTTATGTATGCATTTTTTTCTTAAACATACTAGTTCGGCCACTTTGGTTACTAACAAACTACATTAACATAAACTCACACATAAAATAAATATCATAATTTTTTGGATGCATGTGAATATTTTAAACATTCTAGTTTGACCACTTTGTTGACTAACAAACTATAAACATGATACATGCACCAAACAAACATTAATATTATGTATGTGCTTATTTTAAACACTAGCAAACTATGCCCGTGCGATGCACGGGGCCTAACATGATTAATTTGGTTACTCACTTTAGTTAGTCTTTATGATTTGTTTATTTTGCAAAGGATACCGCGATTCTCCTTACTGAGTCTCCATATTTTATTTCTTTTCCTCTTATTTTTCCCCTTAATTTCTCAATTGTTGTTAAAATTTCTCTTATTTTGGTTATGTCCGCCTCTTTTTATATTTAGTAAGTTGACAATTCAAATATCCTACATGTCATGTTTATAACCACAAGATTCAAAGGATATTTTATTATATTATACACATTTTTAATTTAGAACCACAAGATTCAAAAATCTATCTTTATTTCTTAAACTCAGTGTCTAGTCAAACTGAGACACTTAAATTGAGACAGAGGGAGTATATGCCAAATGAAGGAAATGAAAGGACAACTGAGACACTGCGTTAGATCTAATTAACAAAGAAATTTGTAGAATAAACTCACCAAAATTAATAGCAAAACTCTAATTTAAATATGATAAAATATGCAATGTATATTAAGAAAAACCAATAAGAAATACAATTGGATCAAATAAAATCATTATATTGATTATGTGGCAATTAATAGTTGAAAAATACCCCATTTGGAAGCTGATTTTTTGATTTTTCACTCATCCACGCGCCTAAAAGAGAGTGTATCCACGCTCTTTACCACATCAGCGTCCAGGGGAGTCGTGCCTATCATATTTTCAAGTTTAGGGGGGTAAGTAGGCCAACGTAAAGTTTAGGTGTACAACGAATAAAAATCAACAAGTTTAGGAGGGTCCTAGACCCTTCTGCCAAACTGAAATTGAGAGTACCAACCATATGAACCACCAAGTAGTCCTCCTTAGTGAGTCTCCATATTTTGTTTCTTTTCCTCTTATTTTTCCCCTTAATTTCTCAATTGTTGTTAAAATTTATCTTATTTTGGTTATGTCTGTCTCTTTTTATATTTAGTACGTTGACAATTCAAATATCCTACAGGTCAAGTTTATAATCACAAGATTCAAAGGATATTTTATTAGATTATAATCATTTTTAATTTAGAACTACAAGATTCAAAAGTCTATCTTTATTTCTTAAACTCCGTGTCTAGTCAAACTTAGACACTTAAATTGAGACAGAGGGAGTATATGCCAAATGAAAGGACAATTGAGACACTGCATTAGATCTAATTAACAAAGAAATTTGTAAAATAAATTCACCAAAATTAATAGCAAAACTCTAAAATAAACAGAAAAAATTTAAACAAAATCTCAAATTCAGAGTACCAACTATATGAATCACCAAGCAGTATTTTGTTTCTTTTCCTCTAATTTTCCCCTTAATTTCTCAATTGTTGTTAAAATTTGTCTTATTTTGGTTATGTCCGCCTCTTTTTATATTTAATAAGTTGACAATTCAAATATCCTACATGTCAAGTTTATAATCACAAGAATCAAAAGATATTTTATTATATTATACACATTTTTAATTTAGAATCACAAGAATCAAAAGTCTATCTTTATTTCTTAAACTCCGTGTCTAGTCAAACTTAGACACTTAAATTGAGACAGAGGGACTATATGCCAAATGAAGGAAATGAAAGGACAATTGACACACTGTGGACACGTGGGGACTTAAAAAGTAAACACACAAGAGGTAGAATTAATGTTAAACTTCTGAAATTTACAGATGTTAGTCCCTGCTTGGAGTATAATTTTATGTGCTTTCTATAATAGAGTAATAAAATGAAGTGTAGAAATAAAGAAATATCATAACGTAAAAGTGGAATACACGTGTACAGAGAATAGGTGTCAAACCAAGTAGTAGTACTTGTTGTTGTTAGGTTCGTCCCTCTTGGACACTTATATATATCAGAATTTTTAGCAATGTGGCCAAATAATATAGGACGGAGAATTCAATCTATCAAGACAATATTACTAAAAGTGTAACTTGTGTATTGTTGTAATGGGACCCACAGATTTAAAGGATAACTCCAACAAATGCAGAGAAAATCTCAAATATAAAAAGCTAATGGGACCCACGCATACCAAAAAGCTGAAGTACAGCTTTTGGCAAACACAAGTAATAAATCCAACATGGGATGGGTTTTTTGTCCAAGAGTGCAAAAGTACATCTACAAAGCAATCCAGTACAATTTCTTTAAAGCACCAACAACTGGAGAATACCCAAATTACCCTTGAGGGATGAAGCAGACTGCTGTTCAGTACGATTTATGTTGCTTTTTGTACTAATATGTGCAGCTGTGTTTGTCCCATCTTCACACTTATATAAATAATAAAAATATTAATTTGATCAATTTGGTGACTAACAAGCTATATCTGTATAATCACATACATAAAATAAATAACAAATGGCTTTAACAACTTAATAGCACAAAACAAATTCTTTTATGGCCCCAGAAATAAAAATATTCTCATAACGTGGACTGCAATTATTAAAATAATGCATTCAAAAGACTTAAGAATGAAACTTTTATTGTATGACCGTTGAACGTAATGGGCCGAAATTAAGTTGAAACCAAACACCATTACATATGTAAACAACATTATACTGTGTCGTTAAGCCAGGGTAAAACTTGTCTAGTTAAATAAACGGAAAAGGGCCAAAATTACCCCTGAATTTTGGAAAATAGTTCATTTCTATCATTCGTTATGCTTTAGGGCCAATTATACCCTTACCGTTATACTATGGAGTCAATTATACTCTTATGTCTAACAGCTGTCACGTGGCATCATCTCAGCCCTTCAAAATTATTTTCCCCTCAAATAATTTTTTACCCACTAATAACCCAACCCGACCCGAGCCGAATTTTTTTTTTCCAGCCAAAGTGATACGGACCCAACCCATTACCCCTTGGCTGGAAAAAAAATTCGGGTCGGGTTGGGTTATTTTAGTGGGTAAAAAATTATTTGAGGGGAAAATAATTTTGAAGGGCTAGGATAATACCACGTGGCAGCTGTTAGACATAAGGGTATAATTAACCCCATAGTATAATGGTAAGGGTATAATTGATCCTAAAGTATAACGAAGAATATGAATGAACTATTTTTCAAAGTTCAGGAGTAATTCTGACCCTTTTCCATTAAATAAAACTAGGTATTGTCTATAGCGACTGAAAAGGTAACCTAGGATATCCTTAAAGGGTTTTGACCGAATCAGAGAGTTATTCCTTTCAAAACAAATATGCTGCCACATATAATCTAGTCCTATTTTGGAATTGAGGTTGGCAAACACAAGTTTCAAAAGAACTGTTATTGCTATCTTCGTCATAAACCATCCTTTCATTTTTTTTTTTCTTTTTAAAACAAGAAACTTCAATAATAGGGCAATATAGAAACAACAAAACGCCGAAAACGTTTCACACAGTTATTACGAATTGAAATCGCAAGTTCAAAAGCAATCCAATGATCCCTTTAACACAATAATACATACATCATCATATATGTTTAATTTTCTTACACGAAGATTATCGATTCAAATATTCAGACTCTTGATATCACATGTAAGATTAACTTAATGCACATAGGATCTTTAACACAATAATCTTATATGGAGACAATACGGAAAACATAACTGATGCGGAAGACATTATAATGAAAGTGGAAGCGTTACTTATAGAAATTGGTTTCTACCTCCTTACCCTAGCCTTACATTAAAAATCCTAATGGGTGGAGGGAGGACCAATTTATAGGGGTTGAGACTTAATACGGTACGTCCATCAAGTAACTGATCTAACGGACGAGATTTATTCTTCATTAAATATTAGTTATGCGCTTTACATAAATTAGTACTTTAACATCCAGTAGTAGTAACATCTTCTTCTTCTTATTTGATGAAGAAACACAATTTCCCATCTTTAGAGCTTCTTTTCTCTATTTACTCTGATTAGGGTTACAAGATGAAGAGAAATATGGCGAAGAATTAAACACAATTTCACACGTGCGTGGGTTTTCTGCTTTTGGGCTATCCGAAACACTTGTGGATTTGCATGGTGTTTCAAAATCGTTTAAATAATCTTGATTTCACTTCAGTCTCGGTACGGTTCTATAAATCTTTTGCTACTCTTTTTCTTCACTGGAGATATAAGAAGGTGTTAAAAGTTCTTCAATTTAAAAAATACTATAATGAAGGCAAAGATTAAAAAATATAATGAACCCTAAAATACAAGATATATATTCAATCGAAAAATATAATGAAAGCAAAGATTTACCTTGCAGCAATTAGAAATTCGAACACAGCGGCTGCCATTATGCCATCATAGCTAATTTGAAGATTTTTTTTTCTTCTAAATTTAATTTATTGTCCTCTAGCTAAACATCCTAATAAGGAAAAATATAGACTTCTAATATTGCCTTTTTTATAATCTATTTAAAGAGCCTATGGGACCCATGAATCCACTTGTCAACTAAAAAACTAATCTCATATAAGTAATGTTGTTACGCAACTCACAAAGTAAAATTTCTCACATAAATGCCGCACAAGTTAATAAAAAAAAATATGTATTAAAAAGATTCAAAAAAATGACTAAATTATCCTCGTCATTTTAGACCTAAAATCTTTCTTTTTTCTAAATATACAAAATCTACACAACAAATTAAATGAAACATCGAACAAGAAATAATTGTTATATTGTAATTCCACATTACCAATATTTGCATTAATAATCTTTGTATAACTAATACCTACATTACTAATTCATACATAATTCGTCTTCAAACCGAATGATCCCTTAAGATATGCAGTGTTATATACTTTAAACTAGTTTCTGGGTTCATGTTTTGTACGTGTATCTCACCTTAATTAGTACACAATTCTTACACATAATCATGAAGAAAATATTGTGGATCATTAAAAAAAATTAGGAATAATTTCAGAGACCTCCTCTCAAGTTTCTCTCTATCACACTGATCTTCCTCATGGTTTACAAAATTATGGTAACCTCCCTAGTTTTGAGTAAAAGGCTTAAGAGGTAAAAAAAAAAAAAAAAAAAAAAAAAAAAAAAAAGGGCTTTTGTTGAATTCTTCAGCTGCTTCATTTCATTTAACAAACAGAAAAAATGTGGTTCCATTGCAAACCAAACACTTATACTACTCAATCTATCAAAACACTCCAAACAAACCATAACCAGTTGAAGGGTTTCCTATTCATCATGATTCCTTCTCGTCCACTAACACCTTCAAATGGCAAACGAATACACTATAAAATTAAAATTCCATATAAATATAAAACAAGGCAAACCAAAGAGAACAACCCATACCTTGTCACCATTGTTTTAGACTTATTCATCATGCTTAATTGCTTATATTGATTCTTTTTACAAAATATATGCCTCTCTAAGAGAATACATGAGATTTTCTATGAATATATTAAGAGGATGCTCATTTGCATCCATAATTCATATAGGAATAAATTCTTGATTTTAATTTCTATTACTCCCACACTTTTTATTGTCATAACCCTAAATAGTTAATAACAATGTTTATGACATATATCCTTTGATATTCCTCAATGTAAGCTTAGAGATAGTATCATTTAGATCTATCTCAGCAACGCATTCCGAAGATAGTATCGTTTAGATCTATCTCATGTATATTTTTTATTTCCGCAAAAACTCTGTATGTTTTATTTCCGCACAAACTCTTTAAATTTCAGTTATAAAATCTTCATTTAGTAGAAAAAAAAGAGCTTATAGATAGAGGCGATGTAAGTCTTTGTTGGTGACACTTAAGAAATAAGAGAATCTCTCTCGTCCTCTCTACATTTCTTATCTACATCTTGTTCCATATTATTCTTATTTTACAACAAGACATAGTTAATGATCTTAAGCCTTAATTTTTATGTTACATAAATCATTTATGCAATTAGCTCATACTAGAATTGCCGCACAAAATTTTGGTTAATTTACGAGATAATATCTTAGATGGTCACTCAATTTAGAGTAGTTCACTCAGAAAGTCACTCAACTTTATTTTCCTAACAAACCCAACAACACTTATTTTGAAATTAATCTCAAATTTCATATCTGAATTTTGCTTTCAAACTAAAAGTCCAAGATATGGCTTAAACTTAAAGCTTCGACTCTTCAATGGAGTTTTTGTTTTAACCAATAAAATTTCAGATATGAAAACTTGAGCTCTAACAATGGAGGTTTTCTGATTTCTTTAGAAGCATTTGAGCTCAACTTATTCTAATTAGATACATGTTCGGCTAAAAGCAACTTTAGATTTTGTAGATCAAAAAGTTGTGAGGGTTGAGATTCAGGGGGGATTATAAACGATTGGGTAGTGGCGGCTGGCCACCGCAAAAGAAGTGGTGGCGAAGGAGATTTCGGAGTGAAGTGTTAAGAAGCCTAGATATAGCGCTAAGTCATGCACTCGCGTTAATCACTATTGAACAGATAAGTTTTAAAAGGGTTGTTGGGCTAAGGGATGAAAAAGATTTTGTTTGAGTTATAAACAAAGTGGGTCAAATAATGGAAGAAGGTAAAATACATTTCTTTTTTATTCTAAATATTTTTCAACAAAGAAAGTGACCTTTTGAGAAAATAACTACATCTTTGTTTGATATTTTTGCTTTTTGAGAGTTAAACGAGTTGTTATTTGATCATAATTTTTTATATATTTTTTAAAAATATTTTAAATTATTAATTATGGTGACTTATAATACTTTTTACGTAATTTATAAATATTTAAATTATATTTCAAAAAGTTTAAAAATTTTATATTCAAATACATGATCAAAATTAAAAAGTTTAACACTTAAAAAGGAAAAAGTGTCAAATAAATTAGGAGAGAGAGAGTATTAGTTAAGTGACCGTACAAGAAATGAACTGCTATGTCCCAATTTAGGACCAAAGCAATACTTTCAAAACAAAGAGCAAAACTTCTTTTCTCTAAGGAATCTTTTCCAAAAGGCAAGCGAAATCTTTCTTATTTCTACTTTTTCTCTGCCTTTCCGTATTCGCTTTCCTTTATTTTGCTTCACTTTCGACTTATTGGGCCCTTCACTTTTGCTTTTTCAATAATTTCACTTCTGTTCTGTTACTTCCAGGATAAGGATCAAGTGTTCAAGCAGACTTAGAGCTTGTTTGATGGGCTTAAAAAAAAGTAGCTTATAAGTTGAAAATAACTTATAAACTAAAAAAAAGTAAGTTGAGGTAGTTCAACTTATTTTTTTTTTACTTATAAGCTATTTTCAGCTTATAAGCTGCTTTAGATAAGCTAATTCAAACGGACTCAATTAATTTTTTGGGCTTATTTTAAATACAAAATAATTTTAAGCTGGTCAGTCAAACACTCAAAAAAATTAAAAATAGCTTATAGGTAACTTATAAGCCAATCCAAACGGGCTCTTAATAGTATTATCAAGTTGGGTTGAATTTTTTTAATTAATTTATTATTTATTATATTTTTTATTTTATTTTTAAAATAAAAATTAAGCTATTCACCGGAAAGTGATTTGTGACTTTTGCGTCAACATACTCAAAGTTAAGTGAATTTTGTGATAGAAAAGATAGTTAAATGACTTTTGTGGAAAAAAATGATAGTTACGTAATCATCTGTGAAATTTACCCAAACAGGTTACCTCTTAGATAGTCACTCAACTAATAGTTATTATTTTATAGATTCACATTTCTTCTTAATTCCAATTTTCTTCAACAAAAAAAAGTGACTTTCTACCAAAATAACTAGAATTAGTTCAGTCACCATACAAGTAATCAATTACTTTCGGAATAAAGAACAAAAGTTCTTTTCTCTCAGGAATCTTTGCAAAAGGCTAGTGACTAGAGAACTGAAATCTTTCTTTATTTCTACAGTTTTTCTCTATCTCCGGAGAAATTTTACTATGTTACTCACATGCCACATATACTTGTATGAGGCGTTTATTAGCTTGACAAGTGGATTGATTTGGGTCCCACATTCCAAACCAGCAAAAGCTAAATTGAGAAACACTCTCTCTCCTCTGATAAACTCCTTCCCATGTTTAATTCCTTCGCCCTTAGGGCTGTTTGGAAAGCCACCCAGGTAATTGGAATTGAGTGTAATACGATGTAATTACACAGTTTAGCTTGTTTGTTTGACCAAGTAATTACTTGGTTAGGTAGCAATTGAGTGTGTAATTAAGAGGGTGTAATTAAGAGGGTGTAATTATACACTCCAATTCTCAAGGCGTGGGGAGCTGAGAATTGGATGTAATTACACGCTGTAATTACAGGATTACTTTTTAATTTATTTCTTTTTTGTTTTATTTTACTTTCTTTTCTTTTTTAATTTATTTTTATTTCTATTATTTAAATATTTTTATTTTTACTTTTAAATTATTTTTATTTTTATATTGTTTATCTTTCATTTTCTTTTTTCTCATTCTCAACCTTTACTACGTATGATTCCATGTAATTGCTCGTATTTTTTTAGTTTATTCATTTAGCATGATTGTGTTATTATTTTAATTTTTGAAACTACACCTCGTAATAGTAGTAAGAATGGGTCATTAGATCAATTCCAATTACCAGGTGGCTTTCCAAACTGACCCTTAATGTTTTTTATTTCCCTTATACAAATATCTTCCTCTGTTAATATTCAATGTTTTCTTTGGAGTTGCAGGGAAGACTTGAAACAGTAAGAAAGACAGCAGAAAAAAAATGTTGGTATGAGGTGATATGGTTGTTGACATGTAAAAGATAAAATTAATGAAATTACATGACGGAACTACAACACCCCCGCCCCCCGCCCCCCGCCCCCCAAAAAAAAAAATTACGTACATTTGGTGTTTTACTCATTTGTTTCAAGTTTCAACTCTTTAATGGGTGTACTTTATTGCTTTTAGTTTTTCTTTATGTATCCGGTTGACTGACATTATATTTGTTCATACCTAATTAATTCAGTTGGTGCAGAGCGGAAAAAATGAAAATATAGGTTTTGTCGAAAGTTTCAGCATGTTTATCAGTTAATTTGAGCATGAATTTCAGTTATTTGTTGTCTTTTACTTGCTTTGACCTTTTTCTTATCCCAATTTGATTTAATTTGTTTTTCAAATCTTTGATTAACGAAGAGGAAGGTTGGAAGAGAACAGAGAAAGTGTCTCTCAATTTAGCTTTTGCTTTTTTGGAATGTGGGACCCAAATCAATCCACTTGTCAAGCTAATATATGCCTCATACAAGTATCATGTCGCATATTAGTCACATAATAAAATTTCTCTCCCGGACCGTATTCTCTCTGCTTTATTTATTATGATTTTCACTTTCCACTTTTCACTTTTGCTTTTTCAATAATTTCACTTATCTTCTGTTACTTCCAGGATTAGGATCAAGTCTTCAAGCAGACTCAATAGTATTATCAGTTGATGCCGGACAACAAGAAGATGCTATGCTTGCGCTTTGACGATAACAACTTGGAATTCGGTTATTTACTAGGCCTTTCTATATGGCTGCCCGCTATTGTTCTTGTTTATTGTGTGCTGAAATTTCTTCTTCAGTTGCTAACTCATCATCCTCAAAATATATCCCAGCCCACAGAAGGAGAAACAAAAATAGCAAAGAACAAAAAATCAGATACTGCTCAAGCAGAAGATCTGTTGGATGAAGCAAAAAAATACTCAAGTGTCGAGGATAGAAAAGCCGAGCAAGCTGTTGTGTGCAGATTTAGAAAGAGGCAGGAAAAGATACAAAGAGAAATAACAAGAGAAGAGGAATCAGAATCTCGGGTTTTAGCTTCTAGTTGTGTGTCAAAAGTGCCTCCTCGTCTTCGTGATGGTGATCTAGTGCATTTCAGCCATAGGCATCCTTTGCTAAGATTCCACTTCCGAGGAACAGAAGTTCTAAGATGCAACATGTGTACTATTATAATATCTGGGGTCGCTTATGGTTGCGATTATTGTCATTACTTTCTCCACGAGGTATGCTCTAATATTCCTAGAAGAATTCGGCATGATTTTCACCCTATGCACTCACTCACCCTTCTTCCTATTCCCTCAATCGCTCATTGGCATTCCAAATTTGAAAACAAATTCCGTTGTGTGGCATGTGGATATGACGACTCTTATCGTCACCACTCACTGTTTTCTTTTTACTATCATTGCGACTTGTGTAAATTTGACCTTCATCTTGAATGTGCTTCTGTGCAAACGACGTTGATCCACAAGGTAAAATATCCACTTGATCTCTTCACTTACTTTCCACTGGAAAGTGAAGGTGCAACCTTGTTATGTGGGATTTGTAGCCAAGTTATGAATAGGCAATCCTCTTGGCTTTTCTACAATCGTGAGTTTGATTACATCTGCCATTTTGAGTGTGCTGCTGAAGAAGAGCTTGGAGTTATAGGGGATGATATTTTCCTATCTGAAGTCCAAAAATCGTTGGTCATCCAAAAATGTTGTCCTGGCCAGCAACCAAAACTCGAACAGCTAGGAGAAGTTACACACTTCAGCCACCGGCATCCACTGAAAGCAATCAAACACACGAATGAGGCATCGATCATGAGTACTTGTTGCATATGTTCAAACAAGGCTTCGTCCGGTTACACTTGCCAGCTATGCAATTACTTCATCGACGAGAATTGTTTCCCTCTTCCGCGAAAGATACAGCACCATTTTCACCCGAATCACCCCCTCATACTCACAAGCTATGCCAATCATCCAAAGTTTAAATGCCCAGCTTGCACTCAAGAAGGTGGTGCAGCATACCATTGCTCTGCTTGTAAATTCGATCTCCATCGTAGCTGTGCTGGTGCTCCCATGACATTAACCCTTGGAGAGAACAAGAAAGTTCCTTATAAACTCCTCCATTCGTACCCATACGAGAGTGAGATGGCAGATATCAAATGCAGTGATTGTTCCACTGCGTTAAACTCAAAGCAGAGCTTCTTGTACTACAATTTCGACCTCGATGAAGTGCTTCATGTCCAATGTGCACTTGATAGAGAAGCTAGTAATTCTTATGGTACTAAGTTTCTTTTAGTTAGTAAAAGACTGAATAGTATTAGAATTGAGGAAGACCACTCTTAGTAGCATGTCCTGTAACTGCAAAGTTTTTGGTATCTTGTATGGCAGTAAAACACCTAGTAATCAACTTATTGCCTAGTTTATGGTTGTTATTTCCTTTTCCAAAAGAAGAATGATTTGTAAGAACATCTGTTGATTTTGTTATATTTTGAGGTTTTGTGCAATATTCACCAGGGTTGCTTCCACTTTCCACTAAAGATTCATTTTCAGTCTCACTGGACACCAGGATCTTTCTACTTGTGATCTGATTGTGGCATTCTATATTGCCCAATAAGGACCATTTGTATCTTTCAATGTGAAGACCCTTAATAATAACCTAAGATGACCCTGAACAATGTGCTCACAAAGGCTTCTTCTGGTGACTCTGTTATTATGGAGAATTGCAGAATGGATTAAGACCTTAGAAAACTCACCTCAAACACTAGGCCACAACCTTGGGCACACGCACAAAAAATTGACACTAGGCCACACCCTTGATTACACACAAAAAAATTTCAGATAATTGATGACTAACACCCGATGGAAATTTAATCAGGCCCCATAGGGGCGGATCTACGTGTTGTCGACGGTGTTCACTCGAACACCCTCGGCAAAAAATTACAGTGTATATATAGGGTAAATTTTCTGTGTTTATGTGTATATATTAACTTTTGAACACCCTCGGCAAAAAATTACAGTGTATATTTAGCTTCTTCTTTTTTTCGAACACCCTGAATGAAAATTCTGGATCCGCTACTGAGGCCCCATGATTTCAAATCCAGTATGGCATTGAACGCAAACAAAAACGCGTATCAACATGTAAGAATCACAAACAACTGTAAAAATGTAATCTTTTCATGATGACCATATTCTCTTTTACTCTTTCTTCTATAAGAGATATTCCAAGTAAACTGAAGTAGATATTATTATACAATAACATTTTATTTATCAAATTGAACTAACATTAAAGAAAATGGGGCCGTTGCACGTTGCTGCCATTTATATAGGCGCAAGTGTTTGAGTGACTTGTACCTTGTGTCTCAAGTTTTTCTCCGTTGGACACCTTTCAGTAAAACGTCCATAACTTTTTGTAGGAATGTCCAAATGACAAACGGTTTATGGCATTGAAATAGACTCGAAAGGCTTTGACTTGATATATATCTAGAGCGTGATTCGTTATAGGCTGAGAGTAATGATAGTATTGAAGTTATGCCTTGTGCGCAATCATTTGAAACTTTACTGCGCTGTTTAGTTTACAACTTGGCTTGATCCTAGGGCTCTCCTTAGACCCTAAATCACTTACAACAAAAAGAGCAAATGGTACATCCATGTTGCCAAGCCCTTAAGTTTCAAAACAGTCTGTTAAGTAATTATATTATCGTAAGGACTTGATCCGCTAATTAATATTTTACTAAGTAGCAGATGGCGTCTAAAGCTAGGCTCGGTTCCTGTTTAATCTAATGTTAAAACAAAGAAGACACCAAGAATAGTTCATTTACATTTTGCATTTAGAAATTTGGAACTTAATAAACCAAATGGCTAGTATTAATTGGTCAACTCACAGTTTGGAGCCATATCCAAAAATTAGTAAACTTTCTTCTCCAGCTACAACAATTCGTTACCACTACTGTTTAGACTTTTTCGTCAATTTAATTTCTTATATTGATTTTTTTTACAAAAAAATATGCCTCTAGAGAATAGATGAGACGTATTATGAAATAATTAAGCGTGGACATACATTTGCGTTCATAATTCATAGAAGAATGATTTTTTTTTTAATTTCTATTACTTTCACAACTTTTCATTGTCATAACTCCTAAATAAGTTAAAGAGTCATGTTTATGCCATCTTTTGGTATTCCACAATGTAATCCTATAAATAGAGTTGTTGTTATTAAATTTTACAACAAGATATACATAGTTAATGATCTTAAGCCTTAATTTTTATGTTACATAAGGATCATTTATGCAATTAAATTCATACTAGAATTGTCGTACCGTTTATGTTACTGCATTGCTATTTTTTATAATTAGATCTAGATCTATTGCGGTGTTTGTGCCGTTGGATTGTTTTTTTCTCCCTCTATTTCAACTAGCCGTTAATCATAAACTAAACGGCCAAATACATGATCATATCACTTCTTTAAATACCTGTTACTTCCTTACCCCTTCTTCATCTTCTATATTTTTCTTCTAAAAAATCGCCAACAATTTCTAAAATCAATTCAAGATTCCAATTTCTTCATCAAATACAATCCAATGGGTCTTTCCGTCGTCACTTCAACTGAGTCCAGGTCTCACTGTCACCGTTCTCACCAAATATTTCGTTTAACAAATTACATTCTCTTAGGTGCATCGACCAGTTGTATCTTCCTTACACTCTCATTACGCTTAATTCCCTCGTTATACGGTGGCCTTTTCATCCTCCTCCACGCTCTCACAATTGCGGGTGTGGTCCCCGGATGCACGGACACTACGACCCTAGCGGGGTCCCACATTTGGTATGCCATTCACATGGTGTCTACGGTTATAACGGCAATATTTCAAGGTTCAGCTGCTGTGCTTATTTTCACTAAGACAACTCATTTTTTAGGAGAATTGAAGTCTTATGTTAGTGAAGAATATGGTGTTGCAATATTGAAATTGGTTGGTGGATTGTCCATTTTGATATTTTGCTTGGAATGGGTGGTTTTGGTATTGG
The DNA here is from genome assembly GCF_019175385.1 of Lycium barbarum. Classification (NCBI taxonomy): domain Eukaryota; kingdom Viridiplantae; phylum Streptophyta; class Magnoliopsida; order Solanales; family Solanaceae; genus Lycium; species Lycium barbarum. The sequence goes on from NC_083345.1 coordinate 107,693,299, forward strand.
CTTTTGTTTTGAGGTACAATGCCTTCGTGGAAGGGAAGACGAATTCAAATTCTAAAAACAACTATAAAGTTGATCAAGATGAGAATTTGAAAATCCAAGTATAAAATTATTCATTTATTTATTTATTTGGGAAGAATCACCGTGTTCCAAACAACGTTGGAGCTCTACGGGATTATTTTATTCATACTAAAATAATGGAATACGAAAAATGAAGTCTGAAAGCAATTTTCTTAATATTTTGAGTTGATGCTCAAGATTTTCTGTATTGAGTTTTACTGATTGCTATTGAGTGCTGGCTTAATTTTATTTACTTAATTTGGCTTGATCCTGGAGATCTCATTTGTAAGTTTTACCAACTTTAATTTGAGCTATAACTTGCTGAAAAATATTCGTTAAGTAAGATATATATCAACGAGTGTGCTAATTTTGAATTATAAATCGAAATGTCAGCTTTATTTATGTGTTAATGAGAAGAAATTTGATAGTAATAATTTAAGAGTCGATAAAAAAAAAATGCATACATAATCATAGGACGACATGTCCTTGATGACTGGACATGACTTGTGGTCCAATTCTTTTGAGTCCGGAGCCAAAATGGCATATTTTTACAGCAATTAGACCAAAATAGGCTGTCTTTTTTTTTTTTATACCCAAATGGGTATTTCGTTGATCATTCAACGAAATACCCCAGTTACTGTTCATAGCAGCAACTCTTTTTTTTTTTTTTTTTTTTTTGCTATTTCGTGGATTGTTCCACGAAATAGCTTTTTTTTTATTTTTTTTTTGCATTTCGTGGAACAATCCACGAAATAGTTTTTTTTTTTTTTTTTTTTTTTTTAATTTCGTGAAAAAAATGATTTTTTTTTTACATATCATGACACAATCCACGAAATAGATGTTTTTTTATTTTATTTCGTGAATAAAAAAAGAAATAGGAAATTATAATTTTTTTTTTGTTTTTGCATTTCGTGTATTAAAAAACGAAATAGGATAATTTTTTTCTAATTTCGTTCGTATAAAAAGGAAATTGGAAAATATATATATATATTATTTCGTGTATTAATGAAGGAAATTGATTTGTTTTTTTTTTTTTTTTTGCATTTCGTAATCTAATGAACGAAATAGGTTTTTTTTTTTTGTATTTAGTGAATAAAAAAACGAAATAGGAAAATAAAAAATAGGAATATATATATATATATATATATATATATATATATATATATATATATATATATATATATATATATATATATATTTCATTCATGTACCAATGAAATAGGATGAATATATATATATTTTTGTGTTTCATTTATAAAAACATTTATATATTCACGAAATAAAAAAAAATCTTATTTCGTTTTTTAATAAACGAAAAAAAAAAATAGTTGTAAAGTCAAGACATAACTTTATTTTAAATATAAATATAATTCTAAAAAATATAGGGAGAAAAACTAGTTGTAAAGTCGTCAAACTTTAGATGGTCATAACTTTGCGCTCGGACGTCTGATTTACGCGATTTTTTTTTTGATTTTGGGTATTTTTCCGAGATCTATGCACACAAACAGCCTTGAGGCGGTTTGGCCGAGCCGATTTTTAAAAAAACGCCTTTTATCACATTCAATTTCAATTTTCCCCCAAATTGGCATGAAATTTTCAGTTTTATTTACTTATAAGATGATGATACGCAATAGATTTCAACGTAAAAATCCAGGGATAATGTATCTGTGAATGTCAATTTCACTTCTGCGGTTTCAATTTTTGAAAATAAAGCTGACTAATTTTCTCGATATATAAAGTTGACTAAAATAACCTTACAGTTAAACACTAAGTTTTTTGAAAAATATATTTTAAAAAAATTAAAAAATGGCTTTTAATCAATTTGGAATATATATATATATATAAGATCAATTTCAAAAATATATAAAAAAACTGTTTTTTTTTTATATTTCGTGGATTGTTCCACGAAATGGAAAATAAAAAATAAAAAAAAAACAGTTTTAAATTAAAAAATAAAACAGTTTCGTTAATATAAATAAAACTATTTTATTTTTTTTGCATTTCGTGGAACAATCCACGAAATATGTTTTATTTTTATTTTTTATTTTGCATTTCGTGGAACAATCCACGAAATATTTCATTGGTACATGAATGAAATATATATATATATATATATATATATATATATATATATATATATATATATATTCCTATTTCATTTTTATATAAACGAAATGAAAATAAAATTATTTTCCTATTTCGTTTTTTAATACACGAAATGCAAAATATATATATATATATATATATATATATATATATATATATATATATATATATATATATATATATGTATATAATTTCCTATTCGTTTTGTTATTCACTAAATACAAAAAAAAAAAAACCTATTTCGTTCATTAGATTACGAAATGCAAAAAAAATAAAAAAACAAATCAATTTCCTTTTTATACGAACGAAATTAGAAAAAAATTTATCCTATTTCGTTTTTTAATACACGAAATGCAAAAACAAAAAAAAAATTATAATTTCCTATTTCTTTTTTTATTCACGAAATAAAATAAAAAAACATCTATTTCGTGGATTGTGTCATGATATGTAAAAAAAAAAATCATTTTTTTCACGAAATTTAAAAAAAAAAAAAAAAACTATTTCGTGGATTGTTCCACGAAATGCAAAAAACAATTTAAAAAAAAAAGCTATTTCGTGGAACAATCCACGAAATAGCAAAAAAAAAAAAAAAAAAAAAAGAGTTGCTGCTATGAACAGTAACTGGGGTATTTCGTTGAATGATCAACGAAATACCCATTTGGGTATAAAAAAAAAAAAAAAAGCCTATTTTGATCTAATTGCTGTAAAAATATGTCATTTTGGCTCCGGACTCCGATTCTTTTTGTGTCACGTTCTATTTTCCTTGTGCCCTTCTGGGTTATGAGAGGTCATTTATGACCAAAGACAAAATACATGTAGAATTATTCATTTGATTCGTTTTTAATTTTTTTAGTACGATTTCATAAAGACTTCAGATTTTTAGGGCAATTGTAGGTCCAAAGGAAGAAGAATGGAGCCTTTATCTTGAAAATGGCTGGTCGATTGTGTAATTTTGATACTTTGCTTGGAACGGGTGGTTTTGCTTTTGTATTTTGCTTTGAGGTAGCCTTCGTGGGAGGGAATGGAGGAGTTTTTTCGTTTTTCATTTTTGGGCTGATGAAAGGAAATTTTATAACTGAAATGTAAATGCAGAAAGTTGGGGTGTATAAGGATCGGGTTAGTTCGGATTTTTTGGTTTTCTCAGATTTTTCGGATTTTTTTTTCCGAAAAAATCTTCATACAAATTATAATTTTTACTCAAAATATTTCTTTAGACCTAGTAAGATACAATTATATAATTAAGGTGTTTTTTTAAGAAAATAACAAAAATGCGAAATGAGTGATGACATTGTAATAAAACATTCAATAAAAAAGATAATAAAATAGCATAAAAATAAATATTGTTAATTAATAAGCCATAGCGAAAATGATCATTATCTAAGAATACTAAATCATGCTAAAATAAGTACGATTAATAAGTATTAATTACACGATAAAGAAAAAAAAGTTAATATATTGTCATTGTTTACATTAACAATGCAAAATTAAATAATAGATATTCAACATTATTATCAATCTTAGTGTTAGGTAAGCCTGGCAACCGGTTTGGACCGGTCAAAACCGGTAACCGGCCAGTTTCCGGTCTAAAACTCGAAACCGGCCGGTCCAAACATTTAAAAAAACCCTTTTTTTTGTATAGTATATATATATTATAGTATTTATTAGTATATTGTAGGTATATTTATATAAGTTATATAAGTTTATAAGTAAAGTTTATATATTTACTAACTAACAACATATGTATATGTATATATATATATTAAGTTATATGCTTAAGTTATACTACATATACCTAAAATATACTAAGAATATACTTATAATATCAATATACTTAAGTTATAAAATAGAAATTTACAAACTTAGAAAAAACTTAACTAACAGAAAAAACTTAACTTATATGTATTATAACTTAAATAAATATATATGTTTAAGTTATATGTATACTATATATATATTATATATACTTATATATGTTTAAGTTATATGTATTATATGTTTTAATTTATTTATTTTTTGACCGGTTAACCGGTTCCGATTTACCCGTCCCAAAAATGCAAAACCGGACCGGTAATAAATCACCGGTTAACCGTGACCGGTAAACAAGTTTCGGTTCCAGTTTAACCGGTCCGGTTACTGGTTTGAACCGGTTAAACCAAACCGGTTGCCAGGCTTAGTGTTAGGCTTGAATTACTTTTATTAGCATTAATATTGATTTGGTTTGACTTTATTTGAGTTACTAAAATTTATGGGCTATAAATCCTATTGGAACATTCAAAATTCTAAGTCCAAACTTGAAATAATATGTTAAAAGACAAAAACTATGAAAAAACTTAAGAAATATTACTAAGTTACATTATAAGCAAATCTTTTATGTATAAAATATTTAAATATTTATATACATGTAATGTCGGGTTGGTTTGGTTCGGTTTGATTGCTTTTAGTTAAAATCAAACCAAACCAATTATGATCGGGTTTTTTTCCAACACTAAACCAAGTCAAACCAAACCACTAATCCGGTTTTTTTCTCAGTTTGATTCGGACTATCGATTTGGTACAATTTGTCAAAGTAGTCTTTGCGCTAATTACTTCACAATTATAAAACTACTAAAATTCGAAATTGAGAAACCGGCGAACAACGTCGGTAAAAAAAAACGATTTAGTCCGTCGATTTTTGATAACGTCCAAATACACTCCTCAAAGAGAAAGTGTACACGGTCGTATGCAATATATTTACCCAACTAGTCGGGGTCGATCCCACAGGGAACAATATGCTAGGCGATTAAGAAAGTAAGGAACTTTCACCAACTAAGCTAAAGCCAAACGATAGATAATATTTTGGGTTTTTGAGAAAATTATGACTAATGCGGAAATGTAAACTAACCTAGAAAGCAAGTAAAATGATCAATGGCCACAAGTTTGGATACAAAGGAAATTACACTCAAGTAACGATCCAATGTATTTCACGATTTTACAACTAAGAACGGGTTTATGTCAATAGATAATGATATCTAAAATCTCATTGAAAGTCTTCCAACCAAATCAATGAATTTCACTCTAAGCTTTTCCAAGCCTTAGAGTGTGATATTAGGCACAATCAATTTAACCTCAAGTAACTATCCTCTTCCGAGCTCAAGTTATTAGATGAGTTTAATGACCCAAATTCTTGTTAATTAATCTTTCCCAACCTAGATTTCCTCTTTCGAGCTCAATCTAAGTAAATGGGTGAGTCCTAGGGTTAGCTAATCCCTTTGGAAACATTCAAGAACGAGATTAATTAAATCAACAAAGACCCACTTCAATAGCAATAAGAATCATTCAATACATAAGCAAAACAAGAGTTTTAATCCAAACTTTAATCAAGAATATTTTCATAAACAAGATTCAAGTCTAGAAATGAAATACTACACACTAAAATATTCAATACAAAACAAGGAATTGAAGAAAGGTTTAAGAATTATCTCATTAAAGTGCTCCAATCTTCTCTTCCAATGGTGTAGGTGAAAACCCTAGCCTCCAAAACTTGCAAAATGGCAAAAGATGAAAATGATATGCCCCAAATCTCTCTTTTGTAGCTGCCCTCTATTTTTCCAAGTCCAAAAAATGTCAAAATCTGCCCCCATATTTCTGTTTTTGCAATTCTGCCCGTTTTTGCAAAACTGTCCACTTTTGACAGTTTTGCAAATCTGTCCCGTTTTTGCAAAACTGTCCAGTTTTGACAGTTTTGCAAAATGGTCCAGTTTGGTCTCTTTTTGACTTTCTTTTCACTTGGTTTCTTCCAATCACTCATTTCAGCTACTTGACTTGTTTTGCTCTATTTTGTTCAATTTTGGTCCATTTTGATTCATTTTGCTCTTTTATGCTCTCCGGGCATCTTTTCCTACAAAACAACATAAAAACACAAAAAGTAACAACAAAAGTGCTTAAGGAGTCACAAAAGCTTAAGGAATTAGCGTCGAATATCGCGTAATTTCACGACTCATCAATTTTTTCAATTTTTAATTATCTTTCCACTTTTTTTCTTGTGCAATCTGTTTTCTCTTATGTTATAGAGGCTTAATAGATACATTTGGTTATGATTCCCTTTTTGCACGAGTATTTATATGAAATGTAAGAACAACATATATTATTTCATTACGAGGTTCACAATTATAAAAGTTACAATTAGTTAAGAGCCTGTTTGGATGGGCTTATGCTTATAAGCTGCAAACAGCTTATAAGCTAAAAAAAATAAGTTGGGGTAGTCTAACTTATTTTTTTTGGCTTATAAGCTGTTTTCAGCTTATAAATTGTTTTAGATAAGCTAAGTCGAATGGACCCAATTATTTTTTTGAGCTTATTTTAAGCACAAAATGACTTTAAGCTGACCAGTCAAACACTCAAAAAAACTGAAAACAGCTTATAAGAAACTTATAAGCAACTTATAAGCCAATCCAAACGGGCTCTAAGTTCACAAAGTTTATGATTTACTCATTTTTAAGGATTTAATAAAGTTGCATAAAATATAAAGCATGTCAAGGGTAGAATATTCAAAGTGGTATGCTCGATCAAGTTAAGACATCGATGCCGATCACAACTAGATCAGAAGTCGGGTAGTGACAAACTTCTTTCCTAATTTTACTTTTTTTGGATTGTATCCTCGAAAGAAATGAGATCGCTTGCCCTCTTATAATTTTAATAGAAGACATTGACATTTTCAAATTTCTTATGTTTTATTTTTCAGATCTCTTATATGTAAAAATAAAAAACCTCTTATAAAAAGGTTATAAAATTAAAAACATTTTGTAACAACAACAACAAACCCCCTTCTCCCGTATCCTCGAGGTCTCACGTGCATGGTTTTATACCAACTACAAATTGAGCTAACTTGGTGATATATCTAGTAACATGAGTTGTCAATGGTTGTGCTAATCTTGAGCTATAAATCAATGACTTGGTGGTTAGTTTTATTTAAGTACATGTTTTGGGGAAGAAAATTGATGGTTAAGTATTTTACTAAAAAACAAACAACCATTCAAACAAGGGAAAAGGTGCAAATATAACCCTCAACATTGTTATTTAGAGCACATATACCCTTCGTTAAAAAAGTGGTGCATATATATCCTTGTCGTTACACAAATGGTGCAAATATACTTTTTTCGCTGACATAATTTTTTTTTTTTAAATCATTTAGCTTGTTCTTTAATTAAAAAAAACCACGTGGCTTTAAAAAAATAAGTCAGCCCATTTTTTTCGGTAGAATTAATTTTTTAAAGCCACGTGGTAATTTTTTTCTGGCGGGTCGGGTCTGGTTCATTTTAAAAAATGGCCAAACTTATTTTTTTTAAAGCCAAGGAGATATTTTTTAAAAACGACGAACGAGACAACTCACTAGAAAGATAGATTGCCTCGTGGCTTTAAAAAAATAAGTCTATTAAAAAAACGGGAGACTTATTTTTTATAGCTACGTGACATTTTCTTCATTAAGAGATATAAGCTAAATGATTTTTTTTTTAAATCTGGCAGCGAAAAGAGTATATTTACATCATTTTTATAACGGCAGAGGTATATTTTTGTCCATTTGTGTAATGGGAGGGGTATATATGCACCAATTTTTTAACGAGAGGCATATTTGCTCTAAATTGCAAAGTTGAGGAGTATATTTGCCCCTTTGCCCATCAAACAGTAGGATATTTCTTCAATGATTTGTGGACCAACTTTAAATATTAACCTTCAATTTGTTTTATGCCCTTTTAGGGAGTGATAGGTCAGTGATGGCCACAGGCTGGCATCTGATTCGTTTTCATTTTTGGTACAACATTATTCTCGATGTTATATCACAAAAAAAAAAAAAAAAAAAACAGTTGTATGATTCACTATAAAGATTATTTTAGATTTATATGTCTTTTTTTAAAAATCAAATGATATCAGTAAAAAAATTTAAAAGATTTACATGTCTTTTTTTTTCTAATTTAAATTGTAATTGGTCGTAGGAAATCACTGGAAAAAGATGTCTTGCAATAGTAATTTGTACTGACTTTCATTGTTTGAAATTCTATATGGTCCTACCGGGCACCAAAAGCTTAGAATTGCCTTGATTGAAATGAAATAATTTGTTCAAACAACAAAAAGATAGTATAATAATATTAACACGAAACAAAAAAGTAACCACATCATACAATTCAGAACTCCTGTAATTTAGGTAAGTGTTTGGAAATGATTTGGTCGAGTTTTTTTTTTAAAATTTAAAATTAAAATATAAAATAATATTGTAAGTTCTAGTAGGGGTGTTCATGGGTTGGTTTTGATATGTTTTTAGTCAAAACCAAAATCAAACCACCAAATATAATACATATTCATCGGTTTGATTGTTGCCGGTTTGGTTCGATTTTTAAGAAATCTATTAGTATTTCTCTCTTTCATTTTTTTCTGTATGATTAGGAAAGACTTTTCTACCATTTCTAACTTATAATCGCATATTAGCCTTTATTGTGATAGCTATAATTTTCTTGGATTATGCAGAAAATGTCTTAAGATCTATAAGCTTTAATCAAGTGAATATAGTTTGTAAGAAATACAGCTTTTTTTAAGGTAAATCTCATAGTTGTTTTTTCGATTAAATGAGTTTGGATTCATGGATTTCTTTAAGAAATAGGCTTAAAGTGAAGTTTTTTTTTTTTTTTTGGTAACTAACATGATTTTATTAATCACGAAAGTAAGCATTTACATAGCCACAGCCCAGGAAACACACCCGGCTATCTAAAAAAAGGAACACTAAAGACTCCTATAAGGTGCAGATTTTATTAGCCTAATAGAGACAAAGAAAATTTTGGTGAAAAAGTAAAAAAAATATTTAAAAGTATTTATAAAAACTAATATATTGTATATATATATTTATAAATATTGTGTATTATTTTGTTAGTTCGGTTCGATTTTTTATTCAGTTTGTTTTTAATAAAACCAAGCCAAACCAAACATTATTGATTTTTAAAACTTAAAATCAAAACCCAAACAATTATTGGTTTATTTAATTATTTTGTTTGGTTTGTGGTTTGAATTGATTTTTAACCAAACCATGAACACTTCTAGTACTACAGTAATTTTTATCCAAGAACCTTTATAAGAAACCAATCATCTACACAATTTTTAAAAAATAAAAAGAAATTTGTCTTCTCTTCAATTATAAGAAAAAGAAGAAGGAAAGAATTAGTCTTTATTTCAAATTCTCAAAATAAAAACGTAAATTCCATAGATAGACCAAATTAAAGTTTTACAACAAATTGTTTTGAACACTTTTATAATATGATTAATTGAAATACAATTACTTCAAAATAAAATCTAATATTATAAAAATCCAATACAAAACAGTTAACCTTATATTTGAGTATCAATCAATTAGAGCCTTACATAGCTAGGGGTTAGGTACTAGATTTTGAAATACTATAAGTACTCCATTCATCTCAGGGTAGTTGTCATATTTCGCTTTACGAGAATCAATTTGATTAATTTTTAAAATTAAATTAGATTAGATTAATTTAATATTTTAAAATTACAATTTAAATATTAAAAAAGCTACAGGAAAAGCAATTTAACAACATACCCAGTATTATGCAGAACTTACGCCTACCTTGGGAGGTAGAGAGGTTGTTTCTGATAGGCCCTCGGCTCAAGGAAAATCACGTCAAAGCATATTAAAAAAATAACGGTAAATATATTTGGCACAATCACAAATGGCACAACTTGGCACAATTCCACCTTTTTAGGGGTATTAATGTAATTCCACATGGTCTTTGAGGGTGTACAGTAAAAAAAAATTCTATTCCATTGATACCCATCCTGAAAAGTTAGAGGGAAAAAAGTCAAAATAATTTAAATTTTACTCTCTCTTTCTTCAAGACCATAATTACTTTTTCTTTCCAATAACATTCAACAAGAAAGAATGTGCAATACACCTATTCCAAGTACATCCATTTACCTATTATTGCTTCATTGTGAAGCAAATTAAAATAATAAACTGTTGAAGCCCGCAATAGTGGAGTAGTTTTTTATTTTTCTTATGGATGGTATAATTATAGTAAAAAAAAAGTACATATTTACATGCCTATTTTTTTTTGTAAATACGACTCCAAAAATATCTTCATTGGATAAATCAGATAATTATCATATGCAACATATTGTTGACATGTTGAAAAAATTCAAGCTCAATCCAATGGCTAAGGAATTTTTTCTTCCTTCTTATAATAATCGTGGTGGTGATCAGATGTTTCTCACTAACTTTGTATCGGCTAATAAGACTGATGGTTTTTAATATAATAGAAGGGTATAGATTTCGTTTTTTTTTTTTTTTAATTCTGATTAAAATTCTTTGTTATTTTTTTTTTTTTTTTTGGAAATTGATGTTTTTGCCTGTTTTGTTTTATGGGTCGATTCAAAATTGAATTAGTGCAAATTAACTAAGATTAGATTAGGATTGAGTAAACAAAATTTGCTAAGTGTTGATTTAATTTCGTCAATTTAAAAAAAAAATGTACGTAATAAGTAGTCAACACTAAGGTTGGGACGAAAAAATGAATCAACTAGAACATAATCTAATCTAAACCTAACGTTCTCTTCTCTCTCTACACGGAGGCCTGGGGGCGTAGCCATTGCTGCCACAACTAGTTGACTTTAACTGAAACATTAAATTATCGTAATTTAGCTAAGACTAGCTATAATTGAGTAATAATTAGCAAGTTTTGATGTAATTCAATAACTTTTAAAAAACAATGATGTAACAAGTGTTCAACACTATGGTTGAGTTTAATTGAAATATAGGATTGATTCAATTTAGCTAAGTATTATATAAGATTACGTAACACAACTTGATAACTATTGATTCAATTTCAACAATTTAAAAAAAAAATGGATGTAAGAGTTTGTCAAAACTATGGTTGACTTTAATTGAAACATTAAATTATCTCAACTTAGCTAAGTATTAGATAGAATTAAGTAGCAATTAGTAAATTTAGATCTAATTTAATCAATAAAACAATGGATGTAATAAGTTCTCAACACTATGATTGACTTTGATTGGAACATTGAATTGCTTCAATTCACCTAAGTATTATATAAGATTGAGTAACAATTAGCAGCTTTTGATTTAATTCTATCAATTGTAAAAGAAAAAAAGAAAATGTAATTAGTAGTCAGTACCATGGTTCACTTTAACTGAAACGTTGAATTATCTCGATTAGTTAACTATTAAATGGAAAAAAGTAACAATGAGCAACTTTAGATCTAATTCAATCAATTTTTTTTTAAAAAAAAGAGTGGATGTAAAAAGTAGTCAATACCACGGTTGACTTTAATTGAAACAATGAATTATCTTAATTTAGCTGAGTATTAGATAGAATTGAGTAGCAATTAGTAAGTTTATATCTAATTCAATCAATAAAATAGTGGATGTAACAAGTAGTCAATATTATGATTAACTTTAATTGAAATATTGAATTGCTTCAATTTAGCTAAGCATTATATAAGATTGAATAACAATTAGCAACTTTTGATTTAATTCAATCATTTTTTAAAAGTAGATGTAGCAAGTAGTCAATACTATGGTTGACTTTAATTGAAACATAGAATTATCTCAATTAGTTAAGTATTAAATAGAACTGAGTAGCAATTAACAAGTTTAGATCTAAATCAATCAATTTAAACAAAAATAAAGGAGGTAACAAGTAGTCAACCATATGGTCCATTTTCATTGAAACATTGAATTCCTTCAATTTAGCTAAGTATCATATAGGATTGAATAACAATTTGCAATTTCTAATTTAATTCAATCAATTTTTTTACAAAGTAGATGTAATAAATAGTCAATACTATAGTTGACTTTAATTGGAACATTGAATTATCTCAATTAGATAAGTATAAAATAGAATTGAGTAACAATGACCAAGTTTAGATCTAATTCAATCAATTTAAACAAAAAATGTAGATGTAGCAAGTAGTCAACACTATGGTTGATTTTAATTGAAATATTGAATTGCTTCAATTTAGCTAAGCATTATATAGGATTGAGTAAAAATTAGCAACTCTTGGTTTAATTCAATCAAATTTTTTTTAATAAAAAAGTAGACGCAACAAGTAGTCAATATATGGTTGACTTTAATTAAAAAATTGAATTATCTCAATAAGTCAAGTATTAAATAAAATTGAGTAACAATTGGCAAGTTTTGATCTAATTTAATCACTCTAAAAAAAATAATGAATGTAACAAGTCGTCAACACTATGATTAACTTTAATTAAAACATAAAAATTATCTCAATTTAGCTAAGTTCGATAGAATTGAGTAGTAATTAGTAAGTTTAGATCTAATTCAATCAATAAAATAGTGGATGTAACAAGTAGTCAACACTATGGTTGATTTTAATTGAAACATTAAATTGCTTCAGTTTAGCTAAGTATAGGATTGAGTAACAATTAGCAACTTTTGAGTTAATTCAATCAATTAATAAAAAGTAGATGTAACAAGTAGAAAATACTATCGTTGACTTTAATTGAAATATGAATTATTTCAATTAGTTAATTATTAAATAGAATTGAGTGACAATTAGCAAGTTCATATCTAATTCATTCAATTTAAACAAAAATAGTGGATGTTACGAGAGTTAACACTATGATAATGGTTGACTTTGATTAGAATATTTAATTATTTCAATGTAGGAAAATATTAGATATGATTGAGTAACAATGAACAAGTTTTGATTTAAGTCAATTATTTTTTTAAAATATGAATGTAACAAGTAGTCAACACTATGGTTGACTTTAATTGCAATGTTAAATTATCTCAGTTTAGTTAAGCATTAGATATGATTGAATAACAATTAGCAAGTTTTGATTTTTTTTTTTTTTTTTGAATAGACGATGTAACAAGTGGTGTCTCTTCGTAGACATTCGATAAAATTGGAACGATACAAAGAGACGTAACAAGTAGTCAACACTATAATTGACTTTGATTGAAGTTGAATTTTCTCAATTTAGCTAAGCATCAACCATTATTAAGTAAAAATTTTCCCAAGTGTTGATTCAATTCAATCATTTTTTTTTTATAAAATAAGTGGATATAACTAGTAGTCAAACACTATGATTGACTTTAATTGAAATGTTGAATTATCTTAATTTTTCTAAGAGTTAGATAAATTTGAGTACCAATTAGCAAGTTTTGATTTAATTCTATCATTTTTTTTAAAAGGATGTAACAAGCAGTCAACACCATGGTTGACTCTAATTGAAATATTAAATTATCTCAAATTAGCTAAGTATTAGATATGATTGAGTAATAGTTATCGACTTTTAATTTAATTCAATCAACTTTAAAAAAAAAATTAAAAAATTGAATGTAACAAGTAGTTGACATTGTGATTGGCTTTAATTAAAACATTGAATTATCTCAATTTGTTGAGCATTAGATAGGATTGGATCGAATAAATATTTTGTAAGTGCTGATTTAATTAAATTAATTTAAGAAAGTAAAATAATAGTGAATGTAACAATTAGTCAACACTGAGTTGACTTTAATGGAAACATTGAATTATTTCAATTTAGCTAAGTATTAGATAGAATTGAATAACAATTAGCAAATTCCGATTTACTTCAATCATTTTTTTTTAAAATAGCGAGTTTAACAAGTAGTCACACTATTGTTGACTTTGAATTAAAGATTTATTCTAGCAAGAATTTATATAAGTATTAGATATAATTGAGGAACAATTAGCAAGTTTTAATTTAATTCAATCAATTTACAAAAAAAAAAAAAAAATGACAAAAACTGGATGAAACAAGTAATCAACACTATGATTGATCGTAATTAAAATGTTGAATTACTTCAATTTAGCTAAATATAATATAGGATTGAGTAAATATTTTTACTAAATTTTGATTCAATTCAATCATTTTTTATATAAAATAAATGCAATTTAGTAAAAAAAAAATAGACCATTTTTGTATGTAATATAGGACTTTTTTTTATACTGTTTAAAAATATTTATAGGGTACATTAACTTGTAATTTGTAATGATAGACCGTATATATAGGTTGACCAAATAACTAAATTAGGTGCATGTATAATTTTTTTTTGAACAAACCACTAAGTAGAGTTGTGCCAAATAGCAACACTCAAAAAATAAATAATGTCACTGCAACAATCATTGCAAAGAACTGTAGAAAACAAGTCAAATCAGTCAGGAAAAGAAACAGTACTACAACAAATAATACGATCATCAAAAAACAAACAACAAACAACATATAGTAACTGAAATCAAATGATAATAAGCTAAAGGGAAGTACTACGACCCCTAGTATAACTAAACACACAAAACAACTCTCTCATACTCACTAACCTTCTATCTTAATCTGTATCCTCAACTACTTGCTATCTAAAGTGCTTTTGCGTCACTACATGAAAAGTATAATAAGCAATTCTTCTTATAGTAATATATGGTGAAAACAATATCTTAAAATGTTGATCAAAATTAATGTAATTTAACTTTGGAAAAATGAAACATGACAAATATGAGAGCATTTAGTAAATCTATTCTAATAATAACAATAATAATAAGAGGAAAATATTTATTTGCACGTGTAATATGTTGAGGAAAATTCCAAAAATGATATAGAGATAAATATAGTAACAAGGTTAGACAATTTGTGCTTCGTATCTACCCTGAGAAAGAGGGGAAGATAGAGATAAAATCTTTTTAGCAAGAATGGCATCTATCATCAACAATCCCTTGACTTCACTCTGCAACACCAAGTCTGAAACTAATAATCTCTTCCGAATTTGCCCTTTAAGGTCTCATACACTAAATTTTTCCAAGTTCAACAGAAAGGTTAATTTCCCTCGTGTTGTTTGCAAAGCGGTGTCTGTGCAAACTAAATCACCCACTGAAATTGAAGGCCTTAACATCGCTGAAGATGTTACACAGGTGAATTTTATAATTCTTTTTGTCTGACAAGTGTTTGATGAATTGACTCTGTTAGGGATATTCTCATTCAGGGTTACTTAGATGTTTTCCGTGGAAATATTTTAGTACAGTGCATATTGATAATGTTTGGAATTTTGGATATTAATGGTTAACAATAATGTGTTGAATGAACCCTGTCCTGGTGGTAATTGGCTTGAGCCTTGGGTTTGCTCCCTTTCAAGGTCTCAAGTTCGAAACCCACTGGGTGCAAATAATTTCTGAGGCCATCGGACTGGGGTAAAACCCTGAATTACCCGTGGTGCACTTGCGGGAAACTCCTTGCCGAGGGCCTGTGCACTCCCGGGATTAGTCGGGGCTCAAAGAGACCCGGACACCCGGTGCTTAATCAAAAATAATGTGTTGAATGAAGCAAGTGATAAGGACTAACCAAATAAGACTTGAAATATTTGTTATTTCTGCCGGAAAACATATCCACAATTCAATTTTTTGGTCTATGTCTTGTATATAGTACATTTTTTAAACACAACCATGGTTGAGTGATATGCATTTTAACTCTGATTTGTTGATTCTTAAGGTTATATGTTTAGTTAAGTGTAAACACCTGGTGCGAGTAAGTATTTACCTTTCCACATTTCGATTCAAACGTTCAAAATGATTTCAGCGAGGAGAACATTTTTCCGGGGTCATATGGAACACCCCCAAGTGTAAACTCTTAATTTTCTTGTCAAATTCTGTTTAGTTATGACATGGCTATACAATTTTCCAGTATTCAGCCTTTTGTCTCATTTCCGGAGAGTGTCAGTGAAACTTACGATATTAATGTCTGGCTTTTCAATTGGCATTTATTTTAGCTTATTTCAGTTATATTTCTCCAGTCTGGTTTTCTTATAAAATTTGCCGGCTGGCGGATAGTTTGCTTCCTGTATTTCTCAAGTAATCACAAGCTTGTTGATGTTGCTGTTGCATTATCCTATGTTCCATTGTTAATTTCCAGCTCTGTGACATGGATATTTAAGAAAAGTTAGGCTTCTTTGATTATTAATGTACAAACTGTTCTGAACGAAGTCTCAATATTTCTTTGATGACAACATATGGCTATACTTAACTTTAGTCCGTTACAATATTTCCAAATCTGATTTGTATGAAAGACGATTAGCAGGAAACATTCATATAGTTCTTGTTGATATTGGTTGCCCCTCTCTATTCTATTTGTTTCTTCATATTGTAATGCTTATTTTTGTGATATTATTTGACAGCTTATTGGGAACACACCAATGGTTTACCTCAACACCATCGCTAAGGGTTGTGTTGCAAACATTGCTGCTAAACTTGAGATTATGGAGCCATGTTGCAGTGTTAAGGACAGGTGAGGGAGTTTTTTGTTTGTATTGCAATATATGAATTTCCTTTAACCTAGAATTTTAAACTGAAAAATTCTTTTAATTGGTTCAGTATACTTATCTTTTCTTTCATGAATGAATTAATGAACGTTGTGTTAGGTTCTTGCCAATGTAAAAACAGTCTAATTACGATTAGAGGAGTCATATAGCCTACGCAACTAGTATTGCATTGAGACATAGTTTTTGATTGATTGGCATTTCTGTTGCATTTCAGGATAGGATTGAGTATGATAACTGATGCCGAGGAGAAGGGACTTATATCTCCGGGGAAGGTAAGTTGGTCGATAAGCTAATTGTCTCTCTTGGTATAGACATATATCATTCTGAATCAATGGATCAAATGCTTAAAAATTTCTTTATTTAACATACTGTGAATGTTCTGTTGGATTAAAGTCTATTATGCATTTTAATAATCTCAGCCTCTCGTGTAATTATGACCTGTAGCCATAAGAATATCACCTATGTCATTTTGTACTTGATATTAGTATCACTGAATGTCGTTTATCTGATTGACCAGAGTTGGTTCTTCCCTTCTTTTTGAGGGCCAAAAGGTTTTTTGGTAAGAGGACAGATAGAACCTAGTTGTTTTTTGTTCTGATTTTGTCATCATAGTTTTCCTTAGTATAGTCAAATTGCTTTCATCTGTTTGGGTCTTCCAAGATGGCTGTTTATGTCTGGTAGGCCATTAGGTTTGGTTTCGAAAATGATGACTTTACTGGGGCCACTTGGTATGGGTTTTGAGCATGATGGCGTTGATTCCCATCTAAAGGTTGTGGCTTTAATGATGAACTTGGAAGTCCTTTGCACATTCCTGAGGCTCTGTGTGTGTGCTTGTCTACTAAATTGTCATTTTTCCTTCTTCCTGGTATATTTTACTTTTCAGTACATAGTCCATTTCTTACTTAGAAAAAAAAGTACATAGTTCATAACTCCATAATAAGATAATGCATGTAATTAACTGTAGGCTCTCATAGCTCATATGCTCCTTGTGCAAATTAATAATTTGTTTGAATTACTTTTTGATTGTTTTTCTTATTTCTTAATTGTTGTTGTACTTATCTTAGACTGTCCTAGTGGAGCCTACTAGTGGAAACACAGGCATCGGGCTTGCCTTTATTGCTGCTTCCAGAGGATATAAGCTCATCTTAACGATGCCTGCGTCAATGAGTCTTGAAAGAAGGGTTATTCTGAAAGCTTTTGGAGCCGAACTTGTTTTAACTGATCCAGCTAAAGGGATGAAAGGAGCTGTTTCAAAGGCTGAAGAAATATTGAGTAACACACCAGATGCCTATATCCTTCAACAATTCGACAATCCCGCCAACCCCAAGGTTCTTCTCCTAACACCTCACTCTTTATTTTTATTAATGGCTTCTACAATTTCTCTTAATCAATTTAAACTCCTGATGGTGATTGTGGTGACTAATTCTTCATGTTGCCAATCCAATCATTGTATATTTAATGTAATTGTTAGAGAGAGTAGCGACTAAAAGAACTCTATATGAGTGTCAGAGTAGATTTCTAACTATGCTCTGAACTTAAAGCTTTTACTTTTCTAACTATGCTCTGCTTCATGGTTTTGCTAACCTACGACATGAAGCAGTTGGTTAGAACCATATACATTTTTGATTTATCCAAAGTACCCATGCCACTTCTTTAAAGTGCCTTGATGTCATAGGTAATTATGTTATTTTAATGTAAAACAGGAAAGAAAAAGAGGAAATTGTAAGCAACTCGTCATTATTCAAAATCTCTTTATTCTCCCGATCCAGTAGCAACACAGCTTCAGCAGACAAGCTCCTTTCTTCACCATAATAAACTTGCATATAATCTTGTCTGGGTAATTACATGAAAAAGAGAATGTAAGCAAGAATTAGCTGTTTTAAAGGAAAAGGTTAACTGAAGCAATTGAAGTAATTAAAGTTCATGTCCTTTCGGTTCTCGTCACCCCTAATACGTTTTCTTAGACATTCAACCTTAGTGACCGCCATGTTCAGCGGGAAATTCACCTTCCAATTTCCTTCCCTCGACCCACCCCCAACTTCCTCTTCATCTTCACAAGAACGGTGTTGCACATTTATCTCATCACCTTTGACAGTGGCTCCAGGAATGTTTTGACAATAATCAGTACTCTGTATCTCCCTAGCTCTTCATTCTTCTTTCTTCCTTCTTATCTTGTACTCTTGTTCATGTTGTTAGGGTTTTGTCTGTGTTGAAAATCCAATTGGGTTTATTAGAGAGAAGGCAAGAAGGTCCTGATGGTGGGTTTAGATTTTAAGTGAAAAGACAAAAGAAATTTTCTTTTCTTTAGTACTTGTTTTTATTAACAACTACTATAGTTTATCGAACACTAACTTTCAACAAGAAAAAAAAACAAAAAAAACTGGAGTACTAAGCTGCCACAAATAATCAGTAAGTAATTGACATATGCTGGATTATAAATCCAACTGTAACGTGATTAACAGTCAAATATTAGTTTCTGGCAGTTACTGATTTCTTCTTTACTCTGAATTGTAAGCTGAACTTTCATATGTTTAGCATGTAAGTTGAATGTAAAAGCATTTATTTTAGCCATTTTGATGGCTTCCTATTAGTGCAACCAAAAAGATTCAAAATCAAACCAATGCTTCCTTCTTTTCTATTATCAAAAAATTATAAAGAGGAAGGAGAGAAGTTACCTGGAGGAAGAAAATGGGGAGGAGGGGTTTGATGGGGAAAGAAATAGACCGGACCAGTAGCTGGAGAAAGAAATAGAGAGGGGCTATTCGCTGGAGAATAGGAAAGATAATTGGGACTGCTAATTCGGAAGAGGCTTGTTGAACCTTTTTTGTTGAAAAGACAAAAAATTCTCCAATATTAAAAAGATGGGATAGGAATGTGTTTAATTCCCACCCCCCTCCCTTTTTAAAAAAAAAAATCCGTGAAGTGGACATTATTCTTGAGTTTTCACATTAGGACTTTTATTTGCTTGTATGGTGCAGATACACTATGAAACAACGGGTCCAGAGATCTGGGAAGACACAAAAGGCAAGGTAGACATACTTGTTGCAGGCATTGGAACTGGCGGAACCATTTCAGGAACAGGCCGATTCCTTAAAGAGCAAAATCCAAACATTAAGGTATTGATGTTGCTTGGATAAAAAAAGTACATTCTATAAGTGTAGCTGTAAAGTTCATGCGTATGTCAGTTCACTGACTTATAAGATGTGAAAAATACATGGGATGGTGCTGAGAAAGTATCTCCATGCAGTTGATATTAAGTACTCCATACTCTTTTTTATTGCTTTATGTTGCCTTTATCAGATTATTGGTGTGGAGCCAACAGAAAGTAACGTACTATCAGGGGGCAAGCCTGGTAAGACGATATTCAGATATTAATCTGACTTTGCGCTTTTGAAGTTAAATCCTGTCTTGTTCTACTTTCTGCAATGTGAAATTGCAGGCCCTCACAAAATTCAAGGGATTGGAGCAGGTTTTATTCCAGGAAACTTGGATCAAGATGTTATGGATGAAGTGATAGAGGTCACATTCTAATCTATCCCATTAAAAACATGTCATTTCATCTTCTTTAAACTTGTGAGAATTATAAACTACAATAGATTTCATGGGTCACACATAGTCATTTCAGTGATAAACATGGCTAAGAACTTTGTCATCTCAAAGACTCAAAGTTGGTGTACCTGTAATTGAACGTGAACCCATATTCCTATTGTGGTGCACCAATTTACCATCTCAAAGTAGTCTTACCTTCTTTTCTGGCTTCCAAGGGCAAAATATTTTTTTGGACACTCGTTCAATATGTTAAGCCTGCCTTCCCTTGCAACACTATCTCCCATTTCCCTTAGGTTATCCTGGAACTTTCATTAGAATCAAAGTTAAATGGAGTGTATCATCAAATTTTGTCTTTCACTCATTAACATTTTATAAGTAGGAAGAAACATTCCACAGCTGCACCTGTAAGGAAACATTGGAAGGTTATCTGCTTTGCAGAAATGACATTTCTTATTTGTTTTTCATGTGGTAAAAGCAGGATGCAAAATCTATTGCATACTTTGCCAAGATATCAACTAATTGAGCACATTTAGCTTGTCGAACAGTTCATTCAGCTTTATTAACCATTTAGCCTGGCAATTGTCTCCACAATTTATGTAGCTATAGTTCATTCATTTGGCATGGTTCCACTCTGTGCTACTCAGCTAGAACATTTTTTTATCCCTAGTTTAATCTCCTATCAAAATTGTAGAGGTTATCATATACCCTACCTTTCTTTTCAAAGAACTGTATTTGCATTATTTTTCTTGTTAAATTCCGTCAGGGAACAAGTTATCCTGATTGTCAACTATATGATATTGTATAAGCCTATGCAATTCTGATATTGAATATAGAATTCTTCCTTGTAAGTTCTGCTCCCATAGTTATAGGTGAATTACTTGTGTATCCAATGTAGGTGTAGAGTTTAAATCTGGATGTCCTTCTGTAAAAAAGTATACCAGAAAAAATTCTGTATTATGCTCGTCATAAAACCCAGGCCACACAAAAAGAAGAAGAATGAAAAAAAGACTTGCTTTTCCTTGGTATTGTTAGAATATTTGATCCAGATGCATGTTTTACTCCTTATGATTTTCACAAGGCTGTGATGTGTGTATTATTCTTCCAGTACTCATTAGGAAGTAAATACAAATCTCTGTCATCTTCCAGTGTATTTACTCATTTGCTTGAATTTTCAGATATCGAGTGACGATGCTGTTGAAACTGCAAAGCAACTTGCGCTACAAGAAGGGTTGTTGGTTAGTGCTTCTTACCAATCTTCGTATAAGTTGATTTTTGAGAGAGTTTTAAATGAACATAAGCTTCAAATGTCCATTAATTCATCCTTGTTACAGATTGTGGATGTATTATAGAAACCTTATTAGTGGTTGAGTTGCAACTTCTCATGCTCCAATTTTAATGTATATGTATCTTTCTATGAACCATGCTGAATGATTTGTTAATCGAGATATTTTAGGATTCAAATGTATGATAGTCATTCCAAATTGCGTTTGCCATCTAATTCACTATATAATGTCTTCTTGAAATACTTGAATGATCTTTGTCTACTTTTTTTGAATAAGTGAATGATCTTTTTCTACTTGTGATAATTAGGTTGGGATTTCTTCCGGAGCAGCTGCACTTGCTGCCATTCAGGTTGGGAAGAGACCTGAGAATGCAGGGAAGCTTATTGCGGTAGGTTCAATCGTAATTTCTGCATTTTTCTTACACGTGTGCATCTCCGTGCTCCTTCATTTCCTTTTTCTTTAACCTGATCAAACTTTAGTATTTGTTTTTCCCTTCACTTCTTACAAAGTAAATCATCTTTCCATGCATTTTCCCTGAAGTTGGTAGGATTAAGGTTTTTTTCATTTTTGGCCCGTCGGCCAAAATTAATTACGGATTCTAACCGAAATATACAAAACTTATACACTTATTATGTATATTGTATGTATAGTTGTACTTGACATACATAACCTATATAGTTGTTGGCTATTTTGTAAATTAGATCACCTAAAGGTATTGGAGTGTAATTATCTCTAGATTTTAATAGCTCTGCATTGTTAAAAAGTTCCTTTGAGTTTCATTTTTTCTTAAAAAAAACAAAAAAAAAAAAGGTTCCTTTGAGTTAGTTGCATGACACATTGTCACATAAATATCATGGGCAGTCACTTGTTTAGATGCATTGAACTTCTTCAACAATTCTTGTAGGTTGTATTTCCAAGCTATGGGGAAAGATACCTCTCCTCAATACTTTTCCAGTCAATACGAGAGGAATGCGAGAACATGAAGCCAGAATTGTAGAGATCTTCCTTTTTTCGAGCTATCTTCTGATTCCTAATAAAGTAACGATGATATCTGGTGATCATTCAGATTATCTTTGCCCCATTTTCCCTGCCTTTTCTAGCCGCCACACTTTTGTTTGTTATTTAGCTGGCTGCTTTTTGATAAACAAGCTTAGACTATCTCATTGGTTTGTTTTGAGGATTTTTTATTTGAATTAATCAAGAAACTTGAGTGAATTTTCAGAGCTGTTTGCGTCTTTCAATCCCATTCTTTGTTTTTTTGCGTCTGTTTGCAAATTTCTCTTCATCTTTTTTGTTACTTGTAGAAGTTTTCTGCCCTGTGCTACCTGGAAGTTGGAGTCCTGTAAGACACGCTCTTTAGATCCCGCAATGTCAAGTGCAACATTAGATTCACAAAAACTGTTCCTTGTAGAGATATAGGAGTAATAATGTAGTAGTTTTTACGTAGTTTCAAAACATGTATTTTTCTAAAGACAATTATGCATACAATTATGCACTCGATATATTTATTACTAGTCGTTTAAGTGATTCTTAGGAATCTTCTACCTCAAACACAATTTAGCCCATTACAAATGCTCTTTTAGTTATTCGGAAATTACACCAAGCGACCTTGAAAAAGGACGGTCGGTTTAAAGCAACTGATCACATTTCTGGCATAAAATTATCATTCTATGAATGAAGATGATAGTTTCCTCCTTGATCAAATCCCAAATAGTCGAGAATAAATCAAAGACTTGATTATTTTGTATTCTCCTCTCATTCCACCCTAATCCATTTCCAAACATTTCCTTGGAGTTCAAAGATTGTGTTGTTCAAGCTTTGATGTTACAATAAATTAATTCACTTTTCACAAATCATATTATTGTTGTCCAGACTCTGCTCAAAACAACAAACGACGTTAGTAAAAGAAGGTTTAAACAATGAAACAATATCTCAATAAAATGAGAAAAGAAAATGACGAAAACAGTAAACCAGAAATTGGAAACCATAAAAATATTCAGAAACTAAATATCCAAGTCCACAGAATTCACTGTGTGTCCGTAAGAAATTTAATCCCCTCAAATACCCAAGGTTAAGGATTACTTCCTCCCAGGATAAAACGGATAAACCTGTCAAAGATGTAGCGGTACCTCAAATGCCTTTGACTTCACACGAACTCAAAAATGGCAACGAATCACACAAGACACTGACTCAGTTTTGTTTTGTAAGAAATATGCAGAATGCCAGAATGCAGATTGTATTTTCGAAAATTTCAGTAGTAGAAAAATGAGGCATTGCCTCTGTATTTATAGCATGTGAAGTACTTGTTCTGAACAAGTATGGTGTCTGTTCGGAAAGGCCATGACTTTTTCCGAAAATAAGAAATATTTCTGTTAGGGAAAATATTCCGCGAAATTGTGAATAAAATAAATTGTGAATTTAGCGCCAGAAATGGAAAAATGAATAAAATAAATTTGGTCTAAAAAAATTATCAATCAGATCATTTGACCATATCCGCCAAGCGACGATGACAACGCGAGGGGAGTCCCTCTTCTCACCTCTTTAAGAGCTAGAAGAAGTGCTTCTATATATAAGCACGCAAATGTTACTTTCTACCACCAATGTGGGAGAAAAAGCATAGAAAAGTTACTTCTCCAAATCCGAATTTTCCCTCCATTTCTCATTCACATCCACCTAGCTAGCTTCAACAATTATTACAAATATATTTTACAATACTTTCTTTAATTTTATGTCCAACAATTTGTTCATATCTTAATATACATACAAATTTTCCTACAAAATGTACTTGAAGTACTTCAAGTAGTCCACATATAATGAACTTGCTCCTACCAAATTGTTTCTTACCATAAGAACACAAGAAGAGGAGGTGTAATCATGCAAAAATATTGTTATCTTCCTTAGTATAGACCAAGATCTTCTATACATAGGAGCTGAGTTTACCCTGTGCGTACTCAAAGGATAGCGGCTGCAGGTTTCCATGACATAAAAAAAAATAGACCAAGATCTTTTGACAATATTTATATGGAAATGGGCCAAGATTACTTTCTATTGATATCAAATGTATGTTGTCGTTGTCTCGTATTAAATTAGTATAACGTTTTTGGCAAATGTATGATTTCCATGGAAGTGAGCATAGCATATGGTCGAGTAACAAATCTAATGATATATATATATATATATATATATATATATATATATATATATATATATATATATATATATATATATTATTACTAATAAGAAAGAAAAGGTAGCTAGCATAGATATAATCTTGTTTTGTTTGTTAGCTTCCTTAAGTGTGGGTTGTCTTCCAATTATTGTTCTCAAGATTTCAAATGCGCCAAATATACACACATATACTTTATTATTAAGCGGTTAGAATGATATGCTATATAATTAGTACTTATATTGCTAGCTCATACTAGTGCCACGACCTAAATTTGGTGAGCCGGGACCGACACCTAAGCGTCCATTTGTATCAAATTCTCTTAATTATATTTCAAATCATGCAACCAACACTAAAGAAATGCACAAGTAACCATAATATATATTGAACAAAACATACTAGTAAGGACAACTGAAAATAGAACAAAACGTCTGTCAAGATCTAACACGACCATATAGTCAACTGCCGAATCTAAGAGTACTATTGGGACGTAGCATAACATATAAAGGAAAGCAATAAAAGCAATCTAACAAGCCTAGCTCCTTGATACAACAGTTGTTAGCTCATGCCTGATGGTATATCTAGATGTCCTCAAGTATTTGAAGCATAAGATACTAGTTTGGAGACTTACGGGTTTTTCTATAGCGGAAGCGGATCTACAGCAACCACGACTCGTATCACCGGTCGTCGAGAACCCTCACAAAGCGGATGAATCCCCGTGTTTCCACAGCTTAGATATTCCTCTAACTGGTCCAAGAAATTAACCCTAACCCTAGTTGTTTCTAGGTTTTTAGTACACATCTTCCAACACCCATAGTGGTATATTTATAGACAGTGTTAGGGTTAAGAGTTAGACTAACTAATGGGTCGTCTAATTAGCTAGCACCCCTTATGGGTGTCCTAGTCCTAAAAGCTAATTTTTCCAGCATCTCCCACTCACACATAAGGGAGTGCTCAAGCTTCATCAAGCTAATGAAAACATATTCTCCTTTAATTTTTTTTACATCATTTCATACAGGTTAAATAGGCCGTGCGACCACATACTATGAGAGCACTTTGCTATATATCTGTTAGGAATATATAGCCTCTCGTCATCGTCATGAAAATCATCAAGTAGATCATAAGAAGTATGCTCAGTGCCCTAGATAATTTGAATCACATTGATACATTAAACTTTAATCTCATGTATCATAGTTTCTTGTGTTCACAATTATAACCCATAAGTCATAACCGGTACCAGCCAACACAAATCAAATGAGATTTTGTTAATGATCTTCCTCTTCTCACAGGTCTCTCGGCTTGTATCCAACTCGCTTTTCTAGTCATGCTCCGTCAAACTGAATCTATCATGGTCATTTAGTAGCATGCTAAGATAGCGAACATCGAACGAAGCTTCGAGTCTGTTACACCTCGGAAATTTCCCCGTGAACGTACAGTGAATAGACTAACGAAGAATACGAGTATACAATGTTTTCACAAGGAGGGAACGACGTTTGACGACCCTAAGTAAGATTTCAAAGGTAATTACAATAAAATATAGGTTACGCTCCACAACGACTACTTATGGGTCCTGAAAATGTGAAAAGTTGCAGATTTGCACTTTGGTCTCGTCGATGAAATACGGACCGTAAAGTGGTATACGGCCCGTAAACTGCCATGTCGTATTTCAACATTCCAAAACTTCAAATTTCTGCTAAATGTTCAAATGGTTAAATATGACTTGGAATACGGACCGTAAATTGAAATACGGCCCGTAAACTGAGTCGTAAATCACCATGATCTCCAGCATACCTTTCTGGTTCTGTTATGCTTAAATACGACCACGAAATACGGTCCGTAAACTAGAATACGAACCTTAAACTGGATTTACGACCACTGTGCACTTCAACTACTGTTCATTCCAAATCAGATTTTAAGTCATTAAAAGGAGACTCAAGCTCATTAAATTCATTTCATTTCCACGTTACTTCTCTCTAGAAACCTCTAGAATATTCTCCACTCTTCATCCACAAGAAAATCAAAGGAAATCCACGATCAATAACACCAAATCCATGAAACAAAGTGTATGAAACCTAGCTAAAGTTCATCTATCTCAAGAAAACCCAAAAGAAGTGAAGTAGGGTTTTGGTGCTAGAAGAGTATTTTCATTCAAAGCTTGTTCCACCACCATCTAAGGTACGTTTCATGACTATATCATGTTGTTTAAGGTATTGGAAGGCTAAGACACTTGAATTATAGAAAGACATGGAAAATGGGTCATAAATGAGTGAATAGTGCCATGGTTGAGTAGGGGTTGGATTGAATCATGAATGTTGATATGTTGTGATTATGAATACGTTATAAATGACATTTAGACCATGAAATAAGTATTATATATGAGGAAACGCGATAGTAAGCTATAACCATAAATGTGGAGAAATTGAAGAGAAATGGTGGATTGTGGTCAATGAATATAAATGATGATTGTTGATTGCAATGTTGTGAATGTTGATGTGAGCGTTTGGGAGTTGATATAGAATATGGGAAAAGTAGTATAAACAAAGGAAGTGCTGCCCAATTTTCCCTAGAAATAGTAGCCCGTTCTTATAGCCAATCCAACTAACGTTAGTACGAACTCTCTCTTGAAGGTTGAAACATGATATCGAAGGAGAACGAGCAAGCGGTAGCTTAGTTAGACGTCCAAGGTATGTGAGGCTGGTCCTTTATTTCTAATGGCATGAATCCTATAGCATGATTTTCATTCCTCTTCGTGAGTTCCTATATTCCGGAAAGCTAAAAGCCTATAACCATAAATGGCTATATAAGATAAGAGATATGATATGTGATGCCATAATGATAATGATGTTATTTATTGCTTACACTCACCTTATGTGCTAATTCCTTCAAGGTGAGGCAGAATGTCCATGATTGCTCCATAATGAGATCGGGGAATCACGACCTTACGTCACCCCGATAAAGTATAGTCGATCTCGAGCCTTATGCATGTACTATGATAAGATAAGCATATTATGATAAGCATGTTATGATGATAATGATATATACACCACGCCTATTTGGCCGGGCAGTCACCGTTAAGGCGGGCAGCTATACACCATGGCCAGATGGCAATGGTGCAGACACCACTAGTGGGCGGCATGAGATGGTACCCCGGACGCGGGAGGCCTGGACGCAGGCTAATGTTATTGATTATCACACCGATCCGATATGGACGGGCAGCTTATACGCTATGCATGTATGATATGATGATGAGTATGAGTAAGACAGCATGACTTATTTTCTTCATACTTGACAGTCAGATATAGTTGCTTCATATTGATATTTCCCTTTGTATAATTGTCTATTTCATTGTTTATGCCTCTCATACTCAGTACAATGTTCGTACTGACGTCCGTTTTCTTTGGACGTTGTGTTCATGCCCACAAGTAGACAGGGAGGAGAGCTCGACCCAGACCCGTAGTAGCTGTCAGCCGATTGAAAGCACTCCTTTGTTCCGGAGGTGCTTGATTATTCTTTTGTGTATATTCATGTCTATATATTTTTGGGCATGACGGGGTCTTGTCCTGTCCTTATGTTCAGCACTCCAGTAGAGGCTCGTAGATACGCAGTGTGGGTTAGATGGTCTCACGAGATGCTATTATGTATATATTATTTTGATGGCCGAGAGGCATATGTGTATAAAAGCATTTTTGTTTCCACATGAAATATGATTTTCCTATGATTTGAGTATAAATGAGAGAAAAGAGCATTAAATGAGTAAAATGAGCAATAGAACGAGCGGTGCTTGGTGGTTAGCCCCGGGTACCCGTTGCGGCCCCTAGCTGGGTCGTGACAGAGTCACTGATCGGAGTCGTTAGGGTACTCAATAAGGTCCCACACAACAATAAGTCAAGATAAAACTTATGTTAACCCTTTTTGGTCGACATTTGCACAAAAATTGCATAAAACCTAGTTTATTAATTTTTTGGGGTTAAATTCGTAATAATTAAACCCTAAAACTTTTAAATTTGATATCTCACAAACTACAAGGCCGAAAAATATGATCCACATATCGACAGAAAGCTCTCGATGAGACCTATAAAAGCCCTAAGATTTCATGCAAAACTAGGCATTTACAGACATGAAATAATGCAATTAAGATTTGGCATTTACAGACATGTCTCTAATCGGAACACGAGCCTATAGCTCTGATACCTATGTAGTATTTTGAAGCGCAAAATACTAGTTAGGACACTTACGGGTTTCTCCATAGCGGAAGCGGATCAGCAGCAACAACGACTCGCGTGTCATCGGTCGTCGGGAATCCTCACAAAGCGGATGAATCCCTCATATTTTGACAGCCTAGATTTTCCTCTACGTGATGCAAGGAGTTAATCCTAACCCTAGCCGTTTCTAGATTTTTAGTACACGTCTTCCAACACCCATAGTGGTATATTTAAATACAGCGTTAGGGTTAAGAGTTGGACTAACTAATGGACCGTCTAATTAGCTAGCACCCCTTTTGGGTGTACTAGGCCCAAAAGCTAATTTTTCCAACATGACCAATTACAACTCTTGCAGTTTAAGACTTAACTCTAAGTCTTAACACCAACAATCACCACCGACTTGAAAGACAAATTGGTTTCTAAAAAAAAACAGTATACATATACTTCTGAATAAGCAAATGGTTACAACTCGAAAGCCTATGAAAAATGAACTAGGACTAAACTCAATGAATCAAAACAGTGATACAAGGACCAATGTCTCCAGCCTGGTTCGGTTACACAGTCACAGATGGACAACATGATTTGAACTCTCAAGAAAATGAATTGGGTAAATGCTCTGAACTGCCTGCAAAAACTCTTAATATGTGTGAATGTCTATTTCCTGTAAGACAGTACACAATATATGCCAATCATGTTAGTAAGCATGCAAGTAAAGAGACCAGTTAATTCAGATATCTTTTCGAGGAAGGACTCCTAGAAAGGAAACCAAATTGATCGGAGTCCTTTTCAAAAAAGGATTCCTAGGACGCGTCTTACCAAAATTAACCATACGGATCTGAATACGAAGAATCCTTTTACGACTCAATTAGTTAGGAGAATCTTGTGTGATTATCCCAAATATATTGCACATGAATAAAATGAAGATACACACGGATATGGTTTCCTAAAATATCGTAGTCTAGGCGTGCTTCGCAACACACCATAAGGCCTGGTTATACACATCACAATCACCACACATATCACATTGTATTTGTTAATTATCATCAATACCAATAAATTGTCCCTTTTCAATGATTGAAAAATAAGTGTGCTTGTACACCAGTATCTATCATAAATTTGAAGTTGTTCATGTACACACGCACAAGTGGACTTCAATTAAAAAAAAAAAATAGAAACTTTACCAACACAAGTACATTTCAATATATCTTCCTTCTTTTTGACATCATCGAAAAGTCGCATAGCTAAAAAATAGATGCAGTATAGTTAATGCAAAACTCATGGTTGATCGGGCTACAACACAAGCACAAATAAAACATGCTTACCAAACATTAATCTGACAATGTTATCAATCTCAGAACAAAATAGAAAGCAAAAGAGCAGATTTTGTAGGGCAGAGCCAAATAAAGTCACAAGGACCCAAATAAAAAAAAAAGCATTACAATGTAAATTATTAGATTGTCTGCCTCTCTCGTCAATTCTTCTCTGAGCTGATCATTCTCTTATCTGAGGATTGCATTGCCATACCTCAGTTTCTGATTGTCCAAATGGTGGCAACGACAACATTATCTGTTGAATTAAGAGTGTTTTGTGATTAATAAATAAAATGAACAATGTAGTATGACTGATTATATGTGAGGTCCAAGATGTGCTTAAGTGTTGTGATGTTAATTGAGCTTGTTGAGTTTTGGGCTGAATGTGACGAGGATTAGGTACTTCAAAGTGAGTCTTAATTCAACTAGGAAAAGGTTTGGGAAATTAAATTTCAAACATGTTTGTAATCTTTGTGCTGGACACGTGACTGCATTTTATAATAGAAAAGATTTTAGGTGCATTAATGTGAAAGAGTAAAGTCGATTTACACAATGTAATGTCGTGTTCACAAAGATCAGATTGAGTTAGACTAGGATTTGAATTTAAGAGAAACTGCATGCTAATTTTTGGACAGTTTTTAAGGTGACTGAACCTGTTCCATTTATATATATGTATACACCTATTTATGTATTGTTCAAGTTGCTTTTGTAGAAATACACGTGATATTGAGAGTCCCAAAAGCAAGTCAAGAGCAAATTTGAGTTTTCAAGTCTTGAGAGTTCAACAAGTTGCAACAGTGTGTCAAGAACGTCCAAGCTAGATACTTGTTTCGCTCATTTAGTTTAATTTATTGAGTTCTGTTTTAGTTTATTATTGTTTGCGATAAATTTTGCTAGTAGAAAATAAATAACTGTAATTACAAACTAAATGTGAGAAAAAATCATTGTATTGAATATTTTGTGAGTACAATTCTAGATGTATCCCTTGATTCTAATCTCCATGTTGTTCGCCTTGATTCGAGCGCTAATGTAGCATCTTTCTCGAATGAAGGATGAACTTCTGTTGATGTGTTGAATCTTGGAAGAACTTTGAGCAGCACTTTGGATTGCTCTTGCGGGAACACATCTCTCAAACTCTCCTTCTTGTTGAAGACCTTTGGAGAAGATTTATGTAGATGTTGTTGTTCTCCTTTGCCTCTAGTGAAGATGCTATGCAACTTTTTTGATTCCTTCAAAAGGGGATATGTGACCCCTTAATAGAGGTGTGAGCTAGAGCTTGGGGTGTTTTGGTATCCAAGTAATTCTTGCAGACCTTGGGCTAGAAAGACGTGGGTTGGACTCGTCTTGTAGAGACTCAATTTAATGGACTAACCCAAATGTAATTTGGATTTCATTCAAGTCATGTAATTTTGACTTAAATAATTAATCTGATTTTCTTAACTGAAATTTGACTTGTTCAACATGTCAATAACTTAGAATGAAATTATTCGTATGGATTAATTCAATTAAAATTTTGATGCCTAGAATTATAGTATGTTATCGAGTTGTAACATAATTTGCTTAGTTAGAAGCACTTGTAGGTCTTTTTCTATTGAAAAACAATTTGTTTCAAGCTAGAGTTGGTTAGTCTGAAAGGTGATGGGCTTGGATTAAGTTCTTCTTGCTTCAAGTTTGAGTTAACTTTAAAGGGAGAAATAGTCTAGTTATAGTTGGGATTGAGGCGTAGAGTAATATCTTAGGTTACAAGAGTTGTAATTTGAATTGACTAATTATTTTAGTGGAATTTTGGGTTAAATTCTAATGGAGTAGGTCATGGCGTTTACACCTTTGAACTAGGTGATAATTTTCCACGTAAAATCTTTTGTGCTTTACTTTATTTCGCACTTTACATTTATCTGGTGATTTCACGATAAACATCTAAAGAACCAAGTTCAGCCAAATAGAAAGTTAGGGTAATATTAGCAAATAAAGACAACTTGGTACCCAATTACTACTACAACAACCCCCCCCCCCCCCCCCCCCCGCGGGAGGGTCGTCTGCTGTATTGGCATGCGAGACTATCACCAACTGAGTCTCTAACTTCGGATTTTAATGTATTTTGAGTGTTTCACCAATTCTAGTTTGTTCCAATTTATCATACTTCCAATACCATGTCCTAAAAATTACACTAATCGCAAGGTGTAGTATTTACACCTCACGGATATTTTAATCACGTCAAATTTAAGTACGTGTTTTGCTGCAATTAGTGTTCTAAAACTTAATTGGCTTTTGCTAGAACTATCAATCTTCTCCAAGAGCCCCGCTCTTATGCACGCGATAAAGACCAATCTGGACCTAGCTAGCTTATTTTGTAGGAATCTTTTTACTCCCTCTTTCCCATTTTAAGTGTTTTACTTTTTTTATTGATCTGTCCCAAAATGGATGTCTCTTTCTATATTTAGGAAATTAACAATTTAAACATCCTACGTGCAAGTTTAAAATCACAAGACTCAAAGTACTTTTTGCTACTTTATCCATCTTTAATTTATAAGACTACAAGATTCAAAAATCACTATTTATTTCCTAAACTCCGTGTCAAGTCAAACTAAGACACTTAAATTGGGACGGAGGGAGTATCGTTTTATGTAACTTGCTCCTTGCATTTGATTGCATATAATGTTTTGATTACTGTTATGCTTGATTTTGTCTTTTTTTTTTTTTTTTTGTCTGTGTGTGTGTGTGTGTCTAAGATATGAGCTGTAGCAGATCATGGGAATTCTAGCGGTTGAGTCCAATGAATATTTATACTTTATGATGTGTTGTTAGTTTTGCTAAAGTTGAATAACTTATTTATCTGCTCGTTATTGACCTCTGTTTTGAGTCGTGGCAATTTGTGTCTAAGAAATAGTATAGCATGATAAAATATTTTAATTTTTTTTTTTGTTTGTAATTTTATCTTAGATAATAGTTTGCAAATAATTGACAAATTGTTTCACCTGACCAAGTACAATTAACTTTCCTTTTATTTAAAATAACCATCAACAAAAACAACGTCGTCCACATATGTACAACACTAAATTATTTCTGACATCTCAAAAAATATAACAATACAGAACTCAAGATAGCTCCAAGGTGAAACCATTTTTACGCCTTCAAACGATCCAGAAAACTTGCTTAATGAATTTCATTCCAACTCCATCAAATTCCTTGCGAACGATGGCAAAATAAAAGCTGCTTTATGAATCTAAGAAAACAAAAAGACATTAAGGAAAGGATTTGCTTTAGATATTTAAACAATAAAAGACACTGAAATAAAAAAAGTAAATGGATATGGAAAGTGTAGTTACATCATAATTGTAGAACTTCAAAGGTCCTTTGGATTTGATATGAGAAGGCTTTTTGTCAATTGGGTTGACTGGATTTCTGAAGTCAACTTTTGGTCCTTCCGTAGAGCAAAGCATATAACCAATTACCCCTCTGAAATTAATCAAAATTTTCCGGTAACTTAGTCATAAACCTAATTGGTAACTTCGATATTCCCAACTAAGAAATATACCCTATCAAATTTTCCTCTGAACAAAAACAGTACTATAACTATATATCGTATTTTCACAAAACATTAGTGGAAAGAGAATTTTTGTTCACGTTATTTATACAGACGTGATTCTGCATTTCATGAAAAATTTAGAATCTATGCACCTGTTAACCCTAGAATTGAAAAATAAATAAATTAAGTTTCATACACCACCGGTTAGTAAAAAAATATTAATTAGCATAATTAGGTCCCTGATAAGGTAAACTATAACATGTTAAAATTTAATCGATATCGTAAAATATGGTTATTATGTCAGTATCTATAATCATAATTAAGAAAATAGCACGAGTTGTATGAACATTTAATTTTCTAATTACACCTCCCTTGAAAACATACGCGGAGCCACAGTGTTAGTATCAAAGTTCGGCAGTATTTTGAGTTAAACTCTTATATTTCGTGTTAAAAATTCATTTAATATGTATAACTAATCAATTCAAAATTCAGTAAGCAAAATGAATTGTAAACCAAAACTTATAAACTAAAATTTTTGACTCCGCCTCATTCGGAAATATACATAAATAGAAAGATAAAGGGTGAGAAATAGAAATACGTTGGATATGTAGGAACAGTAGTCCAAGCGTAGTTGACAGAACCCTTAAAGACTTGACGACAATTAGCAATAATTTGTTTAATAATATGCATATGAAGCCAAATGCTTTCAGCCTGTGTGCATACAACTCCTCCTGGCCTAAGAGCTTTGGCTACTGCCTCAAAGAATGGCCTCTCAAACAATTCTTTTGCTGGACCTGAAATTGTTTTAGAAACAAAAGATGAAACTTATAAAGGAGTTTAAGTTATATACACTAACAAAATTTTTGTAATTGGACCTTAACGGATTGTTGAAGATAGTTACTCGATCTACTTTCCGAATTACCATGTATATCATGCTTAATATGAAGAGCTTTATGTGATAATATATAAAAGAAAAAATCGGTGTCAATTTATATAGCGCGAACCCATTCCGTGATTACATTATTTAACTTATTAAGTGAATTAACTAATAGAGTCTTGGCGTAAATAAAGTACCAATTGGATCAGAAGAGTCCACTATAATGGCATCATAATATCCTACTTGTGCAGCTTTCACAAATGCAGCCCCTAAGAGGAGAAGAGAAAGACAAAGAAAAATAAGAATGGAATGACGAAAATGCTCAAATTAGAAAAGAATAAAATAAAATTGAATATAAAATGATGTCAAATTAATATACATATACCATCTCCAAGAACTAGTGTTACACGGGGATCATCAAAACCAGCTGCTAGGTAAGGGAAGAATTTCCTAGATACCTGCAAGAAACAAAAAAAAAAAAACAAAAAAAAAGGAGTTTATTCTTTCAAAAATCCTTTTTTATGTTAACCAAAAATAAAAATCACAAAGAGTAAGATTCTTGTTTTACTTACATCTACTACAACGTCATCAATCTCAACTATGTCTATTTTTTCGATTGTAGGGTAGCGAAGGACTTCGAATAATGTAAAACCAATTCCTCCACCGATGATCAACACCTATTAAATAATTAAAATGGAATAAAACAGTAAATATCATTGTATTATTTAAAAGAGAAATAGATCAAAGGTAAAGAAAAACCTTTTTTGGATTGGGAATGGAACCAAGTGGGAGATGAACGATCATTTCCGTGTATGGAAATCCACCATTTTCTGTGTGTTGAATTGCTCCATCCAAAGTCAGAACTTTCCCATAAGTTGTTGACTGCATGTATTGTATAATATCAATGAGAAGTGTCACACCATAACTTATACTTCTTATGTTCCATTTTATGTCTTTTATATATATATATATATATTATTTTTAGTCGGTTTAAAAAGTAATAATGATATTTCTCAATCGATGAATATAATTTAATCTTAATTTTATTTTTCTCTTAATGACATGAATTTATAGTCGCACAAATATCATGATATATTTAAGACTATAGATGTCAAAAGTCATCCTTGCTTGAAGAAAATGACCACAATGCTAGGTGCAAAGGCGCATAATAGATCGATATGAATATCATGAGATGCCCTTTAGTAAAACCAGTTGTCCAGCTAAACATGTTACGTAAAATGAAGTGGAGAGAGTATATACTACAAATATTTTTTATACGTGTAATTTAACATATGATAATAAGTATTATTAACAATTTTTACCAGATTACCAATTAATACTTATCATGGATTAGTTTTTTCTGATTAAAATATTTATGTAATTATCTTTTATACAAAAGTAATATAATATTTATATATGACCTAGTTATATAAATTTGCTATATGCTGGCAATGCATAGAAGTTAAACCTTACAAGATTACCTCAAAGAGCATAACATCTTGATAATCAGACTTCCCTCGGAATAGTAACTTTTCAATTTTGAGTGAGAATGCTTCGCCTGCAAGAAACAATGATTTGTATTAGAAGATATTTTTTCGAAAATGTTGTAGAACGATAGTGGGAAACTCCATAATTAGGACCAGTTAATTGTTTGAGGTAATAATGATTATAAAGAAGTCAAATATAAAGGGTTAACTAGGACCAGATATAGTTTATGGGGAATTTGAATAAAACAGTCAAGTTAAGGGGGTCTTTAGGTATTCTGCCTAATTTCTATTGCAATTCTTTGCTAGTCATCCTATTGAAATGGTCTTTATAGAATTACATGGAGAAAAAAAGTTTAGAACTCAAATGAAAATAATAATACTACTAGACAGCTCATGGAAAAACATAGCTGACTAACCAGGCCACAATTGGCTAAACTCCGAGAACCACCCGGGCTTAATACACCCAAACTCATCGGTGCTGCCATTTTTAAGGATAATTGAAGCGCCATTCTGGTGGTTTATAGTGGTGGTGGTGGTGCCATTGCGAAAAGCCATTTTCAAAAAAAAAAAATAAATAGTAGAATTCTTTTATGGAATTCAAATTCTCTGAATAACTTCTGGTTATATATGGACTTTGTCTATGCCATTCTTGCAGTATTTATAATGGGATATCGAATTGGATAGTTTTGGATTGGACCTTAAAAACTAAATAGTAACGTCTTTTTTTAAGAAAAAATAGTTTCGTACACCTTGGCTACACAAATAATATGCCTACACTATGGTGTCTTCTATTGATTGTACTTTAGTGTACCAATGAATCTAAAATATGGGCAACGTATCCTACGTAGAGAACCGAGAACTTGCATGATAGCTCATTTTATTAACAATTAACACACAATGTTGGCGATGATCACAAAATAGTAACAATAACAAATATCAGCAATTATAATGATAGAAGTAGTTTATTTTATTGTATCTTATAGTTAAAGATTTTCCGACATGATCATCGGTGACATCAAATAAATTTTTCAATAAAATATCTATCTAAACAAGCAAAGTTATTGTTATCATCTACTTGATTTTTTTATTTAGTTTTTTTTTTCAAGGGATTTTCTAAATTCTACTGATCTGCTTAATATCCTGGGATTTAATTATCTAGAATTTATTTATGGACTGACTATCAACTATCAACTATCAACTATCAATCCTTTGTGATTTTGAAGTTGAATCTTACTTAATTATCTGAAAGAAAGTAACATTAACATATACTATAGCGCGATCAAGTTGATAGTATGATTGCCTTATCAAACTAAGATCACGAGGATAATATGTCCTTCTCCATTAACACTAAACAACTTACCATATTCCCCCAACGTAACTCCCCAAGTTCTAATTTTTGTAAGCTTCATTAAGATATATAGTGTTGGAAAATCTCAATAATCAATATGTAATAGGAGAGGCAAAGCATTATATCTCCTTCTTCATGTTTTACTTTAGAATATTGATTATATACAAATACGGAGTCATTCCTCAATCCCAACACCATGATGTTGACTTTTGTTCCAACCCAAAAAAAAAAAAAAAGAGTCGATTGTGTGGTCCAGTCCAAGTAAGAGGATATTAACATGGACAATTTTATTGGAAATTATATTGAAAGGAATGTTGTGCATAATGGTAGAATGGTCAAAATATATTTCTATGAATTAAGAGGACATGACTATAAGAAGACTAATACGTAACTGAACAAAATGTCATCAATTCACAAGCCCATTCATCTTAATTAAAACTTCTGGAAAAGCTAAACTATCTCAGGGAAACTGATACAAATTAATCAGGTTAATTAGCAAAGAAATTCATTTTGTAACCCCGTAACAAAGAAAGAAGGTTGATAGAAATAACAAAAGTGTTTACAACCTTTTCCCACGGGACACATATTGATATTTCTTCTTCTTTTGTCTTCAAATAAGAACCCGCCTTGTTTTTGCCAGAAGCAGTTCATTAAGTAGCAATTTCACTCTCTTGCTTTAGATCAACTGGAAGATCAACCATAAAATTCCTAATGGTGAGTGCAATAACTTCCCTTCAGCTAAATACCGCAACAAAAATAACTCCATCCTTTCTTCCTCTAGCACATAAAGAACCATCTGGAGACATTGCCGTGGTATTGCCATTCCTAGCAAACTATATTATATTCTTCCTTAAAGTATGCAATCTTTTAAAGAATCAGAATTAAAGACTAATTTGAAAATTCAATTCGAAATCTAAATCTTTTTGAAATTGTTTTTGAGCGAGCGTGGCTTGGTTGGTATCCATTAGTAACCCTTGGATATATATGGACTAGTTTGGAGTTAAAATTCAAAGTTGAAATGGACTTGGAAGAACGTCACTTTCTACACAATATTCACGTGTATATCAATGTATATCACATGCAGATATGCATGTACACACACACATATATATATACATGGGGATACATATATATACACGCCAGATATATACATATACAGGCGGGATATACACAAATATCCACGACTACAAAAATTCATTTCTCTCAATTTCACACATCCTCTGCCTCACCACCATAACGACCAAGCCTTTCCATTGTAACAATAAAAACTACTATTTCAATCCCCGAAAAAGGAAGTGAACAATAAATATCCTTGCATTTAGAGATAGGTTCATAACTTAATGGAAATAGGCGTTCTACCTAAAGACCCATTTTGATTTGTGGGTGGGTCGGTCGGGTCTAAGATATGGATAAATTACTATTATTTATTTGCCTTGTCAGATTTTTCTTATGACAAATTTGGCTGAATGATTTTATAAGAGAAAAAATCTAAGTTGAGTGACTTTATTAATACAAAAATAAAATTAAATGACTTTGCTACATAATAACTCATAATTGAGTGACCTTTTGTGAAATTTACTCAAGATATTAGGCAGGTAGTTTAATTTTAAAGGCGATTGGCAGAGGATCATTTAGAGATGTAAAATTAAGGGCCTAATTACTCTGTTTAGCAGAAAAAAATCTGTTTTATCATTTATGTGAAAGCCAAAAAATGTGAACCATTGAAAAACAGATAATAACAAAAGAAAACAGTTAAGCTATGACGTCCTTAATTGGATGATTTACCTAACTATGACATGGAATTATTATATTGTTTATTTCTTCAAAACCGTTATATGCGACGAAAAAAATAATGCGAAAAGAATTTGTCCCATAGTAATGCCCATAACTTCCTTTAGATCATTGTCAAAAAATAACAAAAACAAATATTTTTAAGAAAAAAAGTATAAAATACATAAGCAACTCTAGTCATACTGATTGAATCTCACCCAACACTAACAATAAAGTCTCATTGAAAAGAAAGAAAGAAAAACTCGTGTCATATTCGAAGTTCATTTACAACAAATAAAATTTAGGCAAATGAAAAATATAAGTATTTTTTTTTATTAGAGAAGCTTACAAGATTAATTATCGATAACAACAAGTAAATCCTAACGTCTTCTTGTTGATGTGGGTTGAATTAATTTGTAACAAGAAAAAAATATGGACTGTCTTAACTATATTTCAAATTCTTTGACCGCTCTCTCTTGGATTGTAATTGTGCTACTTTAAAAAATAACTTGTGTTACACTACATTTTTTGGAGGACAAGTTTTCTCATGTCGTCAGCTTCGACCAAGTATGAAGTAGAGAAGCTCGGGAACAAACTTCTATTTATGATTAATTATGTGCTTAATGATGTGATTAAAATATTCTCGAAGTATATGCACCCACTTCAGGATGATAACTAATCTAAATATTAACAATTTAAACTAACAATTTAACCAAATAATTTATTATTACTAATTTCTCTCCAATTTTACACAAACGAAAGATCTAATCAATGACATCTAATTTAAAAAATTGTAGATCATGCTTCAAACATACCACTAGTGACCAAAATATTTACAACATAATTTGGATAAAGAAAAGTACCTATATTTAACGAAATCCCCAAATTTATTAAACTTTGAAATAGTCTTTTTCACCAAGTTAATTTTTAGCAGATAAAATTTAATCTACACAGAATGTAAATAGTTAAGTTGACGGATTTTGACAGAATGTAAAGAATTGCAGAAGAAAAACAAATTAACGATCGTTGGAAGATGAGAAAGAGAGAAAAGTTAATAATTTTTTAATGCATGTCGTTGGAAGAAAAGGTTCGAACTGCTCATTTTCGTTAAAAAAAGAAAGTAAATCCTTGGACTTAAGTTAGTTTTCGGGGCCGAATCCAACATAATTGGACTTATCTTCACGTGTCTATGATGCAGTAATAGACAATTGACTGTTTGTTGGTTTACTAATATTGCATGTACTATAATTTTGCGACAGTACGTAGGATCTGAAGGTGATAAGGAAAAGGAAACCCCACGTTTGGCAAATAATATCCTGTCCTTTTTTTATTTTATTTACTATAATAGTAATAGATAAGCCATGGGGCATAAATGGACAAATATTCAGTGATACTATAAAATACTTTGTGTTTATTTTCAAACAATTAATTTGGTCAATCATTGATGAAGAAAGAAAAATTAGAAATAAACGAGAGGGACATAGGCATTCCCTGTTCTTTAATAGTTGTAGTAGTTGTGACTTGTGAGTTGGTAAGTTTGTAAAATTAAAGATGCATTCAGTCAATTTCCACTCAGCAATCAGCATTCATTATATTTTTATATTTTCTTAATTACTTTACATGGTCGGCAGAAAAGAGAAGGTAACATTTGGAAGCTGAGAATATTTGTGGCGTACTCAACTAGAACTACTTCTTCAGTCTCAATTTTTCGAAATTCAATTTTATTAAATTTGAAAACTAAATTAGATTAGATTAACTTAATATTTTAATATTAAAATTTATATATTTAAAAACTATATAAAAAGTACTATAAGTTTCAACTTTTCTCATATCAATTTGGTAAAAAAATACATTTTAAAATGTTGATCAAAGTTCATGAAGTTTGAATCTCGAAACGCGAAAAGTATCACATAAATTGAGATAGAGGAAGTAATAGTTTATCATCCTAATTGTGTCCGTCAAGATTCAAATTTATGGGCCACGATTGGCACCTAAAATCTACAACTCATTAGACGAATCATTTCTGTTTAACATGTTAGCACAAGCTCATTACCCAAAATACGATCAAATCATAGATAATAACCGATCCCTCAAAATGAAGCAAAAGTTTCATGTACGACACAAAGTCTAAATCGAACCACAACCCTCATTAACATAGTCGAAGGAGCGTTTAAGTACGTGTTGGTTTTTTCACACTATATTTGCTACACCCTCTGAGCAATTATGAGTTTGAGTTTTTGCAAAGTTCGTCAGAAAGCTCTGGAGGCCTACCAGTGTATCAGTATTGATTTGTCATCTAATTCGCGGTATCTTAAAGTCGTTTACTTCTGTCTTTGTATTCAATCAAATTGTATTTTTGTATCAGAATTGTACTTGATCTTATTCTTAGTAGCTCATAACTTGTGATACCGATTCTTGAGGTGATTGTATTAGCTTTCACGATATCTGATTCATTTATTTATGTTATTAACTTATTATCATTCTTTTTGTGCATGTTCGTGTTGTACGGTTCGCCTCGTGGATAGAATTAGATGCCATCACAACTTAATGAGATTTGGATCGCGAAACTTTTACTTCCATTATTTTCGTCGCTTTTTCTCTGTACTCTTTGTTTTTCAGTTTGATATTGACGTTGTCAGATTTTGGAATTCATGGGGCTTTCTAGTCTAATATAAACCATTCCCCTTTTAACACAATATGGGTATTTCTATTCAAGTTCCTTCCAATTTCATTTTTAAGTAAAACTTTCAATACTGCGATTTACTCCATCCTAACAAAACTTCAAGACATTTGTCTGAAGATTATAATATTACAGCTAAACTTAAGACTACTAATATGAAGTTCAGTAGTTCAAACATAAGATCATTAACTTAAATGTTTGAATATGGCGGTTCAAATTTCAAACTACTAGGATGAAGTTCAGTAGTTCAAACTTAAGACCAGTAACTTAAAGTTTATGGCAGTTCAAACTTCAAACTAGTGACCTCAAGTTGAGTTGCAAGCAGTTCAAACTTCAGAATAGTGGCCTGAAGTTGAGTAGCTGCAGTTCAAACTTCAGGTCAGTGATCTTAAGTTAGAAATCTAAGAAAAACTTGTAATTTGCTCAGCTTTCTTATTAAACAGGATGTAATATTATTTGTTCCCCACAGTGATTGGTTTGCAATATTCTCTAAACTGTGGCTAAATTTTAAATACAAGCAACAAAAATGGCTACCAAGTATAAATTCTATCAATAAATGGACATCGTTTTAGAATATATTAATGTTGGGCCTAAATATTAGTTGACCTGGCCCTGAAACGGAGGCGGATTTCTCTTTCAACTGCCAAACGTTGAAAACTTGAAATACTTTACACCAGAACAGACGCTTTAAATTATATCGCTACTTGCCATCACTTTATTTAAGTTCACCCTTTGCAATTGCTCACATTATGGTAAACGCTACTGAAATAAAATTATGCATTGTGGGGCTGATAATTTAGCCACTGGCATGTAGCTATTTACTGAATTTTGGTCTGTGAGCTATGTTGTAGGAGATGAAGAGCTATGTCATTCTTGAATTAAACCAAGCACATTATATCAAAAATGGACAGCAAGGAGGTTCAAATGTTGGAGAAACTAAAATTTAATAATATTAGACTCAAACTAGCTAAATTGAATGACATGGGCAATAGAGGTTCATACCACCTGCCCACTTGAGATTGAGGCATAGTTTTTGTACAATATATCAAACATGAACTACAGATTATGTCAACACCTGACAGATCAATCATCACAACCAGCTGAATTTCAGGGCAATTTGAGATGGTCATTGGATCACATTAGTCTGAAAGGAAATAACTGGAGAAAGAATGACATTTCTGAATTGAACTTAAGCTTTTTGATCGTTACAGGTATAACCTTTCAGAAGCAAGAATTAAGAGGTTGGAATTATGGTTTACAAAACTGAATGGATCTTTATTAATTCGGCTTCTTTGACTTGTCTCAGCGTCTATTTAAGCTAAAATCAACATAATACGAGAAGAACAAGAAGGGCCTATATCTTCAAGTAAATGGCGAGCTAAATTTCTCTAATCAGTAATGCCGAGAGAAACCTTGAATTTACCAACCAGATGTGGCAATGTCTTGATGCTGTCTTGGACCGACTGGTCTACGCATGATTCCATATCCGTTATGGCATCACTTTTGTTCTTCTGGAGTTTAGCAGTCTCAAACTTGTCCTGGCAGACCATTAGAGACCTCTGCATCTTTTCCTGCAATCAAGATATTACATTCAGAAACACTAATAAAATGCTTGATCAAATAACGAATTAATAAGCCTATTATAGTTATACACATTGGGGATTTCATAATGACAGCAGACCTTTCTTATCCGCAGAATATCACACAAGGCTATCAATCAGGAACAAGTTGTCAATTCAACCAGAACAGTCATGATAATGTAAACGGAGCCAATTTAGAAGCTATATCATCCCATAAATATCCCAAAGGACATGAAAATCATCAAATGAGAATGAGTTGATGTTTCTTTCGGAGCCAATATACTATTGAGATCTGGTTTTTATTTCATTGCAGCAACTGTCTCTTACAAAAATTAAATGATCAAGAAGAAAAGATACGCAGAGACAAAGTCAATGAGCAGGCAAACGAGAGGATATAAGATGAAACCAAATTACTTGATTATAAGATATGGGAAAGACAGAAGACTATCATCAAGAACACCTCTTTTTACTTCTTTTTTTCTTTTTGTATTAACAAATAGCATCAAGAATCCTTATAAGGGTTATTTCAGACTTTTGTCTTTCACTGACAAGAAGATTTACGGAAACAAGTGAATATGGACAGCAAGACTGAAATGTAATATGCAAGCACCTTTGGATTGGTTTCAAAATCCAGTTTATTTACCTTTCTTGCATTAGTAGTATAAGTTTCTTACTAGCTTCAGTTGAATTATTCTACTAATTTTATATCTTCACGAAGGACTTGTCCACTTTTTTTTTTTTTTTTTTTGTTTGATGAGCTGGCCAATGCAAAATGTGTCACTAGATTTGAGACATTTT
Organism: Lycium barbarum; assembly: GCF_019175385.1. Lineage (NCBI taxonomy): Eukaryota > Viridiplantae > Streptophyta > Magnoliopsida > Solanales > Solanaceae > Lycium > Lycium barbarum. The sequence continues at coordinate 107,737,380 of NC_083345.1, forward strand.
TTATTTTTTATTTTTTATTTTTTTCCTTTCTTCTTTTTTGTGGGAGAGGGTGGGGAGTGTGGGATTGGGGGTGGGAAGAAGAATTAGAAAGGAAATGAAGATTGTCAGTGTCACAGTTTTTTCTGCTGGAGAAACAAATAATTTCAGAAACTACGTTCAAGTTCATAGCCTCAAAAACAATCCCAGGTATATTATGTCCCCAAAAAATCATACTATAAGAGCAAGTTCAATATCCTTTCGTAATTTCTTTTGAGGACAGCTAACAGTGGGAGAAATATAAAGCGCACTTGCCTTATAGCAAAATCTTTGAGGGTGTTTGGGCGTGGCATGCATGTTAAGCAAATGAAAACACGCAATCTTTCCTCTGGATAAATCCAATCATCCTCGAAAGGTTAAGCAAACAAAATTGAGAGAAAAAAGTTGTTTCTCAAACGAATAATTTGAAGCCCTTTCAATAATATTCCAAAAAAAAAAAAGTTTAATCTCTATTCTAAAAACTGATTGCTACTAAGAACCAATAGAAGAAAGAGTCGCTGAAGTATTATTTCATCTATTTTTGAAACTTTATATTCTACTCTATACTGATTGAAAAAGAAAGTCAAAACGACTCATAAAATTTAAAACAAAGAGGAATATAAAGTTGATGGGTCAATCTATATTTTACATTATTATGGTAGTAGAGACAAGGAAACCTTCACTTTATGCTCCAAAAGTCATTGCTTCTAAACAACCAGATATACATGGAACAAGAGCCTAGAATTGGTAGGGGGAAAACCAATTCTTTTCAAATGATAAGTGCAGAAAATCAAATCTTACTAAGAGGACCAAATATGTGCATTATAGAACAACCACACCTCATAAAACTTTAGTTGTAAGCAAGAATTAAAGCAACCTTACAAGGCAATGCAGGATCCTGAATCAACAAGCTACATACCTAAATACTAAAAGTCACCCTAATGTTTAATGCTTCGCTCACAATGGCCCACCACCCCCTCCCCGAAAAAATTCAGAAAGCTTTCGACTAGCTATTTTCTTTCTTCCGTCTGTTGTTTTCTTTTCCTTTTTTTTTTTTTTTTTTTTTTGGGATCAACTGTTTTCTTTTTCTTTAAATTAAGCAAAAAGAGGACAAACCCTGTACTGTACATTAGGGACACAAGCTAATATGACTTGAGCACTCTTTACATACATAAAAGGAAGACAGATTTAAACACAAATTCTTATCCTCACCAAAAAGAATAAAAGGGAACAAACAAACACATAAACACCCCATTCTGAACTTAAAATACAAACATGCAAGCTAAAATTCCATTCCAAGCAATGTAGTCCAGTACTCCAATCTATCTGGTACGGCAGAAAATATTTTCCAACCAGATGAAAAAAGACGACTTCTGTCACTTAAGGGTAGAAGTCATTTTCCTTTACAAAGCTCCACTTCTTACTCGATATCACTTGTTTTAACACATCTATATTGTTGTTACCTTTATGAGTCAAAAAACCCAGCAAAGTAATATTCTTATAAGTTATAACCTATCATTCACTTAGTGGATTATCATATGCACCTACTTTTATACATAATTTTTTTTTTTGATGACATGGGAACCCGCAGCCGCTACCCTTTGGGTGCGCACAGGGTAAACCCAACTCCTGTGCAATAGCTCGCAAACCACACAGGAGAGGTAACCCGCACTAGGCAAGCCCAGTGCGACGAGCTCGACCCAGAAGGCAAATCCCCTGTTGTCGTAGGCAGGGGTTTCGAACTGAGCCCTCCATTATGAAAGCCCCATGCTCAACCAACTGAGCCACCCTTGCAGGTCCTATTTTATACGTAATTGACCAAGAGAAAGTGATCCATGGAGGATATTTACCTCATGGAAAACACTTCCAAATCCAACTCTTTCCTATCAAATAAATGAACCTTTATTCCCTTCCATATTCATTTCCCATTTGCCTAACTTCTTCTACAACAACTACGTACTATGCCTCAATCCCAAATAAGTTAGGGTCGGATATATAAATCCTTACTATTTGTGTTTCTTCATTTCCCCAACTTCCTCTGCGTTCATAAAAAATAAAAATAAAATGTGGTCAATATTTTAGCTTTTCCATTTACCATTTTCACCCCTAATATGGCATTCATAAAGCTCTAGACATTTTTCCCCAAGCCTATGAATGCACTTCATCCACTTCATTATAGTGATCACTACAACACCCTAAAGACCATAATATAGTCACAGCTAGCTTAAGGTTACTTTAACTGTAAGCTGAAGTAAAATTGGCTCTATGCAATGTTAAGATTGAACATACATATGACATACCCATTTTATCAAGTGTACTTACAGAAACAACATGAAAGAAAATTTAAACCAAGAAAGTTTCACCAAAAGAGGGAAAATGACTTTCGTCACATATGAGAAGAAGTCATTCTTCTTTATAGACATCCAACCACTTAGTCCATATCACTCGCATCTACGGACTACGAATATTTAGACATTGTTGTCGACCTTGAATACTAAAAATTTTCTCCAAAAGACTATCCTTATTCCTTATACCTTAAACTACTTCTTGTATCAATCATTCCTCACCTATTTTTATACCTAACTAAACATTGGAATAACAACTAGACTAATTTCCACTGTAAAAATTTACCACGAAAATATTTTCCTTCATTCCAAAGTCTTTAATATATTTTAGATCATGGAAAATAAGCCGGATCCAATGAAGCTCAAGAATAACTTACAAACCAAGAGCAAGGACAATACATTTCAGCTTTTTAGGTACAAGCACAAAATCTCAAAGCTCTAAGGGTGTGTTTGATATGAAAGGAAAATGTTTTCTAATTTTCTCATGTTCGGTTGGTCAACTTAAGGAAAACAAGTTCCTTAAAACTGATGAAAAAGGCTTCCCTAATGGAAGTAGGGAAAACAAGTTCCAGAAGTGACATTTCAAGTTATTGTCTCCTCCCCACCCACCCAACGCCCCTAACCCCCAATCCTTGACCATCCCACCCCTGCCACCTGCGAACCCCCACCTATCCCACCTTCATATTGTTTCGCTACATTACATAGAAATACTCTTGGGATAATATCTTTTTTACTTATTTTCATACCAAACACACCCTAAGAAGAACCAAACAAATGGGAACTTTTTTAAAAAAGATTTAAGCTTGGGTTTATTTAATACATATAGAAATTATATAATGCATGTTATTTAATACAATAAACTATTCAGTCAACCTTTTTTATAAAAAAATGAATATTTACCTGAAAATTGGCCATTTCATCCTCAACAAAATTCTGAGCTTTAAGAACCGGAACACTGCAATACTCCACACAGTTCCCTATCTCCTCTTGATTTTTCTTCCTATCAAAGCACTCATAAGCACATTTGAAGTACGCTTGCTGCAAATTCCCATGAAACAAACATATGCAAGTGTTATATAGTAATAATTTTGTATAGAATATCCATTTCAATTTGTTTGTCTTAGTTATTATATTTGGACAGTCAACGGATATTTTCCTGACCACAATTTTTTCAAATATTTTCTAAATATTTTGAATTGTTAATGTTTACTATCGTGACTGTGACTTATATTATTTTTTGTGTAAGTTTCTAAATATGTAAACTTTATTTAAAGAAATTGAAGATTTTATGTCCGAGTTCACACTAAACATACTCCCTCTGGATCAAAATAAGTGTCTACTTAGAGCCTGTTTGGATGGGCTTAAAAAAAGTTGCTTATAAGCTGAAAACAGCAGCTTATAAGCTGTTTTAGATAAGCTAAGCCAAACGGGCCAAATTATTTTTTTGGGCTTATTTTAGCACAAAATGGCTTATAAGCTGGCCAACCAAACATTCAAAAAAACTGAAAACAGCTGATAAGCAACTTATAAGCCAATCTAAACGGGCTCTTAGTCTTTTTATTTTCGCTCAAAATAAGTGTCCACTTACATAATAAAAAAGGAATTAACTTTATATTTCCATATTTACTCAAGGCAATAATAAAGGGTTGTTTAGTCAAAATAACTATTTTTGTAGGAGCTAGTATTTTTTAAGGGATGTGAAAACGACTAAGTGAACACTTATTTTAAATCAGAGGGAGTAATATGCAAATTTTAATTGAGGGTTTTTAGTCAAAACTAGGAGCTAGTATTTTTCTAAGGAGCTTGTTAAAGGCTAAGTGAACACTTATTTTGAATCAGAGAGTATTTAGAATAGATTGTGAAACAAGTATCATTTGTTGTAATTTGTATGCAAGTGTTATATAGTAATTTTGTATAGAATATCCTTTTAAGTTTGTTTGTCTTAGTTACTATTTGGTCAGTCAAGGATATGTTTTTTACCATAATTTTTTCAAATACTTTCTAATTGTTTTAAATTGTTAACTATTGTGACTCACTCTCTCTGTCCCAAAATAAGTGTCACCTTAGCAAAAATTCATGGGGAGAAATGGTTACTTGGCCCTTTACAATCTTTTTTAGTTTTATGACCATTTTACAAGAGATCTTCATTTTTTAAACATAAGAGATTTGAAAAAGTCATTTACTTTCATTCAAATTGTAAGAGGTCAGGAGATCTTATTTCCTCAAAAATAAGTGTCACCTTAGGAATTCAAGATATAAATTGGCAAGTGTTTCCAAATATGCCCTTAGCATTCTTTAATATTGCTCAATTCTCAAAAGCGTTTAATAAATAATAAATAGTTTAATAAACTCCACATTGTATTTATTGATTTTTTATTGGGCATGATTTTGCTGAGGTGACACTTATTTTGGGGCGGAGGGAGTACCAAAATGTCGTCTTAAACATATCACGTAGAAAGTTGGAATTAAACAGTTTTCTAAAAAAGAAAGAGACATTTATTTTTTAAATTGACAAAAAAGAAAAATAAAACAAACAAATTGATACATAGAGAGTATTTAGAAGAAATTTGTGAAACCTGAAGGGTATAATCGATAAGATCTTGTGAAAAGTTGAAATTAAAGAGTTGACTAAAAAAAAATATTCTTTTTGAAAAGGACTGAAAAGGACAAATTGAAACAGAAAGAGTATCTAGAAGAGAATGTGTGAAACCTGAAGGGTAAAATTGATATGGTCTTGGACACCAGAGAGTTGTGTTTGGGCAGCTGTGTTAACTTGGTTGAGTTTCTGTCTTATTCTTTGTGTTACTATTCTCTCTTCAGCTGCAGCTATTGCATCCATCTTTTGATTTTGGAAGTTAATTTTTGCAAAAAAGGAACAATGTGTGGATGTTTGGGGTTTAGGGTTTTAGACGACTGCGTTTTCCTTAGTCTTTCGGTTGATGTGGCTTGGTCGAGGGTTTGCTTGGGGAAGAGGGAAACAAAATTGTCTAACTTCCCTCTATGTTTACCTCTATAAAACTCACCTTTCTTATATCCCTTATTTTAATTTTTTTTGTAACCAAACTAATTTAAGTGATATATTTTCTCTAATATTTCAAAACTACCCTTATGTGGCACATGTTATTAAATTTTAGATTTTATATATAAACGTACTCTAAAAAATTTCCCAAATTCTGTAGAAGAATTCAATCAAATGCTATTATGTTTTGCAATGGTTGATAACCTTATAATAAATACAACTTTTAAATTTAGATCATCTTGGCCCTGTTAACCAAGAATTGCAAAGAAATTCGCTGATAAATATCCTTTCTGATGGAGTTACCATACCTTTTATTTATATTTACTCGTTAGTTTCTAAAAAAAATATTATGTGTTTTTTAAATTTTGCATCTAATATGATGTAATTAATAACCAAGGCTAGGCACAATAGCAATCAACTTTGGACAATTATTTACGGGATAATCTTTGTTTTTATCTCTCTTCTCTACAAGTTAAGATTTCAAATTAGCCGAATGTGTAACCATAAATGAGATAAACTTAAAATTGCATAAACTGAAATAATCAATATGGTTGAAATAAATAGAATATCAAAAGAAGCACATCGCAAACGATAATACTTATAAAAATCTCAAGTGTCGCCAAAATATTTTTTCATCATTGTAACCAATATCAATGTCAGTAGTTTTATTTTGAATTCAAATATGGGAAAGATATCATACGTTCTAAATGTTTCTTCTTAGTTGAAGAATTGTTAGCTACTTTCAAACAAATTATAAAGAGTTTTTAAGAAAACTTTCATTTTGATGATTAAGGTCACAAAAGGGTGATTTTGGAAGGTTACACAAGTGTAGTCATTAAAATTAGTTTGGTTACAAAAAGTTTGAAACAAGGCAGGTAAGTGTAATATGCCAAATCAAAAGGGAGGTGAGTGTTATAAAGGCAAACATGGAAAGAGGTCTATGAAATTATTCTTTTTTTTTTCTAGTAGTAAATAAAATTGTCAAAATTATAGTATATACTACTAGTAATTAATTATGATAACAAAGGGCATTGGAAGAAATAAGCTATTATACATGCAATTGAATATAGCGTCCACTTAACTTTATTTTTTAGTTCAAAAAGAATGTTCACTTACTAAATTAAGGAAGAATTAACCTTACTTTTTCACATTTGTCTTTATTAAGTGTTAAATGACTAAATCTCAATACCTATATAATTAGAGGCATTTTAGTCAAATTATCTATTTTTTCCTCAAAGTTAGTATTTTCTTAAGGAGTATGTAAATGGCTAAATGAACACTCTTTTTTATCCGGAGAAAGTATTTCTTAAGGAGCGTGTAGAAGAGAATCACCATATATATTTTGAGAAGGAGGGAGTACATAATATCACGTCCTATTTTCTCGCAAAAGCGAAATTCAACATGTGATAAATCTTTTAAGGGAATTATTAAATTGCGTTAGGCACCTACTACTACTAAAATGCAATTAGCTCCATTTTATTAGTCTGCAAAACCTAAGATCAGGAAGGATTCAAACCATTTCAAACGGAAGGTGTGAAACACCTTTTTAGATCTACAATGTGGTTTCTTTGAAGATGACACTAACGAGATAAATGTATTTGAGCTGAATGAAAACTTTCAATGTTTATCAAAGAAATTGCTCATTAATCTCTCACATGTTTCACTTGATGAATGAAGTCGATAGTTTAAGGGTGTGTTCGGTCAGTGGCGGACCCAGGATTTTATACAAGCGGGTTCAATTACTGAATAAGGATCGATGGTGATAACTAATAAAGTAAGCAACATCAAGCATAACACGCTAGATTTGCCAGCTGGTCTTTTATTTGTTCTTTTTTGTTAGTAATGTAACATAAAAATAAAGTTATTTTAAACTCCACTCTTTTTTATTTAACAAAGTTGAGAAATATTTTTTGAAAATAATCACAAAAAATATTTACATTTATTATTAAACAGATCTATCTAATTTAAAAAATTTACTTCACCAAGAATTTAAAAATTAATAGCTCTATGTAATTAACAAAATCATTTATAATTATCAGTGTTATTTATGAACGAAAAACAATATTAAAATGTTTTAAAAAAAACAAAAATAATATAAAAATTAACTAAATTAAAATAAACTACAAACTATATATAGTTTCAACAAATATAGTTGCATGTTGTAGCAAAAAACTATGAAACAGAGTACCAAAATTCCATTTATAAAAAGTTTAATTTTTGTTTGAACTAAAATAGATTTTAGAATATTATTATTGAATTTGAGTAAGAAATCAAAATATAAAAATGAAATAGAATAAAGAAAGACAACATAAAAGTAATAAATTTCACTAGCTAGCAATTGACTAGCATTAATTGAATATATTAAAATAAACTACAAACTATATATAGTTTCAACAAATATAGTTGCATGTTGTAGCAAAAAACTATGAAGCAGAGTACCAAAATTCCATTTATAAAAAGTTTAATTTTTGTTTGAACTAAAATAGATTTTAGAATATTATTATTGAATTTGAGTAAGAAATCAAAATATAAAAGATGAAATAGAATAAAGAAAGACAACATAAAAGTAATAAATTTCACTAGCTAGCAATTGACTAGCATTAATTGAATATAGTTGGTCTAATGGTCAATTGTTTTGTTTTCTTTCCGTAAAATGGTTGGCCAATTGCCATGCCTAGGAGTACTGACCCAAAAACATCAAAAAACAGCCTGTGCAATGTTATAAAAGAGAATCGATCCCCCATTGTCACTGTGGAATGAACCCACTTGACCATTGCTCCAGACCCAAAGCTTGTACTAAGTGGATTCAATTGCTTTTATATACAAAATTTAGTAATATTTTTCCTTCTATGAACAGTAAATTTCCGGACGAAGTGGGTTCAATTGAATCCACTTGAAACCACGTGGGTCCGCCCCTGTGTTCGGTACTTGGAAAATAACAAAATTTCTATTTATTTTTTCATGTTCGGCTGGGTAGTGAAAAATAAGTGAATTTCTTACTTATTTCCTTATGTTAGTTTGGTTGATAGAAATCATTTTTTAAAAACTACCACCTATGCCCCACTAACCCCACCCCAACCCCACCACCCCATACCTGTCACGACCCAACCCCATGGGCCGCGACTGGCACCCTAGCTGGGTACCCGTACATACCTACCTGACCGAATTTCGCATCGTACAGATTTTTTTTCAAACGGATATTACAGAAGTAGGCCGATACAGATACGGCACGCGCGCAAGCATATATATATATACCTGAACATGCAGACTTTTATAGATAAGCCGATAAGGCTAACATACAGACGAAACCCGTAACCCACACATCTATCTACAGGCCTCTACAGACATACATAATCATATGACGGGACAGGGCCCCGTCGTACCCAGAATTTCCATACATGCAGAACATACGGAAAACAAAAGATATATACCAAAAGTGTATGCTCCGGATCAAAGGAGCTCTTCAAACAGCTGAATCAGAACCCTACGCTGGCGGCGTATCACCTGGTGCGTCTGTACCTGCGGGCATGTAGCGCAGCCCCCGAAGAACGGGGGTCAGTACGAAAAATGTACCGAGTATGTAAAGCAGAAACATAACAGATACAATCATAGTCCGAACCGGAGTCACAGAAATATAACGAACAGAACCATACATCAGACGGACGGACAGAGTCATGATGCAGACCGACATACAGAATCGTGGTCCATACAGATAAACAGAATCATGGTTCAGACAGACAGACGGAATCATAATCCGGACAGATGAGCAGAATCAGTATCCATACAGACGTACAGAATCGGAACCCATACATACGTACAGAACCAGAATCCATACAGACATACAGACATAGTCGAAATTCAGGCGGACAGACAGAAGTATACCAGACAGAATTATGCATGCAGAGTAGTGCAGAGTCATACTAAATCATACAGAATCATACGGAGGCACGTGCTTATATAAACACTGATGGCACATGCATACAGACATACAGATCCCGGCCCTGTCTGGGGGCGCGGTAAACAGAACCCGGCCCTCTTAGTACGGGACGCGGTGGACAGACAGAATCAGATCAGATCAGATCATATCAGATGCCATCCTGGCCGCCATCCCCATACACAGATCAATATATCATAATCATACAGATATAACAGATCCCGACCCGCACACCGAGGGACGCGGTGAACAATGCAGAGGAATATGCACGATAACAGAACCTGGCCCGGGACACAGTGAAGGGATGCATTGAGACAGCCACGAACAGATCCATGAGAAACCATATACATACAGACTCACATACAGACTGAAGGGTGCCAAACGGCGAGTCAAAATCAGAGCATACGGATAGTATGCATAGTACGCGCCTATATCCTACTTGGGAAGGCACGACAGATTATTATCAGAATCAGATTCTCAGATGTTCAGAAATCATTTTGTAAGAATTTCATAAAAATAGTTGTATCATGATCAAAATAATAGTTCAGATGGTTTTTGAGAAAATCGGACAAAACGGAAGTATTTAAAGTATTACAGAAGATATCGGGCCTTGCGGGCCCGCCTCGGACCAACCCGAGGCAACATATGTAAATTATTGATAATAGACCTTATGAGGTCATCCATAATCGTTTGGAAGTGTTCCGACTCCGTTTAGGGAAATTTTGTACAAAAACTCATTTTAAAGGCAATTTGTAAGAAAATAGCTTCAATTGAATTGAAGGAATTGGAGCGGTTTTCCGTCTCGAATTCCGGGGAACGGAGTCGTACTTAAGGCTCGCGGCCGAGCCTATCACATCCAGAACATGCCTAGGAACAAAGGGAAATGCTTCACATACCTCGATAGCGCCTTACGCTCGCTTGGCGTCGACTTCAATTTCGTCCAAAATCTAGAAATGGTCAAGTTTACCAATTAGCAATTTCAAGCCTTCAGAACTTGAACCTTAACTCATACTTTTCTACAAAAATTTGGGCAGCATCTCCCCTATACATACCACATCCCCGAGATTGACTCGGCTCCAAACATCAACAACCAACCAAACAACAATACCAACAACATCCATAAGTAATCAAAATGCGTTCTACATAAATAATCTTCTTTCCGCATAGTTTAATAACTTTCATTCAAACTTCACATTGTCAAACTAGTATCCACATTTTCCATATCCACTAACTAATTCAAGATTGTTCAAATGCATTCCAATAGCCTTCCAAACAATATTCATGAATTCAAGTATTCCCGCCAATTCCATATTCTACCCAAAGTTTCTACCAATTGCAACGAAACTTCCAAATCACATTGTTTCTTTCCAAATTCGTTACCAACAATCGTAATTCACATTTAGGATCTTACTTCCACACTTATATAAAAATCATATAAAATTCACATAATTTCTCATAATTACATACAAGAAATCCCAACACCAATTCAAGTCATGAAGCCTTTATTTGCGACACAAAGGTCACAACGACACAACTAACAAACCAAATAAACTTGAATTCATTTCTCCCCCACACCCACATAGCTCACGGCCAAACACACCATTTACACACACACAAACTATGCACACACATACCATACTTCCATAATTCTCATCTAATTCTAATCATTATAACATATATACTTATTCCATAACATGAAACATAGAAGTCATACCTTTCCTTCAAATTCCAACTTTCCGCAAACGTGGTTCTTCCGCCAAACTAGTTATACCACGTTGAAGAGCGTCTTGAACTTGTTACTAATTCAAGAAGAACAAGATTTTTGGATTGAAGGCTAAATTTTTTTTTTTGTTCTTGGTTTGGCCGAGAGGCCTCTTAGGCTTGAGCTCTCAAGTTTTCTTCTTGTTTCATGAATCTTCTAGAAAATGAACACTTGGCCCCTTTTTATTATAATTCTTGATCACATGATAAATCACATGACCAATTTATGGGCTTGGGCCTTTAGTTGGCCGGCCACCCCAATTGGGCCTCTAATTTGTAAGATTATTTTTTTTGGGCCAACCCGGTTGGTCACGAGTTGGGCCTAGCCCACTGACCTTTCGACCTTAAAACATCCATATCTCCTTGTACCGACGTCGCCTGGGAGCCCACGACCTACCGTTGGAAAGCTATTTCAATTATCTACAACTTTTATATCTGGGTATTTTCCCAAGTTCCAGACTTATAATGCCGTTTTTGCCCCTCCAAGTCAGGTCATCCGAAAACGTTTTCTTAAAAATGTTCGTTTGGAGGGCTTCCACTTTGATTTGGCCCCAGGGCCCTTCACGAGTTGTGTTTAAATTTACATATACGATTCATATAACTTTTCACATGTCCCAAAAAAATCTTGGCGTGTGGGCCCCACCTCACCTTACAAATAATTCGACGTTCGAAAATGCAGAATATAACAATACCATACCAACCCCCCACAACCACGCCACCACCCACCCCCAACCCTACCTAACCACCACCCTCAAACGCACTTCATCTTCACCCACCCCTGCCCCAGTCCACCACCCACCCCTACCATAATCCCCCGCTCTATCCAACCCTCCGACCCACCCAACACCTCCCAAATTTTCTATTTCATATATTTTATTTTACTTTTATAAAAAATGAGAATTTGTTTTATCCACCCCACCACCACCCACTATCCCTCACCACCACCCAACCCACACCAAATTTAACCACGCAAACTTTCTAATTTTATAAATTTTTTATAAAGGTAAATTAAATATGAAGTACAAAATTCGGAAGGGGTAAGGAGCGGGGGTGGGGAGTCGGTGTCAAAAATCAAAAAAGAAAATTTTGTCAGGACTTCTTTTAAAAAAAAATTAATTTGTTTGGAGGAGTGGTGTGGGTGTTGGAGCGGAGGGGATCCGTGGGGGGGGGGGGGTCGTAGAAAACAAAATAAGAAAAAAACTTTTCAAAACTATTTTTTTTTTTAAATTACTTTTTTTGGAGCGAGGTGGTGGGGTGTCGTAGAAAAAAAAACAAAAAATAAAAAGAACTTTTCAAAACTTTTTCTTAAAAAAAAAAAAAAAATTGGGAGTGGGGGGGGGGGGGGGGGGGGAGTAGGTGTCGTAGAAAATCAAAAAAAGAAAATTCAAAACGGATGTTGGGGCGGGGAAGTGTCGTGGGTGTGGGTGGTGTTAAAAAAAAACAAAACAAAAACCTTTTAAAACTTATTTTTAAGAAAGAAAAAAAAAATAGACGGGGGGGGGGGGGGGGGGGGTTGGGGGATTGGTGGTGTAGAAAACCAAAAAAATAAAAAATTGGGTGGGGGGTTGCGTGGTGGTGGGGTGGGGGTGGTGAAAGGGTGGTGGGTGGGGGATGTGATCAAACAGGTCTCTGCTTTCCTGTCTTCATTGCATAAGAAATCCATGAGAGCTTTAGCAATAATTTGGTCTCTGGACTCTAGTTATGAAGAGCATCACACCATCAAACAATTACTGTTCTCAAAATCCTTAGAATCTGGAAAAGGTATACTCCCTATGTCTCAATTTATGTGATAACTTTCGCTTCTCAAGATTTAAATTATATAAACTTCAACCAACATTTTAAACGTTTTGTTTAACCATATTGACATGATAAGAATTGCAACTAATTTAATACTTTCCTATAGTTTTTGAATATCTAGATTTTAATTTAAAATATTAAGTTGGTCTAATTCAACTTAGCTTTGAAAATTAGTCGAATTGACTCCATGAAATAACTCAACTTCAATTTCAGACAACTTTTTTTAGTTGATGACTTTTAGCTACTGATTTGTGATCTATAAAAAGAAATAACGATAGTTTTTTTCATTTGACGTATATATTATTCATCTATGGATTCCTGGGAGAAAAAAGTAAGATGAGAAAATAAGAAGAGACATACAAAAGAAATAAATAAAAGAAAGGGAAAACAAACGAAATTAGTATTAGAAATTAGGGAAATTGATCTCATCGATAACGGAATGCATTTAATTGTTTTTGACCATTCCTTTTCTTCTCTTTTCTTTGTTGTTTCCTTTTTAACTTCTTTTTTTGAATTTTTCAAAAGAATTATAAAAAATTATCAAGCTTGTGAAAGATAAGTGCCAACAATTCCTATTAAGGAACAAATTATTAAGAAAAAGTTCTTGCAAGAAGAAAATATCGGGCCAAATCTCAAGTTTACGTGCCTCTTGATTTTTACATTTATCATATCTCCTTCTCTTTTTCATTATTATTTTTTATTTTCTCCTACAAGTGTCTACCATGTGTAACTCTTTTGTGTGCCATATTACATTTTTCAAAAGTATTTGAAAGTTCAGCGAAAGTTGTGTTTGATCATAACGTTCTACTTTTAACTTTTATTTGATTTAATCGTTTGAGTTTATCGGCATATAAGTTGTTTTCTTATTGTTGTTATTTATAACTATGACTTAGTTTCTTATTTTATCTTTCCTGATGAGCTAATTGATAAATTACTTTCAAGTTTCAATAATCTCTTTTTTAATATTTAATTTATTCTTTTCCTTTTTCCGTGATCTTGATGTTAATTTCTCACGGTTTGTAAAAACTTTCACAAAATAGACTTTATAATTTTAGGAGCCTTTTCATCTGGGTATTATAATTTTATAGTACTTATAAGTTTTACTTTAAGGAGAAGAGTTTAGACATTATAGATGGCAATTAGTTTTTTGTCATATTTCTTCTTCTTTAAGTAGAGTTGTTGGCTAATCTATAAAAAGAATGTCTCATTGATATTTTTTGCGCGGGCAAATTAACAGTTAAGGAATAGGGACCATGTGCTCAAGGTGAAAAATAAGAACACGGCACTTAAACTAGAACTTAAAAAATAAAAATAAAAAAAAAATCTCAAAAAGGAAAAGAAAATATAGATGAAATTCAAATTGATCTTGAAAAGGAGAAAAGATTAACTTTACTTCAGAAGGGAGAAAAACAGACTTGTTCAAGAGAATCTGAACAAGGCAAATTATGAATTCATTAAAGTCACAAAATGGCACAAATCTTCTGATGCATTGGCTTAATGAGAACCACAATACGAACAAACCTGGAATTGGATACCCAAATTCACTATCTAAAGAGAATCCTAAATAAAGGAGTCCCTGAAAATAAAGTTGCACACATTATGATAAAACTGGAAGTTTAAAAATAGTTACGTAGTTCAAGAGGATCAAAGTATTTTAAAGCCCAAAGTACTACTCCTTCCATTTTAATTTGTTTGTTTGTTTTAACTTTGTACTGGATTTAAAAAAGTAAATAAGATTTTTTAATCTTATGGTTTTAAACTAAAGATATGTCAATTGTACCAAAATGCCCTTTAATCTCGTGGCCTTAGATGTGTCATGTGGAAAGTTGAAATTAAAGAGTTGTCAAAAAAAAAAGAGACGTTCTTCTTTAAACGGACTAAAAACGAAAATAAGACAAACAAATTGAAATAAGATAGTATTGAACTTATATATTATTAGTTATTATTAAAACACAAGTAAAGTTTGATTTTTCTCTCATGAAATCCTACTGGCATGATACTAATTTAAAAAACTATAGCTAAGCATATTATCAAGATCAAAAGAAAAAAAAATCAATTAGCACATAGTAACAAAAAGATTTTCGGGCCCATGAACCCCTTTATTATATTATTACAACGTTTATTACATATTATTTTAATTTAAATGA
The DNA here is from genome assembly GCF_019175385.1 of Lycium barbarum. Lineage (NCBI taxonomy): Eukaryota > Viridiplantae > Streptophyta > Magnoliopsida > Solanales > Solanaceae > Lycium > Lycium barbarum. The sequence goes on from NC_083345.1 coordinate 107,752,398, forward strand.
GATAGACAAAAGCCTACACAACTAACTTCAAATGTCAAATGTGCTACACAACTAACTTCAAATGTCAAATGTGCTTCAATCTTCCCTCTTAGACCTTCCCAAACCCAAGTAAATTTCTTAGTTAGTCTCAAACACTCATTAGGACCACCTATTGTTTGATTCATTCTAGGTCTATACATTCTGTGGGACAATCATGCCAGTCAGCAACGTTCCTTCTTTGTATACTTATTTTTGGTGAGCACCAATTTATGTTTGGTTGATGCCTTGATATTATGATATATTCTTATTCTTTTATATGATCGGGACATATCCCATACTTATTCACATTTGTGATGTCATAGAGACTCCATAAATGTAGCGAGGATGCACTCAGGCTACTCAACACTAGGCATTAACTGACTTGCCAGCTGTCTAACTAACTTGACAGTCAGTGGCGGATCTAGAATTTGAGTTCGTGTGTGCTTAACTTTCTTAACATAAAGTACTATGAATCATATCGTATAAGTATTATGGACGTCGTGAAACTGTGATGAATAAAGACAACTAGCTAGAAAAAAGATTGGTAGATTTTACTGTTTTAGAGGACCAATTCGTCTTCCGAAGGGGCAGCTTTGGAGTCCATTTTTAAATAGATTTTTTTTTCTTTTTTATATAGTGAGTCTGATAAAGTAAAAAGAAGTTGAAAAAAATGTAATACAAAAGTCAGTGAAGAAGAACTGAAAAACTATGGAGTATTGGGTCATAATAGTGGCTAGTAGAAAGAACAAAAAAGTAGATCTAATTGGCGCAAAAATAAAAGGGAAGTAGCTAGCCTGATAATATAAGGAAAATGTTTATTAAACGGAAAAGGGTCAAATATACTCCTGTACTATCAGAAAAGGGTTAAATATATTCCTCGTTATACTTTGGATTCAAATATACCCTTTCCGTTATACTTTGGGTTCAAATATACCCTTCCATTATACTTTGGGTCCAAATATACCGCTCATCCGTCAAAATTATCCAAGGTGGATATGAGATATGACATAACACTAACAAATCGATGAGCTGGACACCACATGGCATGTCACCTCACCACCCCAACCCATTTACCCCCGTCTCTTCCCCCCTTCTTCCACTACTACCGTCTCTTCCCCTCCACAACCTTTGCCACCATTAGCATCACCACTCCAAACCCATTTTCAATATGCTCCTCCAATTTTCCACATTTCTGCAACATTCATCATCAAATCAATTAGCGCATTATTGACCAAGAGAAAAGTCTTGCATAAAACACTTTGTCTTTAAACTAACCGTTAACATTACCAGGAGTAGGAAAAGAAAAACAATACTACATCCAGTCTCAAATATTAGCCTTTTTAGCGAACTGAAGTTGTCTCAGAATGTTCAGTATCTAGAAGAACAAAAGGTCGATCATTTATGTTTTCGTCTTTCAAATTTATACTACTATTCCAATTAGTGAAGTGTTAATTGAATACAGATATCTAAGAAGAATAAAGGAAAATTTTCGACAAATGCTCCTAATACTAAGGCTATTAAAGTCGGTCTTAAAGTGTGTCCCCAAAGCTTAGACAGATAGAAAAATATCTTGAATCATAGACTTTATTGCTTAACAACAAAAGGATACAAAATAATGGACTTATCAGCTCCCCTATTCCCTTTTCAGTCCTCAAACTGTGACAAACAGACCAAATTGATTGCTAATTTCATGTCCATACTCTCTATAACACGTTCAATGCTAAAGACAACTTCTCCATTAGATTTTTAGTATCGCTATTAGATGGAGTGAAAGGCGAGATGGTGGTGTGGTGAGTTAATGCTGGCAAAGGTTGTGGAGGGGGAGGAGATGGTAGTTGTGAAAGAAAAGGGGGAAGAGAGAGTAAATGGGTTGGGGGTGGTGAGGTGGCATCCATGTGGAGTCTACCTCACCGAGTTGTTAGTGTCACGTCATATCTCATGTCCACCTTGGATAATTTTAACGGATAAGGGGTATATTTGAACTCAAAGTATAATGGAGGGATATATTTGAACCCAAGGTATAACGGGAAGGGTATATTTGGACCCAAAGTATAACGAGGGGTATATTTAACCCTTTTCTGATAGTACAAGGGTATATTTGACCCTTTTCCGTGTATTAAAAGGGATATGTTAAGCTCTTACTGCCTAAATTTCATAACCTCCAACACCTTTCATCGGCCAAAGCACCCATCAAACTTTTACTACTTGGGTGCTTGATTAATCTCTGAAATGCTTACTGAGTATTAACAAACCTAATATTCCATATTAATGATTTAATCATTATTTATGCTTTGAAGCTGCAACCCTATTTGATTTTACCCTCTGTGGTAAATTATTCTCGTGATTCTTCTGTTTTTTGACACTCTTTGATAAAGCTTTTTTGTGATAAATCAGCCTCCTTTGTAACTTTATGTATGATATTTTGATTATGCCCATTGCCATGAACATCCTTCTGTATCTGCAACTCTTCCAAAGCCCTCTTAACTTCCTTATCTGATACCTTATGTGCTACTATGTTTTGCAGGTTTGCAGTTGGTGAGCTATTTCCTCTACTTGCTGACTTCGGTTCAGTTGATGCTACTGCCACAGGGATCTATGCTTTTTGAGTTCTCTCTATCTTTCTTATCTGCACCTGGCTTCTTCCCCCATCATCTGGTGGTTTGCTTTTTGGATCAATTTCAACAGTCTTTAAGTCACCAGTGTGACCTGATTCAACTGAATTATCTTCCTCATGTGGTTTAGCCCTATCTAATTGAATAAAATTTGTAAAATTGCCCCTATAGTGTACTTTAGTGAACTCATATGACTTATATGATTCTCTAAAACTCTTGGATGATTGAGTAGAGTTCTCCTCTTATGTTCCTTCTGCACTTTCTACTCCCCCCCCTCCAACTTATTTTTTGATTCTCTACTAAAATTCTGCGCTTTAATGTCTTTTTGCTTCTTTGTTGTATCTGTTGCTAGTTCATCATATGTTTCTAGTACTTTCACAACCTCTTGTTCCTTTTGTTCACTGTTGTCTTGAGCAAAGTTATCTTTCAGTCATTCCTTTGTTGTGCCCTGCAGGTCCAAAGAAGTCTCCCCAACCTGTTCCCCTGTCTGTCCTGCAACTGTATTGACTTACTTATTTACTGCATTAACATGTGATTGTTCCTCCTTGCTGCTTGTTGCATCATTCTCTGTATGCCCCTGTTGGTTGATCTTAGTAGCCTCATGGTCATCAGACTAGTCTGTGCTAGCTAAAGCTGCATATTTGTTGCTTGTTTGAACATCATTGCTTGTTTTTCCACCTTGTGATGCCTTTTCTAGCTTGCTTATTCTAAATTGTAACCCTATTTCTACCATTTCTTGGACACCAATTTCTAGGATTACCAACTATTGCCACTGGGTAACATTCTTGCAGATGACTTCAAAGGGTTCTGATAACCCTTATATTGATTTTGAATTATGCCTTTGTTTTTCTCCACCTCCTTCATTTTCTTAATCCCATTGAGTTGCTGCTCCCTTGTGTGCATTTCACCCCATATCTTCTGTCCCTGATTAAGTTGTTCATTTCCTTGTACTTCACCCTCTTTTCTTTGTCCCTTATTCTCTTGATTATGGCTAATATTCTCTTCCTGAGTTTGAGCAATGTCATGTTCTTGCTCCTTTGTCTCATCAATATCTGCATATGCCAGTTCTGGATGGATAATTCTACAATCATTTTCTGCTTGAAGCCTACACTCTTTACAATACTTTGGAAGATGGTCATAATGAATCTTCACATGCATACTTCTTATAGCCCAGTGTTTTCATCCTCTATATCCATTCTAACTGTCTCAGGGAAATCAGACAATATATCTACTGAAACTTGACCTAGCAGAACTAGGTCTTGTTCTGTTAATTGTTGCCATATCCAATTGAATTGGTTTACCAACTGCTGATGCTAAAGTAAATAGAGGTTTGTTCATAAAATAGGCAGGCAATAAATTGGGAAAGGAAATCCATGCAATTGCCATCGAAGTTTCTTCATCAATCTTAAACTTCGAGGCATATATGAGGGGTCTAATTTGGTAGGAATAACCTTCCTTATCAGTGATGTAGTATGCTGGATTTGAAGTGAGATTTACAAAATTTTTCATTAGGGATAGTCTAATTAGGACATGTCGACTCCTAAAGAACCCCACTGTGCATTTTCCTTTGACTTCACATTCCAATGGAATCATGGTTCTTAATTGTTCAATAGCTAGCCATCCATAAGAGAACTTTCCAACACTGCATATTCAAGATTCTCAATTTGTCACGACCCAACCCCGTAGGCCGTGACTAGTGCCCGAATTGGACACTCATATTGCCTGTTAACTGTAATCATTTAACACTAGCATGTCACGAACTTATTTGTATAAACAGGTAGGGTGTTATTTTTAAAGCTGTCAAAATTTTGTATGTCGTAGGCACCTGTCTCCTGAAGAATTAAAATTTTTAAACAACAACATATATATATTCCTACGCAAGCCGATAAGGCTGTCACGATATGCAACATACCAAACATACATATATATATGCAAGCCGACAAGGCTGCCATTACGAATGGGTACGCCCCAAACATATGTCATAATCATAAAACGCGTCAACAACCATAAACAAACCCACACAAATGTCCACAGACCTCTAAGAGTAATGACCGTATCATATGGCGGGACAGGGCCCCGCCGTACCCAAATAAACTCATATGAATTCAACATAAGGGAGTTATACCACAAGCTAGGCTCTGGAACAAAGGAGCAGTCAAAATAGCTGAATAAGTGTCCTAAGCTGGCGGATCTCCGAAATGAACGTCTGTACCTGCGGGCATGAACGCAGCCCCCCGAAGAAAGGGGGTCAGTACGGAATATGTACTGAGCATGTAAAGCATGAAACATAGTGATAGACTCATACTGAGATAAGATGTATAGGACTCAATGCAACTAACAAAATTTCATAAAGACTTGCCTTTGAATATATTTCATCTGTATCATTCTCATATCAATGTCAATATAGTGTTTTGTAATCAAAGCTGCATAATCATTCTGTATATAACATATATACGTGTCCCGGCCCTCTAGTGAGGGGCTCGGTAATTAAAATCATAGTATCATAAGCATGCACATAGACGTGTCCCGGCCCTTTCGTAAGGGACTCGGTAATAAGGAATATATATGCCCTCCTGGCCACCATCTCCATATCATCATATCATCACATCATCATATCATCATATATATATAACGTGTCCCGGCCCTCTAGTGAGGGACTCGGTGAATATAGTCATAGCATCATAAACATAAACATATACGTGTCCCGGCCCTTTAATGAGGGACTCGGTAATAATATAGTAGATGTGCGCACGAGAACGTGTCCTGGCCCGGGACTCAGTGAAGGATATAGCGATAAGCACGAGTAGAATAATAAGCAACCACATATATGCAATGCATCTTTTGAGACTCAATAGATAAGCAACTAACCAGCTCTAAAGTATTGGGATAATAATCATATTCAATTCTTTTCAACTCTCATTATAAGCCATAGCAAAGAACGTTTCAGCTTTCATGTACATGTATCAATTTTCATGATGTAGCTTTTGAAAATCAAGTATACTTCTATTCATGCCATTCTTTTAAGAGTAGGAACTTCTATACATCATTCATTAGTCAATCATGTAGTAGGCTCGTGACAATAGCATTAAGGAAATATAGAATCATAAGTCATGCATGGAACTAGAGAATAGAATTTACCCCAAGGTTCATATCATTTCATACTTACGTCTAGGACATGCCAAGAAAAGAAGGAATAAGCTTTACATACCTTTAGCGTTTAGTTGTATTCTAACTTGTACTTGCTGCCCAAATACACTTATCCTATATCAAGATATCAAGAGCTACAATTAGTCTACAAGGGAATTCAATACGTATCTTAACGTTAACAATCCCTTTCAAACATTTAGACCACGTTTCGTTCGCATTCAAACCAACTACATACAACCAATCCAACATCAATAATCATATGTTCAATACCAACCCGGACAGCCCAGATAACATTCCAAATATCCCACATTCACAACATTCCATAACGATTCACATACGGCTACTACATTTTCAAGTTACTCCTAATAATCCGTAGTCTTAACGTTTTCGTGTAACAACTTTACAACAACCCAAACAACGTAAATACAATATAGATTCTTAACTATCATTAGTATTTCCAATTTATAGAAGACAGCATGTCCAAAACAGTTCCTAACAACAACACGCCCAAAACAGTCCCTAACCAATCAACACGCCCAAAACAGTCCCTAACCAACAACATAAAGGTGCCCGGAATTCTTGCAAACGTTTACGAACATACCAAGCAAACCACATATGATTCTTACACATTATTTCATGTCTTCATTTCATATAATTTCAGTAAAATACGACCAGCAGTCACAAGATAAATATATCACCAAATTCGTACGCAAATAGCTACATTGTCGACACTAAAACCTTACAACGACAACAACATGTTTAATGACATTAATTTCATGATCCTTGGAACTGTTTTAGCATCATTTACATTCTTATAACAGCCCACAAATCATTCCAATTTCGACCTGAATCATTGCACTTCACTTTCACTAAACGTTCACAACAAGAATCAACACTCAACACATACAAATTCACCTCTAGCACTAAAACAGTCCACTGTTTTTGGACTGCTCGTATGCTTCAACATAATTCATTTCTTTAACACCTTAATTCACATATTCAACATGCATACAATACACCACAATGTCCATAACAAAAACAATCAAAAGGTGACACAAAACAGTCCCTAAATCTCCCCTAAGACAGTCCCTTTTTCACGGCTACAACACCCTTCCCACAATTTCATGATTTTTATCCGTTTATCCAACTACAATACATTCAATCCATTTCCAATACATGTTCAAGAAGATAAATCATGACTTCATTAGAACCTTCAACACACGGCTCATTTTCATTTCAAGAAAAACAGTCCAATATCCAACATGCAACATCACAACCAAACTTCTACAATCTTTGTTCATTTACCTATGTTGATACATATTCAATTCATCAACAATACAAGTAAAATGAAATCAACCATGACTTCACCAATACTCATGGATAACTCTCTACTTCAACTACAACAACAATCCAACAACAACCTTCATGAACTATACATTCAAATCATCATGCAACACAAGAACAATAAACATTCTTACCTTACAACTTGTTCTTCACTTTGGCCGAATCTTCAACCCTATTGAGGTGCTACACCTCCTTGTTTCTTTCCAACAACTACTACACGTTCTTGTAGACTAGATGAGGAGTTGATTTGAGGAAGAAAACTGTTTTTTTTTTTTTTTGGTGGTGGAGCTTCCATGGCCGTGGCTCTCTTTCTCTAGTTGGAGAAGATGAGAGCTTCTCTCTCTTGTTCAATTTGTGGCATTGGGAAAAATGAGTTGGCATGCAACTTTTGGTCAACAAATTTGGATATTTTTCTGCCCAAGGGGTCTTGCACGTTCCCCCAACTGAGCATGAGCAAAATTCTGATTTTTGCCATGTGTTTGTGGGGCCCACACGGCCACAATTGAAAATTTGTGAACATTTAAGTCTTAATCCCCGCTCATCCAATTTGCATCGTCCATATCTCATTACCCCGATATCGTTTCGACAAGCGGTTTGTTTCATTGAAAACTAGACTCGATGAACTTCGTTTTAGGCTTTTGAAACACCTTAAAACTCTTCATATACTAGGAGATATTCCTCCTACAATATAGACTAAAATCGGGTCCGAGATTTTATTGAAGTTGTTCCGATTCATTTCGTTTAACTTCTAATCCTCTTCCAACCTCATGTAACCTCTTATGCATACATATACACACTTGTATACATCAATAAATATCCATATACACATCTCAAAAGGTCCAGAGAATCACAATAACCTTAAACATAATTAGAGAACTCACACAGCTTCGACGAAACTCCAATCGCAAAAGTATGTTCATATATTTTGTCCATCTTCTATATCATTACTAATAATCTCAAATACTTTAAAAGGTCACTCGCATTACCTCATATACATACTCATAACGCGATTTC